>NC_133775.1:41163453-41444275 GCF_003597395.2 Chelonoidis abingdonii | reverse complement strand
CCCCTTCTCCTCCGCCCAGGTGCTCCCCCCTCCCCCCTGCCTGGCTCGGGTTATAGGCTGAGCACCTGTCCCTCACCTAAAGACATCCCCTGCTTTCCTGTTCCCCATACAGATAGTCCCTACTCCATCACAATAGTGAACCCCTTACGTTTTTAGAGATCAGTGTGGAACATTTCCAAAATTACAATAATTCATTCCCCTAATTTATACCTTAGAGGATGTGGCTGACCATGTTGGCATTGAGGATAAGTACAATTATACACTGAGTGAATTACTTTCTCCCCTTCTGAGAACATCTGCAGATGACTCACCTAGCAGTTTGGTTGAACTGGGAGAGAATCCAATAAAGAGAGAGAAAGTTAAAGATGTTGCAGAGATTGCATTTAATCTCCTCTCCTCATCTTTTTTTGTTTCTTATCCTTTATGAAGGAATGCTTAATGCTCATGAGACATCTTTGGATCATCTCCAGACAATCATTTTCTTTAATTCTTGGTATATTCTGCCACTTTCAGTAACTGCACCTGTATTTCCCCTTCTGTCATCCCTCGATGGCACCCATTTAAAGGTTTCTTGCTCCCAGCTACTACCTCTCCTCGGCTGATACCTGCATCTCACTGTCTTCTGACTGGTGTTTTTACAGCTTCACAGCTCTCTGATCTACACTGTGATATCCCCAGCAAGCCAATCTGTCTACAAGGCCAGCACCTATGCTTTGCTTTCCCTCCTAGGGCTATAACGGTGTATTGCCAGCAGTTATAAGTTACTACACAGCTCTATCTAAGCAAGCACATTTATTTTTAAGGTACAAATATTACAGAGAAAGCATAGAAAAACACTAAACCTATGTACATCCTGAAGAACTTACCAGAGGTAACCTCCAGTTCCAACCTAGGGCTCTGGTAAGTGTCAGTCCCTCCAAGCCCACAACTGATTTTTCCCTTAGTTACAAGTTCATATCAGTCTTTAGATCAGGAACCAGAATGTCAATTTAAACACAGACTATTTATTCCAAAGTCCTTTCTTTGTCTATTGGGCTTTGGAGAACCCAGTTTGAACCAAAATATGTAGCCAGGAGGTGGTACTACCTGTTCCTGAGCTCTATTTCACCTTCGCTAGCCAGTCTTTTCCTCTGCCTAGTTCTTGTAGTCACATGCTTTCATTGACCATTTTCCTCACCCAGCAGTCTCCCCTCCAAGTTCTCCAGTCCAGCTTGCATCTGCAAGTCTTGGCTTTTCCCTTCAACCTTCTTTTGCCTTTGCTCCATCATCTGCTGGAACCCACGTCAAAACTTAACCATAGCTCCCATCTGCATCCCGAAGCCTCAGACCTTCTCTTCCATCAGCTCTATCAGGCGGCACTTCATACACTGTAGGATAAATTAAGAAAGTTAAAAATTAAATAAATGGAACAAAAATCTATTAATATACCACCAAACTTACAAACCTGGTCTCCTCTCACTTCTTCCACTGTACAGCATAAAACACACTTGTAATCAGGTAAGTGCTGAAGCTTTAAAGGTTTTATTTTGTACTTAGATACTACGGTGAAATATAAATAGACAAGTAGGTAGATCATAGATAATAGGGGTAACACCTCAAACAAACATTTGGGCTACAATTTCCCTTGCTTGGTCTTTTTCTAAAGCTGATGATTAATTGATTGATATAAATTCTCAGACAAATCCCTTCAGCTGTTTATACTTAAGAGTGTGAAAAATGATGGGTTTCCTTGTTTCAATATTTTAGTCACACATTTCAGACAGGGCTACAACAAAAAATGACTAAAATGGGAAACTCTTGAGAAATGCATACTGATCATGAACATTAGAATATTTCCTTAAAACTACAAGTACACACACATACATAGCCACAGCTGTGCTGCACAAACCTGTATGGCTAACAAAGGGATAGTCACAGCAACCCACAGAGAACACAAAAGGCATTCCGTTCTTGGGTGTCACATGATCCTTCCCTGTATGTGCCTTACTCTGTATGCTGATGAGTAGTTGGGGCATGGCCTTGGCTTGCTGTTCAGCTTCTTACAAGATAGTTATTTGTGAACTACCCAGAATGCAAGGCTGACCATGACCCGTGCTGTGTTTTAAAGTTATTAAAAGTTGAATAGTGTTTGTTTGCTAACACCCTTTACAAAACCCAGCTTTCTTTCTAGTCTAATAAGGGCCAGAAGGCACAATGCACCGTGGATGCTCAGCCCAGCATCACTGTAATACACCTGCCTGGCAGAGTTCTCACACAGCATGGAGCTTTCCACAC
The DNA here is from genome assembly GCF_003597395.2 of Chelonoidis abingdonii. NCBI lineage: Eukaryota > Metazoa > Chordata > Testudines > Testudinidae > Chelonoidis > Chelonoidis abingdonii. Next base: position 41,442,001 of record NC_133775.1, on the reverse strand, counting down.
ACCATGTAGAAGCATAACAGCTCCCATCCCTTGTGGGCATGCTGGTGTATACACATGTGTACAGTGAAGAAACTGTTCATGTCTGAAGGGTAGGAGGGTGTAACCAAGCTCTGTGTCCTTAAACATGATCCAATTGCCACTATTGTGGCTTGCAGCAACCATTTTTCTGAGTCTTTCATTATTCCTGCTCCATCCCTGGAGTTCTGCTTGAATGCAGAATGCAGAAACACAGACAAAAGGAATGGAAGCTTTTAACTGGCACCAGCAGCACACCCTGTTTACTATCCCCTGCTGCTGCTCAGTTTATTCTCTTCTGGGGCCTCTTGAAAAAGTTAGGGAAGCATCACAGAATGGAGGTCAGCACTGTAAGCATAACCAAGAGAAGTGAGTCATGGGGGAGGGATTTCAAGGAGATGGAAATGAAACAAGATTAATTTCCTTTCCCTATTTAAAGTGTCAGATGGGTCGTTTTTATGAGGGACCATATGTAAGCAAGAGAATTCAGTTAGAGCTCCTCTAAGAAAAGCATATACTGAGCAACTCCTACAGTATTTTAGTCCTAACTCATCTCTTATCACAGCTAAGGGTCCAAATGCACATAAGTGCCTGTTTCTATTACACTATATATTGGAGAAATAATGGTACCAATCAAAGCTTGTTTCCCTAACTGGTGTTGTCATTATATCAGATAACTATCAGAAGGAGCAGAAGTTATTTGTTTTGCATAGTGTAGGCTGTTAACGTCTTTTGCTTGTCAAATGTTGCCATACTACAGATAGGGCTGCCACCACTTATTATTAATTTACTCCTCAGCAAAACAAAAGTACAGGGTGAACTAAATGTAAAGCTAAAGTGACCAAGTTCTGTATTCAACTAAAATAAACATATCATTGTCACTTTGAAATCAGTGTTCTGTAGCATTGTTTCCAGATATTAGTTGGAGGTTAAAGGTGAAAAGGAAAGAGAGCTCATTGACTTTCCTTGTGTATATATCTTTACTGATTTTAACCTTGGATGTAAAAGGTCAAGCATAAAATTATTTCCTCAGAGCAGCTGTCTTCAGAGGTTTGAATTAACATAAATGAAGAGCACCACAGGAAAAAAAAAAGTTCACTTTACATTTAATTGGATTAAGATAAATCTCCTCCATATTGTGAGAGTGAGTTTACACCATAGTAGAAAATGCTCGGGATTAATTTATGGGCCCCTCTCTGGTTTTTGACTAATAACATATTGATTATGTCAGTAAGATATGCAGAGTTTTTGTCAGAAAAGGAGACACTCTGGAACTGAAAATTGCTAGCGTATCTGATATGATCAAAGCTAAATTAATATTATTAAAGAGCTGTAAGTGAATTGCAGCATACCTTGGAAGCATAGAATTTCATGTCACATGTCTTGGTGAAGACATCATAACCAGTTGTAATACCCAACACAAGGTTGAGTGACTGATTTGTGTAGTTTTGGGGGGTGGGGTTCCCCCTGTTTTGTGTGTGTTCCAGCAAACATATTGAACTCCCACAGTTTAATCCCTGCAGAGCCTGCAGGTGCTATTGTCCTTGCATTGAGAAGTTATTAAATTCTTAAGGTCACGTAAAAAAAACGTTCCATTAAATTGAGTTAATAAAAACATTGGGCAAAGGTTTGCAAAGAGTGTAGATGGAAAAGCTTTGGGAATTGGAGTGTCTCTTATGATATCAAGCTAAAAGAATAATTTAAAACCCATCACAATATGAAGATGTTTAAATGCAGCTTGTGTGATGTTTTGGCTTGGATGGCTAGAGGCACTTGTTTTGCTGAAGAGAAGGTCCTTTTTAGCATTCATTTTTTCATTAGGAATGGTTACTGGCACTTTCTGTTGACAAAAGTCTTTCAATTTTTACTTCCTGCAAAGCTATACTTCCTTCCCTTGTTCACTCTCTCTCTCTCTTGCTACTGCCACGTATATGCAGAGAGAGAGGTAACGATAAATAAGCGTGTATAAAAATGTAGATTAGATATATAGATCCATTTGTGATCTGTTATTAACTCCTACTTTTTATTTGGAAAGGACAGTTGAAACTGTTGGTTTTTTCAGTTGTACCTGCATATATTGAATGTTCTTATTTGGTGCAGCTGATTTTAATTCCTCAACATGAGTGGGATTCAACGCCCATTGAAACAAGTGGAAAGTTTCCCACTTTCTTTAATGGGCTCTGGAGCAGGCCCCAGATGACAAAATCTAGTTGTAAACAGCTCTTATCTTCTGTTTATCCATATTAGAACTTCAGGTTTTTTAATTGGTTTAAATATTATAGTCAGTAATATTTGCACTAAATTAAAAAGCGTTAGAATGAAATTCTGGCCACACTGAAGTCAGTCGCAACTGCCATGGACTTCAATAGGCTTAGGATTTCACCCTCAAACTTTGTGTCCAACAACAAAAAATATTGAGCTTTTTCGTGACAGTTTTGCAATGAAGAATCAATGTTATTTTGAACACAAGAAACAATATAATGAAAGATAAGATTGATGTGAAAGTTTGGTTGGTATATTCCTAGGGCTCTGCTAATGGAATAAAATTGAATTGCTTTATCTTAATATAATTCTTTTAGAACTAGTCTTTCCAAGTGTTGTAGTTTTGGGGGACAACAGATCTGATGAATTGTACATTTAATTATATATACAAAGCGGATCTGTTTTTTGTAGTAGTTTAGAAAGTTACATAGACCTAATCTGATTGGTCAGTTATTTTACCTGATGAATATTCTGAGTTTACATATACTTGTATGTATTAATTATGTTAGAATGTTTCATATTAAAACATGTTAAATATATGACAGAATTATTTTAAATGTTCTTTTGAAATACCTCAAATTAATTTTAAATTTTATATAGATTTGCATATACTTCTCTGTTTGAGATCCCATTTTATTATGAAATATAAAATTAATAGATATTGTACTATAAGCAAATGAACCTAAATTGTTCTTTATTGATAAACAAGTTGCAATATGCAAACATCCAGAATAACAACATATCTTTGGAAACGTGGTATTGTTTAAGTAAAAGAACATTAAGGACTAAGTCATTCAGCATATTAAATACTGAAAATCTACTTATACAAAAATTAAATCATCTAAAAACTGTCATACTGACTATGAAATCTGCTTAAATATTGAATACATCCCACGCAGCCAACCTTGATCTGGTAATCCCAATGGATACTAATTCTGAGTTTCCCTATTTTTTCTTATGCATTTCTTAAAGCATAATTTTTCATCTGGTGTCTGCTTTTTCATGGAAGTGTGTCAATTTAGCCCTTGTCCTTAGATATAACCTCATATTAACTCAGTCGGCTTAAGACTGCAATACATTTTGACATTCTTCTCACATTTTCAGCCACAAGTGCATATATCTTAGAAACCTCTACAAGTTAATAAATTCTTCTTCTGGATTCAGAAAGCAAAAGTAGCAATTATTAAAGGGAACATATGGCAGGTGCCTTAAAGCTCCAGGGTGACACTAAAGTATATGACTTCAGCTCATTATAAGTATTTTCTAGGATCTTCTTAATTGCTCTAGTAATTAAAATTCACCACAAATTGTGAAAATGCCAAACAGTTAAATAATGTGGAGCTAATATATGTTTTAGAATATTGAATTTAATAGAAAGGTGAATTGTGAAATGATATTTTTTAAAAATTCTGGGGGAAAATTATAATCCATCGGCCAATTTAATTTTTTTAATTTCATATTTTATTTTGTTATCCTTTGTCACACTGTCTTCTGGTTAAGCAATTGCACGTTGGTATGTTTTTAGTTTGCAGGTAAAATGTAATGATGATATTACGTAAAGTAGCCACTACAGATCAGAGGTGATGGAAGCACTAGAAATGTTTGGATGAATGGGATGGAGAGAAGGGTCTGATCATTGAAGCAATGCATATGACAGCTACTCTTCATATTAATGGGAATTACACCCACAGAGCTCAAGGATCTGATCCAAAGCCCAGTCAAAAGATTCTTGTTGACTGAAATGAGCTTTGGAGCAAGCCTTTATAGAATTAGGCCCTCATCCTACAAACGCTTATGCCTATGAATAACTTTAAAACTTATGAGTAGCTCCATTGATGTTAAGAGTGTGACTGTGTTTGCAGGATCATGGCCTTTGAATGGCATACAGAAGTACAACAGTGTTAAAATTTGAACTCTGAGATCATAAGAGGCAGAAAGCTATTTTTTATATGAAATTGGATTGTTAAATGAAAGCATCTATTTGTTTAGTGGTATTGGAGGTTAGATCATACCCTTGAAAAAACAGAGTTATTTTAAAAATATAATCTGAAATGCATGGCAGCATAGCCATTGCAAATTGGCTTTCAACAGGAGGTCTAGTTATTATGTGTTTAATCAATCCTAGCTGTAAGGAAATTAAGAACGTAGTGTAAACAGATGAAAAATGCAGTTCTTTCTTTAAGGCAAAAATAGAGAATTACAAATAACTAAGCATCTAAGAGATTTACCAAGAAGTTTCCTGGGGATAAAATTGTCTGTGAACAATATTTTATTACATTCAAAAAACTATGTTAACAGGATGTTAATGTTGCAATGTCAAGCACTGAAAATTAAGTAAACCCAGAATTAAGTTTGTCTCTGCAATTCTGCAGCTGGCTCATGTTGGGCACTCAGAAAATGAGGAACATACAGTTAGTGACCACCTTGAAAACACTGGTTTTGGTACTTGCCGAGCATTATACAAGAACTCTGTGGCAGAAGCAGGGATAGAATCCAGTTCTCCTAGGAACCATTGCATTTCCTTAACTAAGAGACTATCCCTTCTCTTCCTGCACCTCTCATCTCATTCACTACAGCCCTTCCAACTTCTGCCAAAAAAAGAGGAAGGAATTATACAGACAACAGTCTTATTTACTGCAGAACCCTGAATCATTCCCAAAGCACCATCCATTCTATGCAACAAATGAGGCAAGCGTCTTGAGAATAGGATATTCTCAAACAACTAAAGACTGTTTCAAAATGCATATAAACAAGGGGGCTAAACTAAGGTTGCACAGGCACCTTTAATTCTGGCATTTCCTAACTTTTGAGTGCTTGGCTTTGTAACCTTAATGTTCCTTTAACATAGTGGGTTTTTCATGTAATTTCCTTGTTTTGTTTTTTAGCAAACTGAACGCAAAACAGAACAAAAATTCTACCATGTGGAATAACGTTGACCACCCCACCAGCACCACCACCCAGTTAAGGTCATCATATGGTTCAGACCTATATTATCCACAGCTCAGGACTCTGTCACTTGAACTAATGGAAAAAGATTTCTATTAAAAATGGGGGGGCGGGAAACTGAGAAAATTGTTTTTGTGTAGTTCTTCCTGCTTTGTAGTTATTGGGTTACTGTAATTCCATATCCTTCTGTGAGATATTTATCAAATTTATCATTTTAGAAACTGAGCTAGTTATTTAGTCAGAGGAGAATTCTAAGGTGAATATGAGTAAAATGTTCATTTTTAATTATGTTCTGGAACTCCCACTAATGGAGCCTTCCTCTCAACTTACCCAAGTAAAACATCTGTCCTCTGTCTAGTTGAGCAGTTGGATTAGATGTAGCACGCTTACAGCTGTGCTTATCTGCTACACATATTTGATTGCGGGGCTGCTATCCAACAAGTTTGCTGGGGTTGTTTATTCACAGCTATTGAATAAAGGGAAAAGGCAGGTTGTCCATACCCAAGGGCATATCCAACTTCCTGTTCTTTTTGTTAACATGCAGCAGTAGTCAGACAATTGGCTATGAACAAATGCTGGTCTTACTCAAGATATCTGCTGCTTCTGCGTATTTGAATCATAGCTGCTTACTGTACTGACAAATCAAGTGTTCATTATTTCAACACTAGTAAAACTATTGCAAAGTGAGCTGGATTCTGTTCTGCTCAGTGCTGTGTTACCAAAATATTAACATGGGCTCCCTGAAATATTTTCTGCACATTCTCTGAAAAAAATATTCCTTAAAAACAATCACTTCAATACTCATTCTCCTGACATACTCTATACTCTTTCCCTAGTGAGTTCACCCACCCCTCCAGATCTTCCTGCTGCAGCAGTGGGGGTGGCAGGCAAGTTGTCCTGGACACTCTGAGTGTGGGGTGAGTCCCTTTTAGTGACCACCTAAAGAATTGGTCTCCTTTAGCTCTTGAGATGAACTAATCTCTCCTGACTGCTGGGGAATTCCCTTACCTCTTGGGAGAGGGCTTGTATCTTCTATAGTTGGCACAGGGGCTTGTGGTAGAAAATTGGAGTTAGGAGGAAGCTATGGCTCCCACCCAGAACCAACTCTTCAAACACCAGGCTAGGACTGGACTGACAGGCACTGGCAGGAAAAGTGATGGCCTGCAGCTACAGTGGCTGACCCTCTTACAGAGCAGCGCAGTCTGGCTCCACCTGTTGAGGAGAGGTACTTGACTACAGGGTACAATCGCCAATGTACTCCTCCTAGTGCAGGTTGAGGATGAAATAAGGAATTCTTCTTCTTTGAGAAGGAGCAGCCTGCACAGTCCCAGTCTCACAGAGGACTGAATTTTTTAAAAAAGCAGATATAGCCGTAGCATTTTTGGGTAGGCATATGGACAATTTTTTTCTCTCACCCTTCCTCTTATAAGTGAGTCTGCCTCATCACTTACACTTGTAATGACATAAGAGGCAGAAAAATCTCAGGTTGAGTTTTCAGTCTGACCAGTTAGAAAATCTTCTTTTAATTTGTAAGCTCAATATATTTCGTCCAAAAGTCATTGGGAGGGAATGAAAACAGAATTCCACAAAGCCAGCTCTCTGGCTAGAATTGCACTTTAATTTCTCCTCGTTCTTTCTCCTTCTGTTTTATGGCTGCTTTTTTAAAAGAAAAACATAAAAAGGTTATACTTTAAAACACCTGTCCCTCTATGTTGTCATTTTTGTAGTGTAATGAATGCAGTTTGAAGGGCTGGGTGGGGGAATGTGGAGGAGTGCAGGTTGAAATGTTGAGAGAGATCTCAATTAATGCCCTTTTCTGCATTTACAATGTCCCATTAGATAGTCACCAAACTCAGTTTTCTTACAAATACTAGAAACACTCCAAAACCCCATCATCTGTGAAAAACCATGTCTGTAGTGTTGAGTTCATGATAAAGCACTGCAAATTTAATTTATGCACAGTTTTACAAAGCATAGGTGACTGCCTTGAGGAACTTGCAGTCTAAGGTCTAAGCTTTTTGGAGCAGGAAGTATCTGCTTCTAACAAAATAATGCCTCATCCTTGGTTACTCCTTAGGCACTACTGTAATAAAACTGATTATTAATAATAATTACAAAGCCTTTATCCTGAAAGACTTATAGCTGTGCTTAGTTTTATGCATGTGAGGAGTCCTATTGAAATCAATGGGGCTATTTACAGTGTATAAAGCTAAGTATTTGCATAAGTCTTTACAGGATCAGGGCTCAAATGAGAAAAAAACAAATACAAGAGAAGCATTTTGGAGAGAGGGGGACTAGGGATTATTAATGGTACAGAAAGGGAGGAAGATTTTGCGGGAACGTGAATTTGAAGAAAAGATTTTAAGTAGTGAGAAGACCCATGGCTAATGACATGGAAGTGCACCAAGGAGCAGAGGGCAGTAGAATGAGAAACAAGAAATAGGCTGAGAAAGAGACAAATGAAAGAGTAAAGTGAGAGGATTAGAAATTGGATCAGAAGCAGGAGGTGTAGTACTAGGGAAAATAAGTGTAGGATGTAGGTGGGACAAAATTATGTAGGACCTTGTAAAGGAGTACAAAGGGGCTTGGATTTTATGTGGTAAGAGTTGTGAAGCTAGTCAAGGAATCAAAGGATGTAGCCATAGAACAGGAGCATTTTTTTTTTCATTTCAGCAGCCTAGAAGAATCCTATGCTTCTAAATGGTGAAGTTCATAAAGGCTGAAGGCCCCTCCTCCGCCCAATATAGTCACCTTAAACACATTCCTTCATTGCAAGTTTCTTAGGCACATTCAGATTCATGATGAAGATTGAGCCAAGTTGGCGAACAGCAAACAGCTTGCAGGGTTTGAGAGGCTTAATCAACTGTTGGCCAGAGCTGAAAACTCATATATCTGTAATTAAAATTTAGAAAATAACAAGTGAATATCATTCAGAGTCAATGGGTGAGCATGCCATGAAGAAATACTGAAGACTGAGGGAAATGTTCTACTTACAGTTTGGCTGAATGTAACTTTATATTCTAAAAAAGTTTTTCCTTTTTATTATTATTTTTGTTGTTGCTGTGAAGGAATAAGGAATGGTTTCAGAAACAATTTGAAACTAATATTGGTTATATATAATTTGACATTAAAACAGGGACTAATATCACATACTAGAAAAAGAAAGGCATTGTGAAAATTGAAGCTCCAATGATTAAAAAATAAGATTGAACTGCCATGCCATATAATAAGTAAAATTGCTGTCCTGCATGCTTTCTGTTTCAGAGGCAGTGGCAATTTAAGCCACAATCGCATCTTGATAGGGAATGACAAATGGCAAGTCTTTCCTCATCAGTAGAGAGTCTGAGAAAACTAGCTTAGAAAAGAAAAGTCCTTTACCAGAATGCTATCTCAGATCAACAGGGTAAATATAGATTAAAACCTGTGGGGACACTTTTAAAGCAAGGGGCAACATATAGTTGCATTGCCTCAGGAGCTGAGCACCGACCACAGTGAGACTGAGAGAGCGAAAGTCAGTTGTACTTGTCCACGTATTTGGAAGTTGAAACCAAGGCTCCATCTACTCCGAGCTTTTGCCTTCTTACTCCCTACCTATCTGCTCCAGGGATAGTAGCTCAGCAGTATGAGTGGATATCAAGTACTAGCGAATAAGAGGCTCCATGGCATAAACATATATGTTACAATGCTGGTGTCTCTAGGCAGTTGGTAACTCTGACTATCACTATAACCTTCTCTTAGGGATTTTAAAAAGAGAGAATCAATAAGGTGCTTAGCTGTGATGTCTCCATTGTTATCATTATGCAAAGCCTTCAGCAGCCAGCCAAAATAGTCATCTTTTGGTCTCCAGCTTGTACAATGCAAACAGATTTAGGCATTCTAAAATTTTTAACCAGTTGTAGGTTGAAAGATTCCTGTGAGTTTCCTTCTGATGGAGGAACTCTCCTCATATCACCACACAGCATAAGTCCAGTGATCAGAGATAATGCTCTTAATTCAGCAAGGTCCTTCCATACATGGGCTTCATCTGGAACAAGCAAATAGTCCTATTGAAATCAGCGGAACCAATCATGTGCTTACACTCATGTATGAGTTCCTTCCTGAATCAGGACCAACATATAAATGTTTCCAGAACTCCTTCATGTCAGTTTAAATTAATTTTTAAGCACTTATCCTTGACCTTCTGTAAGGATTCCATTTTATCTGCAATAACTGTCAGTGGTGCTAATGCGCCAACCACTCATGGTATCTACTTATCAGAAGTTGTTAAGTATTTTAGGCGAGACTGGTAGTGCTCTCTGCTATTAAAGTTGCCTGACATTTTCCATTATAAAAGTCTGTTTTTAGTTGCATATAAAACTTTAGTGTTTGAGTTGAAATTTTACATGACAGGTGTCTACCTTCGGCAGAACTTTTCTGAAAAATTTCAACCAAAGCTGAGCAGATATTTCCAAAAAGAAGATGTTGGGAAAATACATATCAGGGGTCGGCAACCTTTCAGAAGTGGTATGCCAAGTCTTCATTTATTCACTCTAATTTAAGGTTTCGCATGCCAATAATACATTTTAACATTTTTAGATGGTCTCTTTCTATGTCTATAATATATAACTAAACTATTGTTGTATATAAAGTAAATGAGGTTTTTAAAATGTTTAAGAAGCTTCATTTAAAATTAAATTAAAATGCAGAGCCGCCAGGACCTGGACAGTGAGAGTGCCACTGAAAATCAGCTCGTGTGTCACCTTTGGCATGCGTGCAATAGGTTGCCTACCCATGATATATATTATTGCCCATGTTAAAAAAATTCCACCAACATGATCAAAAACTTGAAATTTGAATGGGGTGTCCTTTGTGTTGAGGCTTTTTCCCTCCCTAGGAAAATCTGCCAAAATTTGGCTAAGTTATAAACCTTTGAAAAATTGCAGATTACTCCAGTTCAGTAGAGTTGTATTTGCTTTTAGCAGCTAAAATCTCTGATGATTCCATTCTCACATCAACATTCTTGAGCCCCCAAAGCTCCTAGCACTGACCAGATTGCGCATGCACCATGCCTACAGTGATGGAGCATTCTTCCTCTCTCCAGGCTACAGGAGGGAAGGTGGACTTTCCCTGTAATGGCTGCTCTGGGCCAAGTACTGGAACTGGGAGCAGGAAGACTGACTCTCTGTACTCTGTGCCCCTGCTCACACCCACTCTGCCTGAGGGAGGAAGTCGTCTATTTTGAATGTAGTGGGATCAAAAGCTAATCCAGGGAGTGGGAAAGGAGTAGATTGGGACAAAGAAACTGGTGAGGCTATGACTGGGGTTGGGCAGAGAAATTGGAACTGGTTGGGAAAGGAGACTTGAATGTGAGGCAAGTGTGAGAAGGGGAGGCTGGGAAAGGGAACCAGTGATGGAAACAAGACTGGACACCTGCTGGCTGGAGGTGGAGACACTGAAGTTGGATGAGAAGCTTGGGGTTACAGGAGGGAACTGGTAATGGCTGTGAAAGGAGACTAGGTCAAGAAGCCTTTGAAGTGGAGTCTGGGACTGGGTAGGAAAGGTACTTAGAACTAGTAAAAGGAGCCAGGGGTGGGGAAGAGCTAGGAGAGGTACACATGGCCAGAGACAAGACAGAAGTCTTGAGTCTCATCAATCCTTGGCAGACATCAGTGAAACCCACTGGCAAATTGTATGTCCCATCTTCCTCCAGTACTGGTTCACATGTTGGATGACAACTTCCTACTATCAGTTACTCAAGTGGCAGAGGTCTGCACAATAGATCTGAAGGTTTCAACCTTGCTGATGGACCATGTGAGTATCAGTATGATGTCATGCGATGGAATTTCTGATTTGTTCAGTTTATTTTTTTAATGAAATAATTTCTCAGGAATTATTAAAAGACAAAGACACTATGTTAAAATAACATTGTTAAAGTTCCAAAGTCAAGCACTCAAAAGTTACAAAATGTCAGACTTAGAGTTGCCTGTGAAACTTTACATTGGCCCTCTGTGTCTATACATTATGATGCAGTCTTCAATTATATGATCACATACATTTTTTTTTCAACAGGACCCCCGCTTTATTCAGTGCACAAGATAGACCTGCTCTGGGGATGAATCAAGGTTGTATAGTGAAGGAAGCTGTTATCTTTAGCACTCCTGCTTCATTTGTTGCAGAAGATAGAAAGTGTGTAGTGAATGAAGCAAGGCTGTTGCAAGAAAGGAAAAGATGATGGTCTCATTGGTAAGATAATTGAAATGCTTAGTTTTGATTTCAGCTTTTAAAAAATGTTTGTATATAATATATATATATATTTTAAAAAAAATTAAAACAAAGTAATTTCAAAACAAAAAATCTAAACATCTGATTCTGAAAATGTTGAAACTTTTTCCAGTTTTTTTCTAAAACAAAATTCTGGCAAAACTGACCTGATTTTGTGAAGTATTTTGATTTCAGTGGAACACCATAGAATATGGTTAGGTCAAAGTTTCTCCAACTAGCTCTAATAGATATTGCTCACCTTTTCCCTTGAAGTGTATGTATTTTATGTTCCCTGGAGCTTTTTTTCATATAGTCCTATTTTGTTCTGTTTTAACATACATTCCAGGACACATGGCTGCTTGCCTTCCAGTTCGTTCAGATAAGGTGATGTTATCATTAGCTTTTACTTACTGGTTGCTTGCGTATTTTTGCATTTCAGTGAAGGAAGCATTGATATCAGAACAAAAGTGTATGGTAGATAAGATGACTATAAATTGTGTAGTTTTAACATTTCTTTTATGCTATTATGTTATTAATATTAGTTCCTAAAAACTCCAATGAGAAGTCAAGTTTCCACTGTGCTCAGCTCCAAAGACTTTATAATTGATACATGGGATGAAACTCAACAGGTGGATAAAACAAATAAATGGGAGATAAGGTAAACATAACCTCACTCAATTATTAACACTATTTACATTCATATTTGTGGAGCTCTCTGTCTTGCAATATATTGGTGACTTCACTTCCTGACCATGATATTAAACCTCCATTAAATGGGAAATAAAAATACAAATCCTTTTGTCAGACAATATCTGGAAAACCATTTGGCTAAGTGTCAAAAATACATCAAACTTTCTATCTCTGTCTTCAAGCTTCCTTCAGAATAAGATTTTCAGTCAATTCTAATGGTCCCCAGAGAGCTTAGAGCCCTACTGAGGACAGTAAATGCCAAAGGTGTCATCAGCAGGCAGTGAGTCTGTCACATATAGTTTACTCATGTCTGGACCTGCAGAATGTCTAGTCTGACACATCTCTCGGCAGTCCTGAATATCCAGACTTCTCCATCTCCCAATTCTGCTTGCTGGGCCTGCCAGAAGTTGCTATAACGTACAGCGTGTCAGTGAAATGACTCCTTACCGTGGTGATGCGAATGATCCTTAGAAGATGGCATTTTGGCATCTGTCTAATATATTTCAAATGGCAACCTGACCTAACAAACTGGGCACATATTTTTGTGTGGAAGAAATATGAAGTAAGTGGGGTCATATAGATTTGTTAAAGGAGTAGTTTTGCTCTGTCTTTTCAGTTTCTGTATTCCAACTTGGGCTCATAACCTGCTAGTTTTCTTTGACTTTGCACACAGTGCCCTCTTTTCCACTCTCAGGGCCCTTTATACACTGTTCCATATGTCTGAAATGCACTCCCAACCCCTTCCGTTATACCTATATCCTCTTGTCCTCCAAGTCTTTCCTCGAAACACACCCATTCCTAAAGGATGATAAAGCTTAATCCCCTCCAGAATGAGGTGGTAACTAACCAAGCAGCTGAAAGTTATAAACACAGCACAACACAGACACATACAATCTCCGGAAAAAATCATGGAAATAACAAGATACAGTCCAAATTTCACCACCCACTCATTGCATCCCATTTCTTCTGTTTGTCTGCATATTTTCTATTTAGAAACACTTGTTGCAAAAGACTTTGTCTTCATACCACTCTGTAAAGTGCTTAGCTCATTGTTGCCACAAATAATAAATAATTGGTTTTTGATACCTTCAACTAATCAACATCTTATCATACTTTCCATAGCACACTGTTCATGCTCAATAAAGTATCTTATGCTTCTGAACATAGTGCTGGTATATCATGTATTAACTCCATTCATTCCTGATCATCTAAAAAATGAGTAATGGGGAAGCTAGTGTTTAAGGAAAATTGGTGAGTTGGATTTGGGTAGCTTGTCAGCTGTGTGTATGTATTTTATGTTCCCTGGAATGAAAGGGAGAAAGAGTAGGGTAGAAGAGGCAGGTGCCAAGCAGTAAGCTAGTAAGGGAAGGGATCACACTTGTTGGTAGGGCACCTACACAACTACATGGATTTGCCATGCAAGGAGCAACAACAGCAGAGCTAGCTCAGGAAAGATTGTTATTCTACAAAGAAAGTTGCACTGCTGCAAAGTAGCTACAACCTTTTGATCAAAGATGTATCCAATGAACCCCTCTAATAATATGTCAGAATTATTATCCATCCCTTATAATGAATAAGGGATGGATAATAATGGTGATGATGAATCCATGTACTTTGGTGATTTTGAATACCAAAACATAGTTATTTGTATCTGATAGATACTGAATCTCCATACTGATTATCATGGAGCCAGACAGCTGGGGAAAGAAGAGAGTGTCTAGGACACTGGGGAGTTTTGGTGTGAGAGTGCTGGATTGCAGGAGAGTGTAACTTGAAGCCTTAGCAGAGACCTGGAGTGAGGTCTGGTAGCTATAGTATGAAAAAGGAGGAGAGGGAAGGAATTGAATCTTATTTAGAATCATAATGTGTGATCACCATTTTAAGCACACATTATGTATTTACTATAAAGTTGGGAAACTGATTTGTTTGAATATATATGTGGCAGTACAGGGTACAAATCAGTTCAGACTCAGGGACTCCCCATACCCTTAAAATTATTCCTGTGTATTTGAATGTAATGTATATCTTTGTATTTGTGCCTTTCTTCAAGGATCTCAAAGGGCTTTACCGCCATTCATTAAATAAGTTAAATCAACAGAACCACTGGCAAGTAGGTAACCATTATTATTATGCAAAAAGATTAAAACACGTTTTTCAAACTTGGATACTTAAAATCAGGCATTTAAATAAGTGCCCCAATTTTTCTGAGCAACTCTGAAATCAAGTTACTTTTATTTAGGTGCCTAAATTTGGACATTCGGGTTTGAAAATTTTGGTCTAAATCACTTGGCTCCTATCACATAAGATCATAAGAATGGCCATACTGGGTCATACTAATGTTTCATCTAACCCAATATCCTGTCTTCCAACAGTGGCCAGTGTCAGATGCCTCAGAGGTAATGAAAAGAACAGGGCATTTATTGAGTGATCCATCCTCTGTTGTCGAGTCCCGGGGTCTAGCAGTCAGAAGTACAGGGACACCGAGATCATAGGGTTCCATCCCTGACTGTCTTGGCTTATCTTCCATCATACTGTGGCCAAATCAAAATTAGAACCCAGGACTCCTGACTCCCAGTCACTTGCTTTACCTGCTAGAAGTAAATGTTTTAGCCTTAGTGTTATTGGAATTTTTTAAATTAAAAAAACAAACAAAAATAAAATAAAGGGGTTGGTTTCAGCAGATATTAAAGATCATTTTGTCTCTGCAGTGGTAGCTTGGTAATCTTCAGAGACTAGTGATGTTTCTCTCCCCAGAAATAAACTAAAATGCTTCAGCTTTGTGGTTCTTAGATTGGTTTTACAAAGTGTAAAATTGATCTGTATGTTAACCAAGGACATCCACTTCCTAAGACAGGTGATTAATTAATGCAGCTTTTGATTCCAGATTTAATAATATTTTATTTTGCCTATCAACACCATTGTAAAATCCCAGAAGCCCTTTACTGAAACTGGAATGAGACAGAGTTAGCAGGTGTTATTAAGAGAACATGTCTGTTGCCTTTGCAAAATGGCAGAAGTTGATTGCAGACCAACTGGGGAAGACCTATGAGATCCTTCCAGTATACACAAAAGGAATGAACCTATAATTAAATTACAGTTAAACACAGATGGTTATTTTACAGCAGGTGCTCAACTTTGAAAGTGTATCTCTGGACTATTTTTGTTCCAACATGGTGTTCAGTCCCTGTTGGGTTTCTGGCAGCATTTTATGGTTAGATCGAAATATTCCTTTATATCAATTTTGGTCTTTTTGCCAGAATATAAAGCTATAGTACTGATCTCTGTTATGTTTTAAAGAAAAACTAGAGAAATAATAGTGAAGCATAGATTAAACATACCTTTAGATTTTTTTTAAAAGGAAAAAAAAGTATCACTTGATCATAGTAAAGGACATCTGCATACTATTCACAGGATTTAAAGGACTGTTATGTACAATTAAACCTAGTTTTTAAAGTGTTTCATTATCCAAGGGGAAATAAATATTATGCAAATTTTACAGTTAAATATATCCTTTTTATTTGAATGCTGAAAAATACCTCAGTGGAACATTATAGCATTAGAAGGTCAGCGTGTTAACTTCTATTTGCATTTTTTATACAAACTATGAGCCTGATTCTTCAAGGGCTAAATAGCTTTCATCTTCCACTCAAGTGCGTGCTTTGTGCCACTTAGTACCTTTTAGGATCATGCCCTGAAACCTTTCACTGAGAAAAATAATAATAATTTGAAAAATAAATATCTTTAAAATTGAATTTGCTTTTAAATTTAGAAGACTTAATTGCATTTAAATCCATCCAGTAGAAAATAGCCATGTCCTTCCATCCATGCAATGCATTCTGATGGTGGCTGTAACTTGGTAATAGTCAAAAGAGTCAGGTTTCCAAGCTTATGAGTCTATTTTTCATGATAGAGTTTAATCTGTGATTTGTATTTCCTATTATACATCAGAAAGGTTGGTATTTTGCTGGGAGATCACTTCAGTGGTTTTTGTTTGGTTAGTAGCTTTGGCAGTAGTATGCAAGGGGGATTTGACTTGCACTGGCAGGCCATGTAAATAAATCAATAATGTAGAGCAAGATTTTGTAGAAGAGCTTTGGGAGCAAGTTATATAAATGAGGTGCCCATAGGTAGGTTCTGCAGCCCTAGGGCTGGAGTAATCCTATGAGGAGTCCCAAAGGTGAGAAAAATCTTACTTCCTTTTCTGGTTTAAGTGTCATCTAAACAAAAATGACCTGATATCTGTTGGAGTGGGCAAGCTGTTCATATCCCCACTTGATAGGGGTTCTTGCAACTGGATCCTCAAATCCATCCAAGCGATCATCCAAGCACTTGATTAAGGGAAATTGCTGAGAAGGATTTTCTGACAGTTGCTCTTCTCTTCTCTCTTGCTGAGCTGAGCAATGCAGCTGTCATAGACTCATAGGTCAGAAGGGACCAATATGATCATCTAGTCTGACCTCCTGCTCAAAGCAGGCCGCAGAACCCTACCCATCCACTTCTATACAACCCTTAACCTATGTCTGAGTTATTGAAGTCTTCAAATTGTGGTTTGAAGACCTCAAGCTGCAGAGATTCCACCAGCAAGCGACCCATCCCTCGCTGGCAGGGAAGGGCAAAAAACGTCCAGGGCCTCTACCAATCTGCCCTGGGGGAAAATTCCTTCCCGACCCCAAATATGGCGATCAGCTAAATCCTGAGCATGTGGGCAAGACTCACCAGCCAGCACTAAGGAAAGAATTCTCTGCAGTAACTCAGATCCCATTCCATCCAACATCCCATCACAGACCATTGAGCAGACTTATCTGCTGATAATCCAAGATCAATTGCCCAAATTAAACTATCCTATCATATCATCCCTTCCATAAACTTATCAAGCTTAGTCTTAAAGTCAGATATGTCTTTTGCCCCCACTACTCCTCTTGGAAGGCTGTTCCAGAACTTCACTCCTCTAATGGTTAGAAACCTTCATCAGGATGATAAACAGCTTCTGAATATTTGGTTTGTGGTTGACAGAAAGTCAGTCGTACATGGAACAGCCTGTCCCTCTATTAGGGAACAGAGAACCTTCGACATGAACAGTTGTGCAGCATGAAGAATAGTGTCCTATTCAATTTTAATGTAATAATATATAGAACTTACACTGTGCTCCTCATCCTTCACCTCCGCTCCTTCTCTCCATCTTTAGTCACCTCAACCCTACCCCAGTCTCCCACCCTCCCTTTACCGCTCATCTATTCTCCTTTCTCACTTCTTTGCCATGCAGGAACATTACTCTCTTATTAAGCAACTGCCACACCATCTCTTGCAGATCTTCCTCTCAGCTCTGCTGCTTCTTGTTTCCTCTCCTTGCTTCTGGCAACATCTTTTTCAGTCCTGGCCCACCATATACCAACACTTGTTTTACTCCCACTGCTTCCTCTGCCTGCAATATTCTCCATGATTTGGTATGCCATTCAACCATATTGTCTTTCTTCATGCCATTCCTTGAGACTCACTACTTTTATTATAATAGTTGTATTACAGTAGTACAAGACCCCAGCCAAGTTGAGGCCATATTACAGTGGGCACTATAGAGAGACAAGATGGGTGGGATAATCTCTTTTATTGGACCAGCTTTTGTTCGTGAGACAGACAAGCTTTCGAGCTATGCAATACAGCTGCAATAACAGTAGGCACTATACATACATGTAATAAAACACAGTCCTTGTCCTGAAGAGTCTTACATACTTTTAGATAATGTTTCAGTGCTGACTAAAAAACCCATCTTACTTTTAAAATGAAAAGGGAACTAATATGATGTACATCTAATAGAAGCACATTCCAGTTTTCCACTGTTACAGTCCTAATCCTCTATATCTGACCATTAAAGATCCTGGTTCATGTCATCTATTGCTGTGCTCAATCTCAATTAGACTGTAAACTCCTGAAGACAGGGCCTCCCTCTCTTCATGTGTAAAGTGCTTTATGCATCTATGGGGCTCTAAAAATAATTATAAGTAATAATGACCGTCTCTTCAAACACACCCAGTGTGTCCTCCGGTGTGATTCCCTATTACCTCAATTGCTGTATACGTCAATCAGTCTGTAGCATCTACAATTTACAATACATACTAGAAAGCAGTTAGCGCTTTGATTGGGCAACTGTGGTAACTGCTCCCTTATACCAATGGGTACTACCCATTCCCTAACACCACGTTATGCCAATTAGGCCCTAAACAGCTACTCCACATTGTCTGTTGGGTGCCAGGTATTGTAAGGTGGCTACTTAGTGTCTAAATTGGCATTATGGGCTGTTACTGAAAGGGCAATGCCCCTTGGTATAAGGGAGCAGCTTCTACAGTTGCATAGTCAGGGAGCCAACTGTTTTCTAATGGAGAAGATCATTTCGATTTTCAAATGCATATAGAACACTTGCTGATGACCAAGGAAAGGCAAAAATCTAGAGAATCTCATTATCAGCTGTATTACATTTTCTCTTTTTATAAATGTAGCCTTTCATATATATTTTTAATCTGTAGGCAGCTACTAGCTGGGTTAGTGGAGAATGTGATTGTATTAAATCTAAGAATACAATAACTAACACTTTGTAAAACCCCCTGGCTCGTATGGTAATAGAAATACAATGTGCATCAAAAGGCTCAGATTAAGTACTACCTAGCCAATACATTTCTATGGATAGTTTATCTCTTATGAAGATAATTTAAGAAAAAAGTCATTTTAAATGGATATTCATCACCCTCATTATAAAGCCACCTGCTGTAAGTCTCTGCCTCAGTCTGAGGTTCTGCTTTTCTGACATAGGTTTTAATGATACAAAGCCATTATGAATACTTAACAAAAAAAATTCTCACGGGGCAAAACTTGCAGTATGTAGCTTAATTGAACACCTTACCAAAATCCCCCACAGAAAATAGTGATGATGTCAACAGAGGTTCATGAAGCTGTTCCTGAGACGATTTCAGTGGACTATTGTTTTTGAAGAGCTATGAGACCATCAACAAAACTACTGGTAGCAGTCTTGTCCATTACAGTATGGTTAGATTAATAAATAATGCTTAAGGATTAAATTTGCTCAGACTAGCCCAATTAAATTGTCTGAAAAGAATATTCTATTCTTCCAGGTTCATTCATGTCTAGTAAGATCATACAAGTCTCTCCATGACATGTACACTCCACATTTGTGCTGTGTGTGTGTGTGTGTGTGTGTGTGTGTTAGCAAGAATTGGGGGTCTGCATAGAGGGAGGCTTTGGGAGCTGGGATATTAGAGAGTCTATTGTAACTGTTATGATGTAGATTCACTGTCTCCAAGTGTGGAAAGGCTGGAGCGGCTGCTCCAGTTCAGAGTATTTGGGACTGCTCTACAGTTATGCATCCTGCCTCAAGCTCCACGATGCTAAGTAAGCCTCATCAGCCTCAAGATTAGTTACTCAGGTTTATGGACTTAAGTTATTGACCGTGAAATGACTTTTGACTCCAAATAACTGATGTTCTACCATACCTTGATGTTTTAATTTGTTTTCCTACATGTTGCCACCTCCTTCACCGCATCAAGTTTCTAAGCCAAGAAAATCTTTTTTTAAAAGCTTAGAGTTCTACAGTATTCTAGACAATATGCAACTGTTAGTTCATTGTGATGTTCATAAAAATCTACCAGGTAGCCTGTCCAGCCCTGTTGAACTTCTGCCTTTCAATAGTTGAGCTACGCTTTCTTTGTCTTAAACTCTGTCACCTCTTCAATGGTTCCAGTAACCTTGGGATTTTAGAGCTAGGTTCTTAAACTGGTGGTTTCCTTGTTAGTTATTCATTTTGTTAAAGGAAATTAGTCATTTACTTGCCTTTGCAAGTAGGTACAGAATTAGAAAATCTTTTTAAACAATGAATGAAGGAAATCTTTAATACAGGTTTTACCGTTTTTCACACATTTTCCCTTTAAATCTTATCAGTAACTGCAGCACCTTGTGCTCTATGTTTTTAGTTACAAATTGGGCTGTTTTCTGTTACTCCCCAGTGTCACAAGATGGCATTTCTAATAAACCCCCGTATACTTAGGATTTACAGTAGGTCAAAGTGGAAACTCTACTTCTTCCCCAAAGTTTGGAAACTAAAAGGAATCTTTGGAATTTTGAAAAACATATAGCAACAGCATGTTTATGCATCTGACTCTCCTCTATATACTCATGGGTGATAAATAATTTTTTTTCATATCAACATTTTCCTTGTTGCTGTTTCCAATACCATTACTTAATCATATTCAATCTACACTGACCCCATAATTTGAGGCAATGAGACTGGTGGAGATTTCCTTGTTACACTTGAAATATGACAGTTTTGCTTGCACATTAATCACATGAAAGTCAATGCTTGGATTTGAGATTTAGGATGGGTTCCAAGATTTATTCTACTAGATTTATGTGAAAGGATTGCAATGTTTTGAATAAGAATTATATAATACTGACTAGCTGTGAATGATTTTTACTTGAGATTCACCTTTATGGGTTTTAAATTAAAATTTGCTCAACCTTATTGGAGACAAACATACGGTAATAGTAGCATAGTAAGGAAATATTAACAGCGTAATAAATTATAAAGATTATTTTTTTCTTTCTCTTAATATCAATTCACATTCTTTGCTAATATTTGATCAGTCCTACTGACATAGTGATTTACCTGGCATTACCTCTGATATGTTCCTATAAGGTTCTGATTGTATTTGCCTTTGAACTCGTCATGACCTACATTCAGCCTTCTATGGCTGAAGGAAATTCCTCCTTTGCCATTCCCATACTGGTGAGTAAACTACTGAGAAAAGATATATGTAAGCCATTAATTGCCATTGCCATTAGGTTAGCTGTAAAATGTTGATATACAAGAATGTCTCCTACCACATCCTGTATGCGCTTTGTTGCCATGTGGACAGTGGAGAGCAACAACCTAGGTAGCATGGATAGATGTGACTTCTGACTACAGACACAATAGGAACTGATTTGGACTGAAACAATTTTCTCCCCAAATTTTCATGTGAACCAGACATTATGAAAAAAATTGTTTTGGAAATGTTGCAGCATGATGTTTCTGAAACAAAATATGCTCCCCATATGCCCTGCAGCTGCTGGAGATCTTAGAGTCTGCTGGCTTTGGGAACACCAAGCCATGTGAACTATCCCAGGGCCAGGGACCCGAGCTTCCAAATTTCAGGACCAGCTGATTCTGTGGGCTACCTGACACCTGCTGCCCCAAGGAATCAATTGGCTTGGGAGTCTGGCTCAGTGGCAGGAAGCCTGGAAACCTTGAGAACCTCAGCTTGAGTTGCTGCTGTCTGAGCTCTCAGGCTCCCTGTTGTGGTAATGGGAACCTAGACACTGAGAGCCAGGGCTTCCATGGCTGCCATGCTCCCAGTAGCGGAGAAAGGAGCCTGGACCCATGGCTAGTGGTGCCATGAGCTGAGCCCTGCTTACAGACAGGCTTCCAAGACTCTCTGCTCTGCTGCAGGGAGCCTGGAAACCTTGGGGTCCGGGTCCCAGGTCAATCCTTCTGGCAGAACTGCAGCCCTGGAAGCATGAGCTTCCCAGCAGCATGAGTTGGCAGGGAACTGGAATGGTTTCCAGTGGAACTCTGCTCGCAATTCCACAAAAAATTGTCCAACTCAAACTGATTTTGTGAAATATTTTGGGTTCAACAAATTGTCATTTTCCAACTAAACTCAGTTTTGTTGGAAAATGTCTTACAAGCTCTACACCTAAGGGCATATGGGATAGTGTAGCCACCTCCCAGTCTCTGTTCTCTTCTCCTGTCCTTGGCAGGAAGGCAAAACCCAGCAGTGTCCTCCTACTGTCCTGTTCTTCCTTTTCATCAAATCAATTTGTAAATATTGTTAGTTTTGTGTCAGGAGCAAGGCTGGGACCAAGGCAGGCACAGGAGTGATTGCAGATGCAGGGTAAGCATTGAACAGCTAGAGAATTGCTCTGGGCTTAATAGCAGGCTTTCTGATTCCCTTGGCCAGTCAAGTGGACTGGTCAATCTGGCAGTCCTTCTGTGTCTCAGTTGTGCCCCATAGGCTGCCCAGAGACTGAGCAAATGAAGCTGCAAGTCCTTGTTCTGGACAGGAGTCAGAAGCAAAGGCTCTTTACAGAAGTCCTGACCTGGCTTCCTCTTCCCTGTTACTAATGACCTTTCCTGCTTGCTGGCACAACGTCCTCAATGGCCTCCTCAAGCACATGGTGACTACCCAGTCAAGCTTTGTCATGTCCCTAATGCATAACTGGGTATGGGATGTGCCACAAATATGCCACTACATGCATCCGACGAAGTGGGTATTCACCCATGAAAGCTCATGCTCCAATACGTCTGTTGGTCTATAAGGTGCCACAGGACTCTTTGCTGCTTTTACAGATCCAGATACGGCTACCCCTCTGATACTTGAAATATGCTTATGTTATTCATCTGCTAAAAACCCATCTCTTTAGCCTCATTCTTCTTTAAATATATGATATTTAAGTGTAGAGATGCCAATGACTGGGCAACATATCAGACCTGCAGCACAGATCCTACCAGAATATTTATCTACAATAAATCAAAACTGGGAAAAGAGTTTGGGATGGTATTGGTGAGACAATTGGCAATCTCCTTCTTTGTATCTAACTTTTATGTAGCCGCTTATCTAAGCTTTATTATTATTTTTCCCCTTTGTTGCCTTTAATTAAGTTGTACAGTGAGCTTCTCTGTGTACCTAACTCCCAAAGGGGGCATTATAGCTAGACAAACTCTTACTGACAATATTGTCAGAAGAATGATGTGGAGATATTACATCCATGTTAATAATAGAAAAGAAATTCCCAGTGCTCATTTTCTGTGTGTATGTCTTTCCCAGACTACAATACAATAAGTACCTGCAGATCGAGACTTTTAGTGGGGAAAGAAAACAGAGGTCTCAGTTCTTTTGGCCTCATTTTCAGAGGCACTGAGCACCCCCAGCTCCCATTCAAGTCAAGGGAAAAGAAGGCACTCAGCATATTTAAAAATCAGGCCATAAAGGTCTCAGGTTGAGCACCCCAAATTAAAATTTCTGATATCTTCAAAAATGTCCACTAATTGAGTGTTCAGCTAATCTGAAACCAGGATCCTCTTCCAAAACAAACATAAAACTTTAAATATATGTCTCAAGATGACAGAGTAAAAATTATATTGAAAGTTTGGTAACCTCATCCTGACATCTGTGCCCTCAAATTTGGATAAAAGACAGCTAATTTGGTGGAGGTCTCTTTTTTCTTTTTTTCTTTCTTGTGAGTGAACCTGGAATCACATAATTTTTGCCTGGTTTGGGTATTAGTAACAAATGTTTTATCCAGCACTAATGAATACCATTATGAACCTGAAATTCCCAAATGTGTTTAGAGAAGCTGAGGAAATATTTTTTATGTGGCATGCTGAAATTTAATAGATGGGGAAAGTATTTTGCACTTACATACTGTCCACACATGGGAGAAATTGTGCTGTTAGGTATGGACATTAATGGAAGCAGACTTAGGTCAATGTTGAGTGCATTGAAAATCCTGACTTCAAGGACAGGGCTGGGATTGAAGAAGGTATAGAACTGTGCTGCCCAGGGACAGCTCTGAGAGACACTGTGCTAGAATGGGCCTTCCTAGCATATAAGGGAATGGAATAGTACACTCTCCCTTGGAGGGGCGTAGCATGCTTTCCTCTGCATATCCAGCCAACTCAACAGGCTTGTGCAGACTGGGGAATGGTCCATAGCCTGACCAGCTCTCCCCTCTACTTTTTGGGGTGGTTGACACCATTGGGAGCAGTACCTGTACTCAGGAAATTGCTGGGACTATGATATTGGCTAGCATGGGAGTGAGAATGAAGAAGGCTTGTTAAATTCACTTACTACTGTTTACCCTGAAAGAACTAGGGAAAATCTGGACCATGCTGCACTAGTCCTGAATAACTTCATTTGCCAGGCACAAAGGTTCAACATGGTACACATTTTAATGAAGTCATGCGAATGAGTTTTATATCTCTGCTGCTTGGATTAATAATTAGAGCCACCTTCTTTCATCTGAGTCACAGACATATACTGAAACATATACTGAAACAAATGAGTCACAGACATATACTGGGCATTAGATAGTTTTCTCTCTTTGGAACAAAAAAATGATTATCCAGTCAAATAAGAAATTTGTGAATTATCCACATACAATTTAGTTAGTGGCTTGTATTGCATTTCTCTCACTGCATTGGTTGAATGGTCTGTCTGTCTACAAAAATTATAATTGTTTGTTCCAGACAGTGTCAGCCTCAGCATATTGCGAATACTTATGTTTTCATTATCTATTATGTTGGGAATAATTTTGTAACAGTATTTAGAAAATGAATCCAGCAAACAGGAGAGGAAAAATCACAGATGGCTCAGATTTGGTGATGATGGATAGATGCACTAGTGCTTTTAATCAGTGAATATTTATATGGGACTCTATTAGCTGATGGAATAAACAGGGGAAATATTTTATTATTTTTCTTCTTCTGAGACATATTTCTAGAGTACTTTCAAAGATGGCAAGTGATTTTTTTTCCAAATGAATTCTGCAAGGTAACTTTAGTTGAAGTTACTATTCTACAAAAATAAAAATGGCTTGAAATGGAACACTATCATAAGGCAGGAAGATTATTACATTAGATATGAGCTGGCATTTAGTGTAGTTTCTAAATCTTTCTTCTAAGTTTAAACAAATCTTCAAACTGAATGCGCAAACACTTAAGCTAGTTTCTAGCGTTATTTCATCAGTTAATTACACTTGTGATAATCATAGGTTACCAAAAGTGAATAGGTGAAATACAGTGCATCTCTCCACTTTTCTAGCTTAAATAATAAACAAATACTAAGTTATTCTAAAATATGCTTACATCTGTAGTGTTATCTTAGCAAAAATATAATTTGCATCCGCTTTTAAATATTGTGCTTGGGGATGTGTTCATTCTGTCAAACTGGATCCCCATAATATCTTAGTAAGTTTCTTAATACTTGGACTGTTGGTTGAATTGCTGACAAGGGGCCTAGCATGTTCTCTAAGGTAATTGGCTGATGAATCTGCGGTCTAAATTTATACAATTTGATTAGTTCCACTTGCAGATAATTGGTAATTAGATGGTACACAAATGTCATTTTCTTCCATGCTTCATCTTTCAATCTTATTTCCCAAATAACATTTGTTGGAATATAAAATCACAAGCTGACATGAAAACAGCTTTATATCCTAAATAATGTCATAGAATGGAGCGTGAGGGTAACAATGAATTTATTTCTTTTAAAGGAAATTCAATATAGGTTTATTTTTCATCTTAAAATTTTAAAGATAAATTGTCTAAGACAAGCAGACCTTTAGCTTGCAAGACTAAAACATATCTGTGCTGCTTGCCATGTTCGATTCTTTATTAAAACTATTTTCTTTGCAAGGTTTTGCTATGAATTACTGAGAAAGTCTTATAGATATCCATTACCATCTGGTTATAAGACGAATGACTGTAACATTTGCTTGTTAGCATAACAGACCAGTGGTGCATGTCCCATTATTTCAAAAGAGTGAAGCAGCAGTTTCTGGTTTCGGAGATCTATAGTAACTAAGCAAAGAAAAAGATGGGTTCCAACTACTGGAATGCCAGTAGGTGCCTTTAGAATCTATTCTAATCTCTGGCTTCTGTTCACCAGAAGTGGTTCTTTAGCAATGAATGACCGAGGAAGAACATTGCTTTCCTAGACTCTAGACCAGATTTTCTTCTTCACTGAAAGTTAGGTTCAGCAGGACTTTAGTGTGGGGTCGCTAATGGAATAATTGAAGATGAAAAGCAAATGGGATGTCATCAGGGCCAGAGAGTGGGATGATGAAGATGACTTCAGAATATGCTGATGATTGCAAGTTAGGTTCAATGAGCAGAAAAGTCTAAGTATAGGTACAGCTACCAAGAGTTCCTGAATTCTAATGCCACTCTGACAATGATGGCTATGGCCTTGAACAGCTCACTTAAACTTCCTATCTCCATTTCACTATTATTGATGGAAATTAATGGAGTTATTGGGTCTTCACTTCCTTGCAACTTGGGTCATCATTCATATGTATGCAAGGTCAGTGTGAAACATTACTGTATCAGAATTGTAGCACAAGTGCAAATGACTATACAATGTTCAAGGCAATGAAAAATCAGACCTCACTATATTTGCACCACTTTCCAGTGCTGTTGTGAGTATGCATTAATGTTTGTAAAGAAGTACTTACTATTTACATTAATGGCAAGAGGCCTCTGTTAAAGGGGGGGGAGGGGCACTTTGTGCTGTACACAGAGAGAAAAACAATTCCTACTGTGAAGAGCTTATTGGGTCTAATTCTCCTCTAGCTTGTACCAGAGTAAATCAGGAGCAACTCCAAGTCAAGGGAGTGGAAAACTGGGGAAAGTGAGAGGGACAATCAAGGCCAAATCTAAGCAAAGACAAGTCTCAACACCTAGGTGTAACAAACAATATGAGAGCATATGAAGTTAACAGTGAAAGGTACATGTAATTAGGGAGACTAGTTATGTTCCCAGCTCTAGTCTGCAAATCTTTATTTTTCCAGTACATAAACAATAGGTAATATTAATGGTGTCCATAATCCCTGCTGGCCAGCTGCCTAGCCATTTGCAGTCAATATGAGAAAAGTTGTCTAAGCGTTAGTACTTCTATAAGCACTCCTATTTTGCAGCTGGTTCACTTGTCCAGTGAATGCTACAAGTATGATTTGAAATGAGAACTTCAGTTTCTCAAATGCTGCCTAAACTTACCGTTAGCCAATTTTTAATAAACTTTGCTAAAGCATGAAAAAGAACGTTAACATGAGGAGTACAGACTCAGTCCAAGAGACAGGATAGGTTTAACAGTCTGTAAATCCCCCTGTTTTGAAAAGAATATTGTGTGTCCAAATTTTGCCAGGAGCTGGGAATGGGTATAAGGGGATAGATCACTTAATGATTACCAGTTCTGTTCATTCCATTTGAAGCACCTGGCATTGGCTGCTGTGAGAAGACAGAATACTGGGCTAGATGGACCTTTGGTCTGACCCAGTATGGCCATTCTTGTGTTTTTAATTATACCACCAGCTAAAGAAGAAACACTGGTAAGAATCCATGGATGGAAGATGACATATGTGGAACAGGGCCTATAACAACAAAAACGTTAGGACTTAATGTCAGCCTGAGGTTGGGCTGCCCTGATGCCTGGGAACTCCCAGAGGCAGGTTGGTTATCACAATTTGAAGTGGGAAGTGAGGCTCCGGGTAAGGAATGGTTCCCATAAGGTGACAGAATTATGCCCTCACTGCAAGGGAGAGGCAGTAAGTGCTGCTGCTCCTTTACCAGGAAGAGAGGTAAAGTGCAGAGCAATCTCTAGCTGCTTGGTAGGAGAGGGGAAGCAAAGAGCAGAGGGCCCAGACGAAGGAGGAAAAGTAGAATGGCTAAGAGCCTCCCATATGCCCAAGAGAACAGAGGGGCAACAGCAAGAATTATTGTCTCAAAAGAGGGAAAGGTGGTAAGACTGAATTTGTTTTGTGGGATCTGGGAATGGTTGATTTACTGGGGGTGTGTGCAGATGTGACAAATAAATATTCATGACTTTGGCGGAGTGGCTGTCGTGGGGCATGGCAATGCATTTTTTTTTCATTTGGGCTAGTAGGCTTTGGCCTTGGACCAAAAGGAATTTTTTCAGGCCTTGGTCCTCACACTTCTTCAGTACCCCAAGATTTTGCAAGCTGTGCCTCATAAAAAAGATTGAGACCCAACCCCTAACCACCCCCAGGCACAGGCTGGAAGCTTTGGACCCTCTGAAACATGAGGTCAAGAGAAGTAAGAATGTATGGCATTTGGGATAGGGTGTCAGGGCCCTCAGCAGCTAGCTGCTTTATGTTCTTCTTCCACTGTAGGAAGCTACTATAGCCCAGGTTCCTTATTTCCTGTTCCTGCCACTGAATCTCCTCTCCCAATTTGAATTATAAGCATGAGGGTGAGGAGTGTAAGAATTACATGGACCTCATGGCTCAGCCAGGGTCCTCAGATATACTTGAGCAAGCCCTGCCAGGAGGCATTTTTCCTTTTACAAGTATAATACCTCGAGTGAAGTGGCAGAGCAGCTGTTGCGCCACAGCACAGGGTGTCATCTGAGCTGGTAGAGGGATTGGGTCATTGCTTTGCCCCTCTCTTGCCCTATTTGTGGAAGATACTGTTGCTAGCAATGCTGCCTGGAGCAGGCCTTGCTTTCAGAATTGCACACGGATTGTCGTGCCCAACCTATGCACAAGGGCACAACGTCTGTGTGCTGTCGGACCTGGAGTGAATGTGTTGGATTATCTGAATTTTCAGAATATTGCCAAATGTTTCAATAGCAGCTGCTTTTGTGATGATCTAATTATACAGATGGGTTAAATTCTGGTAGAGCTGTTCACCAGCTGTGTGAAGAATGGTATAATTCTGATGCTACTCTGGTCGTACTCTCTGTGTGTGACAGATTGTGCACTGCCTGAGGATGCAAGATGCAGTAACCAAACATCAGTAGTACAACAATGTCAAGGTTTTTTCCCCACTTTGAACTTTAGAGTTCAAGAAGTGGGGACCCTGCATGATCGCTTTTAAGCTTAATTACTAGCTTAAATCTGGTACGCTGCCACCAGCCAGAAGTCTGTGTCTGGCACACTTTCTGTTCCCCCAAAACCTTCCCTGGGGAACCCAAGACCCAAACCCCTTGGGACTTAAAACAAGGAGAAATTAATCATCCCCATCCTTTTCCCCCCAGACTCTCCCCTCCCTGGGTTGCCTTGAGAGTCTTACACAGATCCAACTCCTTGGATTTTAAAACAAGTAGGAATTAACCATCCCCTCTCCTTTCCCCCCACCAATCCCTGGTGAGTTTAGACTCAATCCCTTGGATTCTAAAACAAGGAAAAATCAATCAAGTTTTTAAAAAGAAAGCTTTTAATTAAAGAAAGAAAAGGTAAAAATTATCTCTGTAAAATCAGGATGGAAAATGCTGTACAGGGTACTCAAATTCATATAGACTAGAGGGACCCCCCACCCTGAGATTCAAAGTTACAGCAAACAGAGGTAAAAAACCTACCAGCAAAAAGACACATTTACAAGTTAAGAAACAAACATAAGAAACACGAAAGACTGATTCAGAAAGATTGGGAAAGCCTGGGTGTACATCTGGTCCCTCTTAGCCCCAGGAGCGAACAACGAACAAAACAAAAAGCACAAACAAAGACTTCCCTCCACCAAGATTTGAAAGTATTGTGTCCCCTTATTGGTCCTCTGCTCAGGTGTCAGCCAGGTTTACTGAGCTTCTTAACCCTTTACAGGTAAAAGAGACATTAACCCTTAACCGTCTGTTTATGACAAACGTACAGATGCATTGTGATAAAATGTAAAGGCAAATACATTTTGGGGTTTGACTTCACTGTCAGTCCCTTATTATGTCATCATAGTGCATATTGGCAGAAGATCCAATTAGCTTGGTCCTGTGGGCATTTGAGTGCACTTTGCTTATTTCTTCTAAAACAACCCATGTGCACTAGTATATTGTATTCATGCTCATAGGTGATTTTACAAGATGTTCAGCAATGCACACTCACATAATTTGTGGGAAAGATGGCACCTTCAATCTTTCAGGTATGTTAAAATCAGCTGCAATTATTGATACAGTGCTTTATTCATCTTAGTATTTCATTTTATTATTATTCATCAGATTCAAAAATCTGCTAAATCCACAAATCTCTCCAATAGACATAATTTAGCCAATCAAATTTCAAGGCACTATTCTAAATAATGCAAGGCCACTGATTTAAAAAAAAAACAGCCATGTTGGTCTTTTCAGTAAAAAATGGCTGAAAATCTAGCTACATCTCTGATACCTGAAAGCACACTTAAATTCCAGGATTTACTTTTTCTTAACAGACCCATCTGATATGAATCACTAGCCTAATTACAGTAATGTCAGAGCTCTGTTTAAACGTGTAGAAACATTTATTTTCTGTGTCTAGTTACATCTCTGTAATAATTACTGAGATTTGGCGATGCTTCTTATATAACAATTGACCATAAATTATAGTTAGACCATGCACCTTTGGAGACTGGAGGTAGGACAGCTGACAGTTTTAATTTACTGATGCTGTTGTCATTAGTGTGTGTATACAGTAGATGGTAAGGTGAAAAGAGAGTCAGGGTTAAATTCTTCACAAGTAGAGAATCTGATCACAACTGTAACAGGTGGTTACCCCTCCTATACGATGGTATTGACAGTCTTTTAGCAAGGGTGACATCTGCTGGCACCTGTGAGCAAACAGTAATAGCTTAGCCTGAAATTCCTTATCATTAGTTCCAGTTCTGTTCTGCTGTTGCCAGATCAGTAGAGTTAGTAACAAAGAGTGCCAAGCAGCAAACCAACACAATAGAGCACTAGTTAAATTATCATTAAACAAATATGTGTGGTGTGTGTGAGTGTGAGAGACAGAGAAAGAAATTGCATACATGTGTGACACACTTTGTGTGTGTTTGTGTGGCTAAATACAGATATAAAGGGCCAGATCGTCAGATGGTGTAAACTGGCATAGCTTCTTAGACTTTGCTGAGAACTCTTGGTGCTCAGCACTTCTGAAAATCTACATAGCTGTGTAATTTGTTCTCTTAACCTCTTAAAGTAGGGTTTTTTTTATGTGAAAAATATCTTCAACCTCAATCTCTACTCCAGGAAGTTTTTGGCAGAGGCAGAAATAAAACCTACTTCTCCTTTGTGGCATTCAGTTGCTTTAACTATACGATCATCATATCTCTTTTTGCAGTCCTCTGCCTCATTCTCTATACACCTTCCAATTTATTCATGACATAGCCCAGTTTCATTCCTAAGAACTATCCATCTGTCCATGTTGTTCACTGAATGAAGTAGGGATCCTGTGGAGAAAATAGTTTGTAATCGTGTTATTAAAGAGGGACTCGTGATGCATGGATCGGGTGATGATATTTCTCAAAGGGAAAATGGGATACTGTGTGAGGGGTGACACCTGAGCCTTGCGTCCAGACTGGGCCTGATGTCTCTGCTCATCCAATCCCTGCCTGCCTCCCATGCTCAAGCCTTGCGTCCCCCTGCGCAGGGCTGGCATCATTGCCTGCCCGCCCTGCACATTCCTCCACAGCCTGCTTATTTGACAAAAGTGGGCATTTGTCCCATTTACTCTTACCAGCTGATGAAGTTGGCAGGGACAAATGCCTATTTTTTCCAAAAAAGTTGGGACAGCTGGGATAGGACTTAGAAAAGGGACCGTCCCAGCCAAAACAGAATGTATTGTCAACCTATGCATACATATAAAAGGCCAGAATTGAGGATGTCTGAGCAACTTTAATTCTGGCATTTCCTAACTTCTGGATTCATGCTTTGCTACCTTACTACATTCTTTTTCATAGGGTTGTTCTTTGGGTCATGGGTGGGGGATGTATATTTAATTTTCAATGTTTTTTTAAAGAAAGAACAAACAATTTTTATTAGACGGAATGGCAAAGGTGCCATGTCCATTGCATCAGCAACATGAAGCACTACAGCACAGATCTGTATCACTTGAGCTAAAAAGTTAATTATAGTAGCTAGTAGCATGAGTAGGCTGTTACCAGACACTAGAGAAGTATGCTGCTGCCACTCCCTCCCTCTTTCTTTCCTCACTTATCGTGCTGGTGCCATTCTGTATGGCCTTCTAACAGTGTCACTAACTCTCACAATTGTCTTAATATTTGGCATGTCTTTTCTTAAAGCCCAAACTCCAGGAGTGATGTGATTACATGAGACTCTTGGCTTTTGGTTTTTTAAAAGTAAATTTCTTGCCTCCTGTTTGCTGAGAAAAGCTTGAAAATATAAAATATCCCAAAGGCTCAAAACCCAGAAGGCCAGTAAAAAGAATCCCACATGTACTACATGTAAAATCTCATTATTTTAAAATAATTTCAAGATTTTGAAGAGTCTTGCTCATGACTATGAATGCTAGGGGTTGACAGTACTGCCAAAGGAAGATACTGGAATGGTATATGCGCAGTGCTCATAGAATGTCCAGCATTTTTAGCAGCAAGCCTGGAATGACTGTGCTGAGCAAAACAGAGATGGGAAATGGAGATTTTTCTCAGGCTTATAACTTACCCAAATAGGAATGGATTTTCAAGGGATCAGTACCTTGAGCCTAGGATGATTCCTCCTGACAACCTTCAGATGCTTGCTGCAAACCATGGAGGTTTTAGAGCTTTAAAAAAAAAAAACCAGAAGAATTTTTATAATGGAAAGTATTAGTCAATGTTAATAGAAGGGTAGCTGCTGCTCCTTCTACAATATGTTTTTTTCCTTTGTATGGATTGTATTTCTACAATGTGTATACATGTGATATTTATGTATCCTTGCATATGTTGTTTATGGCAAATTCACTTACAACAAGTTGGTTATTTGCTGCTGTAAAAGACTCTGGGCTTCTTTCTGCAAGCGGCTGTTGCTTCCAAAATATGTACATTTGAAATAAAAGATTGAATTGGCTAAAAAGGTTAAAAGTTTCAGATTTGTATACATTGCTATTCAAAAGCTACAAATTTGTCTGTTTGTTTTCAATTGTTTACCCCACTGTAGTCAGTGATGCGTAGGAGGGTTTGGGTGGTTGATTTTTAAAGAAAGTGGCTGAATATTAAAATGATTCAATTGTAAATCAGTATCAATCTTCAGTCTTTTTTTTAATCTGGATATTTTGAAATGTTTGGCTTTTGTAAGTTGGTGGCCAGGAGATCGTTAATGTTGTGACCTTACTACTTTCAGAATTATAGTGTTAGGCAGTTATTAGGAAATTTCTCGTGGTTGGTAGTTTGTTTCTACTTCTCAGTAATTGTTTTCAAATGTGTCTGCCATTCACCACTGTAACAAACATTGTATACTTTTATAGTTAATCTTTGAGATGCAGAAGCATAGCCTGGTTCCATATGATGATGGCACCATATGTGTCAGATGGTGATGAATATGCAAATTAGTGGTAAACTTCATTCATTCGTAAATTTTCTCTTTAGACATTCACAGAGAAATTTTAAGAGTCAATGAACTTTAAAAACTTAGAGCAGTTTTTGGCTCATTTGACGTGATGTGACGTTTTGAATAGCAATGAGTCTTGTTCATAAAGAGACAAACCCAGTCCTCCTCTATATGGCTGTGGTGATCCCTCGGACATATCGAAACCCATTCCATCATGTGTGGTAGAGGGGCATACCCCTGTTTAGCATGGAGCTCAGCAGTGCATGGGTAATGAAGGAAATGTGGCAGGGGTGGCAAGGTGAGTTTTGACAGCAGCATCAGAGGATCCATTAATACCATTGCTTTCCTGGTCCTTTCCCTCACCCCCACATGGGAAGGAAGAGGTACTGGGGCTATAGATATCAAATTCAGCCATAGCCCTAAGAATCCTGTGCTAGAATGGCTGTGCCAAGTGTATTTCTTTCCTTCTCAGGTTCCAAGTGGCATAATCCATCCCCAGAGGCTCTGGCTGGATCCTGGGTCCTTAGATTGGTGCTAAGTGAAGTTATATTATGGTATCCATTCTATTACTCATGGCCCAACATTTCATACACCTCAGTCACTTTTGGAAAACTTTTGCATTATACCATGAAAGTTTCCTCATCTGTACTGATAGTTTTAGTATAGAGCAGTGTTTCCCAAACTTGGGACGCCGCTTGTGTAGTGAAAGCCCCTAGTGGGCCAGGCTGGTTTGTTTACCTGCCCCTTCCACAGGTCCAGCCGATCGTGGCTCCCACTGGCCGCAGTTCGCTGCTGCAGACCAATGGGGGCTGCGGGAAGCGGCAGCCAGCACATCTTTGGCCCACGCCGCTTCCCGCAGCTCCCATTGGCCTGCAGCAGCGAACCGCGGCCAGTGGGAGCCACGATCAGCCAGACCTGTGAACACGGCAGGTAAACAATCTGGCCTGGCCCGCCAGGGGCTTTCCCTACACAAGCGGCATCCCAAGTTTGGGAAACACTGGTATAGAACACTTCACATTAGAAAAGTTTCTAATTAAGGCTCCAATCAACCAAATATTTACACATGATTTGACTTGACATGAGTTTAGCTTTAAGCACATGAGTACTCCTATTGAACTCTTTGGAGCTTCTTGTGTGTTTAAATCTAAGTATGTGCTTAGTGCATAGCCTGCATTGTGGCCTGAACATTGTCAATGAGAGTAACTGATTCTTGTACCAGAAAGATTCCTAGAACAGAAAGTCCAACAGAGAAAATGTATTGTGTGTTTAATATCTCCATAGTTTTGCTAGTCTATTTTTGATTATTTATTCTGGACATACAAAGAAACACGGAGCCAATTAATTTTGAAATGTGAAGATCATTTTTTATTTGTTTTTTGAGGGGAGGTTAAATGAAAAAAGTTAAATAAGTTTCTAGGAATAATTAATTTCTTTCAAAACTTTTTTAATGCATTTAATAGAAAAATGGTGGCTTTAATGTTGTTCTGTCATGCAAGAAATCATAGAACCACAAAAGTATCACCTTTCTAAAAATGACCACATCTTGGAGACGTCCTTTGTATAACAAGCATCATCAATGAACAGTCAATTTGGAACAATATAAATATGAAGCAATACATCAAACACACACAAGCCATTACAAAGGAAAGGGGGTGGTAATATAGCTATGTAATGTACTGACATGGCATCCATTACAATTATATATCCATACTTTGTATTTTTTTTAATGCATTTATCCTCACAGAAAGGAGGGAAGTACTTTCCCCCCCGTTTCACAGATGGGGAACTAAGGCACCATAAGATTGAGTAACTTGCCTGAAGTCACACAGGAAGCCCCTAGTGGACCAGGGAGTTTAATACAGCTCTCTCAAGTGCTGTAGCCAAGCGTTCTCCCTTAGAACCCTAAGCCCTGAGCCATCTATTCTCCCAGTAGAACACAGTTTGAGGATTCTGCCCAGTGTTATTACTGAGTAAGCTGAAAGTCCTCTTATTTCAAAGTAAAATACCCTGTTCAGACATAGATTCTCCCTTCCTCCTTGGATTCATTGATGACCTCTCTTAAAATTGTAATAGGAAGCCAACCCTGAATAAAAACAATGTTTGCTGAATAGCCAGTCCCAGTTTTCAATATCATATGCCAGCATCCTGCCAGTCTGTTAGCTTTCCTATTCATCTAGCTATTTTATTACCATACACAGCACAGTCAATGAAAAGTACGTTTTTTACCGATTGTGTTGCTCATTCAGTGCAATTATACCAAGATGCATCTCTCATTCCTAAGAGTGCACATGGCAAATAATCATGACAGGAGTTATTAGGGTAACCAGACAGCAAGTGTGAAAAATTGGGACAGGCGGTGGAGCATAATAGGCACCTGTATAAGACAAAGCCCTAAATATCAGGACACGTGCTATAAAATCGGGACATCTGGTCACCGTAGGAGTTATATAAGTTGTATCCTCTTAACTCAAATTTGAGGGTCTGATACAACACCTGTGCAGACAAAAAAAATATAGCTGGACGTCTATGAAAGAGAGAGAGAAAGAAAAAAAAACAAAAAATCGTGTATCAGGTTTTAATGTATTCTGATAAATATATCCTTCTGACTACTAAAATGACTGCAGCTACCTTCCTTCTTATAACCTTTAAGTAGTCGATCTGGTTTCCTTTATCCCATCTTGGTTATGACCCTCCTAAAAAGTTTGTGATTTTGCTACTATGGAGAAAGTAAATACTCTAGCCTGCCCAGCTTCTTACATTTATGTTGCTGGTAGTATTAAAACTTAGTTATTCCTTAGGATTTTTTAAAGCTTCTTGGAGGATCAAAAAGGAGATGAATATAAAAAAGCCAAAAGGAGAAAGTTATGTTTCTTTTATGTATTCAGGGATTAATATATCTACTCTTCAACAGGAACAGTAGGCAGCCCCATCTTTGGAGCTTCATCCCATTTCTAATCTACTCCAATTTGCCTTCAGGCGGATTTATAGACCTCTTGTACATCTTTCCTGCTGAATTCATGTCAGAGGGAGAGCAATGTGTTATTTTAATTTGGGAATAAACACCCATGTGGATTCAATATATGCCTCTCGCATATCAATTCGTTCTAAACCAGTTTAGTTGTATTATCAGCCCCTCCTCCCATGGTCATCATAACACTCCTCTTTGACCTTCAAGCTCCTGTGTGTCCATTCCCAGATAACAGAATATTGCTTGAATTTGATGGGAGAAAAAGTCTGTTTGGATCATTTTGCCCTCCACTGTAACATGCAATAGCCAATAAAACTGTTTGTTAGGTTTGCCTTGCTTTACCTCTTGGCTTAGTTTTTCACAAGGTACTCTAGACCCAGTTGTCCAGGGGCAGAAATTCTAAACTGAACTGTGTATTACGAATGTTGTGTGGAAAAAAAAAACATAATGTAAATAGTACTTCCATTTAGTGCCCTCGTGTTTAAAAATGACCTATGGATAAGCGTAACAAACGAATTACCTGCAAAAAATCAGCTCTTCTTTTGATTAAAGTAGAGCCATTCAAATATGACGAGTTTGATTCTGTAAAACATATCCTTGTCTGTGTGGTCACTGCTATAAATAGAAAAGAAAGGAAGAGATGTAATGATGTATGCTACCTTTGCTCCTTTTGTACAGGAAGTGATGTTTGTGAATCAGCAGATGGCAGACTTCCTTCTGAGTCAATACCAGACTCTTTCTTTTTTGGGGGAAAGCTTATGAGGTGTGAATTTCCAATTTGGGGACGCTGGTTTGACATAAATAAGCCTAATGTTAAGCATAGGCTTAGTCACACTGAAATCAAAGTGCTTAAGTTAGACTTCCTGAATCAAGGCTTGTGTGATTCCTCAGTGCATAGTTATATTCTCCGGCAGCCTCATTTGGCATGGTATTCTCCACTTCCTTTCTTATTAATTTTTTTGAAGTGGTGGTAACATTTTATTTTGGTTTCTTGTTTTGCAATTGGTATGTTTCATGCCAAAGTAAGTAACATTTCAGTAGATGATGAAAGTGAAGTGATTCCAAGTACCTGCTGCTACTGCATTAAGTAGTGGCAGTACCTCAGTCATAACTAAGGTTGCAAACCTGCTTTAGTATCCTTGTGACTTTAATTGGGAAAACTGGTTTGGCCAGAAAATTACCAGCATTACTATGATGGCAAAAGAGAATGTTTGTGACGAGGTTAAAGAAAATTCTTCAATTTCTTAATTTTTATGAGGTAATTTAAAATAATTATATTTGAAATTTTGACTTTTGTCTTCCACTTGTTTGGGTCCTTTTAGCTCCAAACAAGCTTGTTTCTTACCTTGTAAATGTTCCATATATTTAAATCTATGTAAAAGATTGTGAATGCCCGTATTTAAACAAATTTACTGATATTTTTTTGTGGGAGTCTCAGCCTGCTTCTTTTGATTTCATAGGGAGTTATGTGTCCTAATCTGTTCCCGTTGATGTCATTGGGGGTCTTTTGCCACTGACCTCAAAGGGAGCGGGTTTGGATCCTATAGAGGAGATTTTCAAAACTGTTCATCTCTCATTTGGGCTCCAAAATAAGTGGCCACATTTTCAAAAGAGTTTAGCATCCAACATGCTGGGCTGCTTTGAAAATCTGGTCATAAGTCTCACAATGTGAGCAGTTGGGGGCTGAGCACTTCAGAAAATCTAGCCCTTTATGTATGTGTCTAAATAGAAACTGAATTCTTTGGAAGGGAAAAATTGGTCCCCTTGCTTGTGTGTGAATATTTTCAGCAGCTGCTGCTTAGAAAGGACATAAAAGTCCTTGTGTAGGTGATAGTTAAGCAAGAGCTTCCTTTAGCTGAAATGGTAGGTTCTAGATACAGATCTGCAGCTGTGTTTAGTTTATTAACTCTGGCCCAAAATAAGTAGTATTCTTTCAAAGTAAAGGTGGTTTTGTGAAAGTCCATTACTTTATGCTTGAGAAGAATAACTTGTTTACTATGCATGTAGTGCAAGATTTACAGTCTCCTGCGCTATTCACTTACTTAGTTTGAAGTGTTTGGCTGTTGTAGATGATGTGATGCTACATGGTTGCTACTCAGTAACAGAGCTATGCAGTAACTGACTTTTCAGTTTACTGGCAATTCTAAAGAATTGGGGGGAAAAATGTTTTGACCCAAAATGACAACACATTTTTGGCAAAGTGAACAGTTAAAAAAAAATTGTTTTGGGTTGAACTAAACATTTTGATTTCACCCAAAACGAAGCATTATGTTTCAGTTCCAAGATTTTAAGGGTTTTTGTTTTAAATAAAATTGAAGGAAATTTATAAATGAAAATTCCTTTTGAATCCAAACATCAAAGCATTTAATTTTGGAAAATATTAAAACAAAATATTCTGATTTTTTTTTGACAGAAACAATTTGGTATGAATTTGCAAAATGTTTTAGTCAACCCAAATCTGGATTTTTCTTTGAAAAGATTTTGGTAAAAAGGATTTCACTCAGCTCTACTCAGTAACCTTAATTTGATTATGAAATAAAGAGAGAGGGCTGTTTATTTTGTTGTACTTATATATAACATTCATTAATGCCCAACACACACACACACACAGTTGTTTTAATTAGGGTCCCTTAGTGGGTGGTCTACTATCTGAGTTCTCTTTTATGAAGACAGAAAATGACATCATATATGTCATTTTGAACATGAATCTGAATGCAAAAATTAATACATGTAATGCATTTGGTCTTTTATTTCTTTTTATTAGGTTGTATTGAAAGATGGTGCTTAGAATTTCCCATCTATATAATTTCTGGGTAAGCCCTGCTTGACACTGGCCAACTGTATCCCCATTAAGCAGAGGTATGCTAATATTTCCTGATTAAGTTGCAGTTATTGCCATTGACTATCTTTAGGCTAGATATGTTTCTTTGAGGCAACTCAGTTAGGTGGATTGTATGTATATGGGAGAGAAACTTAAAAAAAAAATTCTTGTCTATATATTGAGCTACTAATTATGTAAGTGCTTTTTTATGACTCCTTTCCTTTGAACTACTTTGTAGAGCATCAGAGGACTTTTTTAGTTTTTACCTTCATAAGAAAGGATTACTTTAAGCAAACTGAACTGAGTGAATATATCTTGTCTTCAAGTGTCAAAATTGGGCAATGTGTCACTGCATGTTTCCTCATTGGGCACAAAGTATTTGTGCTTCTGTGACTCTCAATGCTGAGTGCCCAGGGGACTCACCAAGAAGAAATTCTGTTTCAGTACTGAGTGTCATCAAAAACAGTCATGCAAATGACAGGTTTCAGAGTAGCAGCCGTGTTAGTCTGTATCCGCAAAAAGAACAGGAGTACTTGTGGCACCTTAGAGACTAACAAATAAATTTGTCTCTAAGGTGCCACAAGTACTCCTAGTCTTGCAAATGGTAATCTATAGCAGCATTTATAGACACAACATGTTTGCCAGCTATTGGGAGCAAACTTCTAAATCTTCTGCTCCAAAACCACCAGCCTATGTCTTTAAATTGAAGGAAAATCTCTCTGAACTATTGCCTAGATTCTTGTTCACTGCAATTTGAAAAGTCCAGTTTCAGAAAACTCATCAGAATTGACCTGATCTTTGGAGATGTGTATTTTGAGTCATTTTATAAGAATGCTAACATATGGAGAAGATTCTCTTGTGTGCCAGAGCTCTACTCGGTGCAAGAGAGGGTGGGAAGTGCTATTTCTGAGGATAATCTTGGTCCTGATACCAGTCAGCGATGTTGTCAGGCATTTC
Source organism: Chelonoidis abingdonii (assembly GCF_003597395.2). Taxonomy (NCBI): domain Eukaryota; kingdom Metazoa; phylum Chordata; order Testudines; family Testudinidae; genus Chelonoidis; species Chelonoidis abingdonii. The sequence goes on along the minus strand of NC_133775.1, from coordinate 41,402,043 downwards.
TAAGTTCTGCTACTGCAGTGTTTCCCAAATTTGGGACACTGCTTGTGTAGAGAAAGCCCCTGGTGGACTGGGCTGGTTTGTTTACCTGTCGCGTCCGCAAGTCTGGCCAATCGCGGCTCCCACTGGCCATGGTTCGCTGCTGCAGGCCAATGGGAACTGCTGGAAGTGGCATGGGCCGAGGGATGTGCTGGCCACTGCTTCCCACAGTCCCCATTGGCCTGCAGCAGTGAACTGCAGCCAGCGGGAGCCACGTTCAGAGAGACCTGCGGACGTAGCAGGTAAACAAACCAGCCCAGTACGCCAGGGGCTTTCCCTACACAAGTGGCGTCCCAAGTTTGGGAAACACTGCTCCACTGGTTTAGGGTCCTTCACAGCCTATGCAGGTGGAGGAGAGCAAAGCTCCTTTATGCACCCTCTCCACTCCCTACCTGCTCTGCAATCCTATACGCTGAGAGGGAGTGGTTAATGGCAGACAAAGTGTACTTGCCAGCATACTTGCACCAGCAAGGGTTTCCTCTATACTACAAGAATTCTCTGCTGGCTGTTTGTGGCCAGATTGTGTCCCCTTCTTGAGGGAAGCAAAGGGACTGAATCTAGTTAGACAACTCAGTCTTAAGAATATGAATAAGGATATGTAGTAACAATAAATAAATATTAAAGGTTCAACTTGTATGAAAATGCTTGGATATAGTTAACAAACACATACTGTGCACACTTCACTTTCGTCAGCTAGGAAAGGGTATGCCAGGAGGGATTATTTTCTTTTACTGTGAGCTGTATAATTTGCTTTTCTCACACCTTGTTACTAATAATCCTCTTCTCCTCGCACCTTTTTCTTCTTCCTTTTTGTGATGGGGAAATTGAAGTCATTGAACCAAAGTTACATCCATGGACAATGGGGTTACATGAGTGTGAGAGCAGAATATGATCCCTCCTATTTTAAACCAGGCTGTAGGTTAGAATGTAGGAGTGTATTGGTTGATCCTAATTGCTGAGAGCACATGTTTTAACTTCTTTTAGAACATTTTCACTACACATGGATGGTGATGTTTGCCACTTCTTTCAACATACATAAAGATGTGAGCTGGTGCAGAGTGGCTTCTCTTTACCTTGAGGCATTGCAGTTGTGTTTCCCATTCAAAGCCATATTTTAACACCAGTTTTGAATTGTAGCAGTAGGTATTGACTGATTCTTTTTCTACATTTTTTTAAAAAACTCAGCAAAGAAAGGTGACAAAGTAGCAGCAGCTGCTCCAGGCTGCAGGGGACTGATTTTCTAAGTTTTCTGAGACATACTCCAGGCAATTGCCTCTGTACCAGCTTTATTAATTTAGTGCTTTGGATGTAAGACAACTATACATTTTTTGGTTTTGCTTTTGTTTAAGCAAAAGAGGCTATGAGTGAGTTTCCCAACTTCCAAGCACCACTATGCCTCACTCCTGGCTACACCTTGGCTGCATTTCTAGTACTGACTGCACTTCCCTTTATTTTTTGGTCAAATAAACGATATTACCTCACTCACCTTGTCTCTGTGCTTCGTTTACACAGTCTGCTAGTTGTGCGCTGGTGGAGCAACTGGTGATGAGGGCAAATGTCACTTAAGGACTATGGAATGGAAATGTAGGTTGCATATAAGAAAACTAATTCCCACCAAGAGGTTCTATTAAAATATGGAATGGTCTACCAAGAGAAGTAGTAGATGTTTTGTTTGTTGAGTCACTCAGATTTGGGTTGGCAAATTACTGGAGTATACACTAGTATACAGAAGAAAACAATCCTAAACTGACAAAGTGATGGACTGGATGACAGATTTTTTTCTATGAGTGATTTCTGATTATAGACTATGATGCATAGAATAGAACATATGTTAAGGAGATATATATACGCATACAGAGAACATGAAAAGGTGGGAGTTGCCACCTTTTCATGTTCTCTGTATGTGTATGTATATCTCCTTACTATATGTTCCATTCTATGCATCCGATGAAGTGGGCTATAGCCAACAAAAACTTATGCCCAAATAAATTTATTAGTCTCTAAGGTGCCACAAGTACTCCTGTTCTTTTTGTGGATACAGACTAACGTGGCTGCTACTCTGAAACCTGTTGTTAAAAAAAAAAATGCATTAAATACCTTTGTGACTCAACTCCTTGAGGGAGAATTGTATGTCTCCTGTTCTGTTTTAGTTGCATTCTACTATATACTTCATGTTATAGCAGTCTTGGATGATGACCCAGCACATGTTCGTTTTAAGAACGCTTTCACAGAAGATTTGGCAAAACGCAAAGAAGGTACCAATGTGAGATTTCTAAGAATAGATACAGCACTCAGCCCAAGATTTAAGAATCTGATGTGCCTTCCAAAATCTGAAAGGGATGAGGTGTGGAGAATGCTTTCAGATGTCTTAAAAGAGCAACACTCCGATTCGGACACTACAGAACCCAAACCACCAAAAAATAAAATCAATCTTCTGCTGGTGGCATCTGACTCAGATGATGAAAATGAACACGTGTTGGTCCACCCTGCTTTGGATTGTTATTGAGCAGAACCCGTCATCAGAATGGACACACGTCTTCTGGAATGGTTGTTGAAGCATGAAGGGACATATGAATCTTTAGCACATATGGCACATAAATATCTTGCAATGCTGGCTACAACAGTGCCATGCAAATACCTGTTCTCACTTTCAGGTGACATTGTGAACAAGACATGGGCAGCATTATCTCCTGCAAATTATAATCAAACTTGTTTGTCTGAGCGATTTGGCTGAAGTAGGACTGAGTGGACTTGTAGGTTTTAAAGTTTTACATTGTTTTATTTTTGAATACAGTTATGTTTTGTACATAATTCTACATTTGTAAGTTCAATGTTCATTATAAAGAGATTGCACTACAGTATTTGTATTAGGTGAATTGAAATATACTATTTATTTTGTTAATTTACATTGTAAATATTTATAATAAAAATAAATATAAAGTGAGCACAATACAGTTTGTATTCTGTGTTGTAATTGAAATCAATACATTTGAAAATGTAAAAAACATCTAAAAATATTTAAATACATGGTATTCTATTATTGTTTAACAGTGCAATTAATTGTGGTTAATTTTTTTAATTGCTGACAGCCCCCCAAAAAACACCTAAGTATTGACATATAATTGTTACTGTTTACATAACATTTCACATAATTTTAGTTTAAAGAGTCTCCAGGATTCCAGATGCTCAGGAATGTATTTTAAAGCCTGGAGCTTTCAAAGCTGAATGTCATAAGTACACATAAATGATCAACATTCAACTGTGAGAAATCCTTCCAGTGCTGCAGTATTTTTGATGTTTTCACTGATAGAGAGACTCAGTGTTAATCCTGTGTTTCTAAATTTTGTTAAAAATCCACAATCTAATATTTCCCCATCAAATTCAAGTGTGACAGAAGTAGAGCCAGATATTGCATGAGTATCCTGATCTGCTTTACATAACCAACACAACTCATAATCCAGTAGTCCAGCTGTGCCACTAACAAAACCACCCATACAAGGAAACCAGTAATTCAGGGAAGTTTTTCTTGCAAAGTTTAGCTAGCATCATTCTGGGAAGGAAGTATGATTTGACCTCTTACTTAAGGCCCATAGAGAGCACAGCGGATCTTGGTAAATTCACTGCTCATAGAGTTCCACTGAATCCAGTAGACCTCTTCTGATTGTCTTGGTACCTTCTCCTCTGCTGGGGTCTAAGACTCTAGTGGTTGTGTGGGCCTTGTGGGCTGTGTTTCAGTTTGAGTTATAAATGGATCCTCATGCTGAGTATCTGATCCAGGCTGGGTCCAGACCTGAAATAAAAGGGGCAGTATCACTATGTTAATATAATCTGATCCCAGATGCTCCAGGTGTTCATCCCAAGATTGTGGATCTATTCAGCATATGTCCCTAAAGTTGTACTCACAGGAGGATTCTTGCTTAAAAATCCTGTTGGGATGCCATCTATATGAGTATGCTGGAGCATTTATAGGCTTCTCTCTTCATTTCTCCAAGTCCTCAAGGCTGCTGGTAACTTCTTATGAATTTTAATTACAGAAAAATGCTGATTACTGCTTTTTGGTCATTTTGTTTGTTTGTTTGTTTTGCTGGAGACTTTTTTGCACCTTAGTGATGGGCTTTACCCAATTAATTACTGAGAGGCAAAATAAAGCAGTTCACAGTACAGGGCATAGCTAGTCTACTGGACAGTCTATATTTGAGGAAGTATCAGTGTGGGTAGGATTTAAGATTATTTATGTGTCTTGAAAAAATCATATATTAAAATTTCAGATTGGGGGAGAGCACAGTGCATCATGGGAGATGTAGTCAAACTACGGGACACAGTCTGTAGAGGGGAAGGGGAACATAAGGCACCCAAACTACAAATCCCACAAGGCACTGTGGTGGTAGCTCAGAATCAATTTTTTCACTCAAATATTTTGGATTTTGATTTTTCTCCTCTATCAAAATTTTGTATAAAGCTCCTTTTTACCACTAGTTCAAGTAATTAGGCATGTAACTACCTGGTTTGCAAGCACAAATACCATTTGCAAATGCGCAACTAAGGTTTTCTGCCCACTTTAAGTTAGTTAGCAAAAAAGAAGTGCCAAGATATAGGCATATAAATTTAGAGCCCTTTGTAAATTTGCCTCTGCGTGTCTTCACTCCTCATAGAAGCCAGATGTTGTAGAATCTTACTATTTGGTTCATCTCCTGGAAATGAAAAAGCATGGAAGAAAGTGGACAGTTGGCTGAAAGAGACTAGAGAGTGACAGAAAGCTCTATCAAGTTTGGTTCAGGCATGTTCAGAGCCATAGTGGAGATAAAATACTGTTCTATCTGCTGTATATTCAGCAAAGAATTGTCCAATAAAGTTATACAGGCTTGTGAAGAATCCATCCAGACTTATTCTTCCCTAATTCAGACTCATTATTTGAAAGTTGTAAGCAATTTGCCATCTTGTTTTGATGACAAAATGAATTTGTGTTAGCGCAAGTCTCTCTCTTGGCAAGTAAACAATGTCAGAATGGAAAGGTGCAAGTGTCTTCTCTAAGCTGGTTGCATTTGATCACAGACACTCTCTTGAGTGAGTTCTAAGAAGTTATCTAAGGACTTGCAAGATGCAGATTTTTTAAAGTACTGGCCATATAAACACCTTGAATAGGTACCAGGCATTTCTTCATCTCTAAAAATATATGTTTGCTCCTTTAAAGACTTTTTGGGGGAGGGAAAAGACTATGGACTCATTACAATATTTTGATATATAGGTTTGTGATAAAATGTGCTAAAGTGCCTAAAGTCACTTATTGAAAATCAATGGGACTTAGGCTCCTTAGTCACTCAGGCACTTTTGAAAATGTTATCCTTGGTGACTAGAGACTTGCTTTTTCCCCTTTTTAAGAGGTGGTGAAATTTGTTTCAGTTAGTCTGTATAGAAGTAGACATTTCATCCTGCAGAATTCCTCCATGAGAGGATGGGNTTTTGCTGGAGACTTTTTTGCACCTTAGTGATGGGCTTTACCCAATTAATTACTGAGAGGCAAAATAAAGCAGTTCACAGTACAGGGCATAGCTAGTCTACTGGACAGTCTATATTTGAGGAAGTATCAGTGTGGGTAGGATTTAAGATTATTTATGTGTCTTGAAAAAATCATATATTAAAATTTCAGATTGGGGGAGAGCACAGTGCATCATGGGAGATGTAGTCAAACTACGGGACACAGTCTGTAGAGGGGAAGGGGAACATAAGGCACCCAAACTACAAATCCCACAAGGCACTGTGGTGGTAGCTCAGAATCAATTTTTTCACTCAAATATTTTGGATTTTGATTTTTCTCCTCTATCAAAATTTTGTATAAAGCTCCTTTTTACCACTAGTTCAAGTAATTAGGCATGTAACTACCTGGTTTGCAAGCACAAATACCATTTGCAAATGCGCAACTAAGGTTTTCTGCCCACTTTAAGTTAGTTAGCAAAAAAGAAGTGCCAAGATATAGGCATATAAATTTAGAGCCCTTTGTAAATTTGCCTCTGCGTGTCTTCACTCCTCATAGAAGCCAGATGTTGTAGAATCTTACTATTTGGTTCATCTCCTGGAAATGAAAAAGCATGGAAGAAAGTGGACAGTTGGCTGAAAGAGACTAGAGAGTGACAGAAAGCTCTATCAAGTTTGGTTCAGGCATGTTCAGAGCCATAGTGGAGATAAAATACTGTTCTATCTGCTGTATATTCAGCAAAGAATTGTCCAATAAAGTTATACAGGCTTGTGAAGAATCCATCCAGACTTATTCTTCCCTAATTCAGACTCATTATTTGAAAGTTGTAAGCAATTTGCCATCTTGTTTTGATGACAAAATGAATTTGTGTTAGCGCAAGTCTCTCTCTTGGCAAGTAAACAATGTCAGAATGGAAAGGTGCAAGTGTCTTCTCTAAGCTGGTTGCATTTGATCACAGACACTCTCTTGAGTGAGTTCTAAGAAGTTATCTAAGGACTTGCAAGATGCAGATTTTTTAAAGTACTGGCCATATAAACACCTTGAATAGGTACCAGGCATTTCTTCATCTCTAAAAATATATGTTTGCTCCTTTAAAGACTTTTTGGGGGAGGGAAAAGACTATGGACTCATTACAATATTTTGATATATAGGTTTGTGATAAAATGTGCTAAAGTGCCTAAAGTCACTTATTGAAAATCAATGGGACTTAGGCTCCTTAGTCACTCAGGCACTTTTGAAAATGTTATCCTTGGTGACTAGAGACTTGCTTTTTCCCCTTTTTAAGAGGTGGTGAAATTTGTTTCAGTTAGTCTGTATAGAAGTAGACATTTCATCCTGCAGAATTCCTCCATGAGAGGATGGGTACTTTTGCACACAGAGTACCAGGATGTGTAAATATATAATCAATGATACATGAAACCTCAACACATGTTTGAGTGTAGATTTCAAATATAGTGTATGATTTTCCTTGGCACTGATTAACAGCATGAGAGAACAATTTAAGTCTCGAGTGGACAATACAGAGCAACGAAGAGGCATCCTAATGCACAGAAACTAGGTGGCAGATTTTATAGTACAAAATGGAGGAATTGCCTTAGCACAATCAGCTGATTTTGATACTCTTGAAACTACCAGCTTTTATGCTCAAAAAGCTGATATCTAAAATAGCTATTATTGCCACTGCAAACTCTTGGGCATCTAGTTAAGGAGCGCTCTCTATATCTTCTTATGCAATTGTGCTCAAAAGGTGTAGAAATCAGACAGCTTAGACCAAGACAACACTACAAGTATACGACACAAGAAAATTAGTCCAAAAGCCTGGCAATAAGAATTAGAAAGAAACAGTGGGAAATAATAGTAGAAAAACTGAATACAGCATAAAAATATCAGTTAAAACTATTAATACTTCTGTAATAAAATGAGCATATTAGTAGTACACCACCAGACATCCTTTGCAGATGATGCTGGCATTGTATGATGAAATAGGAGATGTTACAGACATGGTTTCACATTGTGAACCATTCATACATTTTATGGAAGGATAAATAAAGTTCATGTGTAAAGTGCTACCAAATTTCCCATCCATCCCCTCCAGTTGTTTATTTGGACCAAGGGAAAGCTAGCCAGTTGGGAAATATGTCCTCCAAACTACCAAGTGTAGCATTTTCTGTCCAATCAATGTGTTAATGTCTATCAAAAAGAACATGAAAAACATGGGTGTCTCTTTTAGATAGTCCTTTGTCATTTCTGTTGATATTTTCTGGTTGGCATAAAGATAAGTATGTATTGTCAGGCTAGTCATCTCTGTGTGTGGAGCGGAGCGCTTGTTGGATACAGTACCTATTACAGTGCATTTACCCGAACCTTCAGTATGGGCATTCTATTCACTGAGCTCTTTCCAAGGTTGGCAGAAGTTATTCTTGGGGGAGAAAAGCTAAGTATCAACAAAATGTGTTTCTGGTTAGATAATGAAACCTTGGTGGAGCTGATCAGTTGGCAGCCTTCCAAATCAGAATCTCTCTTGCACCTGTTTCATTTCTTTATTTTATGCAGCCTCTAGTTCAACATACTGTAATATTCAGGTAAAGCAACCAGGTTCCACTAATCAAATTGCTAATGCTACCTTCCTTTAGTTCAAGAAATTCCAGACACTAATGCCCAGTCTGCAGTTACAATATGAGAGCATTCTCTAGAGTGTTGGAATATAATTAGAAATCTGCTAAATTTTGCAACGGAAATTCTTTCTGTATTAGAAGCCTGTAAGCACTTATGCTTCTGGTGGCTAAGATTACTCTGAGGATGGATATTAAAACACAACAGGACTTAGAAATCAAAAGTCAAACATTCCCAATAGAATGTTGATTTGATTTGATTTGTTATTCACATGGACTTAAAGGGATATTTAGAGCTGGGCTTCTCAAACTGGGGTTCGGGACCCCTCAGGGGGTCACACGGTTATTACATGGGGGGTCACGAGCTGTCAGCCTCCACCCTAAACCCCGCTTGCCTCCAGCATTTATAATGGTGTTAAATATATTTAAAAGTGTCTTTAATTTTTTAGGGGGGTCGCACTGAAAGGCTTGCTGTGTGAAAGCGGTCGCCAGTAAAAAAGTTTGAGACCCAACTGATTTAGAGCAACACCCTGCTAAAGAAAATGGAATAAACTATTGGGACCACTTGACAAGCTATAGGCAGTTATATTATTTCTGGTAAATTTGGGTGTCATATGATCATGTTCTGCCTACAATTAGACAGGCCTACTTTATGTGGGCTTCAGCAGGTCTGCTTCATAAAGATGGTGCTTGTATGTAAATTGTTACTTTAGACAATTTCAATCAAAATTTTGCTGAATGTATTACAAAAATCCAGATTGCATAGTCTAGGAATCACCATTCCTGAAGATATAGATATGTTGGTTAAGTGCAATTCTACTAAATATCATAAAGTGTATTTTTCTATGTAATTTTGAACACCATTGATTTATATAATTGCTAAGCTTAGCAATGGGACATTTATTGTCTCTTGTCTGTCTCCCTATCTTTTCAGAACATCTCCCTAATAAAGACAATGAAGCTTTCGGTGAGAATCCAGATTACCCATCAGCAAAGATTTTTTTTTGTGTGTGTGTGTGTATATATATATATATATATATATATATACACACACCCATGTGTGATATCAGCAAAAAATATTTGCTGATGGATGATCTGAATTCTCACCAAAAGCTCCTTGTCATTATTAAAGAGATGTTCTGAAAAGATAGGGAGACAGACAAGAGACAATAAATGTCCCATTGCTAAGCTTAGCAATTATATAAATCAATGGTGTTCAAAATTACATAGAAAAGAATACACTTTATGATATTAATTGAATTGCACTTAACCAACATATCTATATCTTCAGGAATGGTGATTCCTAGACTATGCAATCTGGATTTTTGTAATACATTCAGCAAAATTTTGATTGAAATTGTCTAAAATAACAATTTACATACAGCACCATCTTTATGAAGTAGACCTGCTAAAGCCCAGATAAAGTAGGCCTGTCTAATTACAACCAGGCCTGCTGCAACCATTTAGGTGACCCTAGGCAGTCGCCTAGGGCACTAGGATTGGGGGGGCAGCATTTTCTTCGGCAGCGACCAGGGCGGACAGATCTTAGGCCGCCCCGGTTGCCGCCGGGATTTAGGCGGAGGGAGCTGGGGCAGGGGAGCGCAGGGAGGGCTGTCTGCAGCAAGTAAGGGGGTGGGGAGGCCCACAGGGGAACTCCCAGCCCCAGCTCACCCCTGTCCCACCTCCTCCCCGAGCACGGCGTGGCTGCTTCACTTCTCCTGCCTCCCAGGCTTGCAACGCCAAAGCTGATTGGCACCGCAAGCCTGGGAGGTGGGAGAAGTGAAGCAGCCATGGCATGCTCAGGGAGGAGGTGGAGCAGGGGTGAGCTGGGGTGGGGGGGTGCCTCAGGGTGGAGGTGGGGGGTGGGGAGCTGCCATGAGGGGGCGCCTCAGGGGGAGCTGTTGTGGGAGGGGGTGTCTCAGAGCGGAGGGGGGGAGCTGCTGTTGAGGGGGCACCTCAGGGCGAGGGCTCGGTGATGGGGAAGGGCGCAAGGTAGAAGTTTCGCCTAGGGTGCAAAACATCCTTGCACCAGCCCTGATTACAACCATAAGATTGTAATTTCTCAAGTTCAGTCTAATTCTCTACAATGGTAGCATACAAGTGTATTCTAAGCTGTTTCGAGTTCTTGCTGGTTTTCTTGTTCTACTGAAGCATTTTTCTTTATTCCATAGTTATATTTTTAATTGTTTAGTTGCTTGTAAAGCTGTGACATTTTTGACCCAGCATTCAACTGTGCCCCAGATTTTTCCTGTTGGGTTTGGAGTAGAGGAGGAGGGTTAGGAGATGCTTTACTGTGTAACACTGTTTGAACTGCAACTCGCTGCCTGCTGACAGATGAGGAAGTAGTTGTCAACCAGATTTAAAGTTACTGTCATGTTTACAGAGCCACACAGAAGAGGTTGAGAGAGGACAATGTTGTTTTTGTTCATTTGTTTTTTAATTAAATACCAACAGCTACTGGATCATAACAACACCCTTTAGTTATCATTCGTGTTTTAGATTTGCATCTTTTTAAAGATGTTTAAGTCTCTTTTCATGTCAACAAGTGTCTTCCCATATGCTGCGCATCAATTTCTTCAAAGATTAATGCACTGACACTTCTCACTTTGAGGCCAGATTTGTAGAGGTTGGTATAGATAGGTACCTACTGGGATTATCAAAAGCACCTTGGCATCAAACTCCTGGGCACCTAGCTACTTTTGAAAATCGCACTATGTTTTTGACATAAAAAGCAACTTCAGCATCTCAAAAAAGATGCACATTGCAATCATTAGTTATCATTAATGTCCACCATGTGGCTGTGTAATCATGACAGTATCTTTAGTTCTGGCCCTTGGTTCTTATATAGCCAGCTAGCTTTTATTTTCCATTTTGCTTACGTAACTATTAGGGATGTGCCAAAATATCTGGATATGTTAAATGTTTGCTTTTAGATGTGAAAGTTGCTGCTAAAATTGAGAAAGGTGCTGCTTCCATAATCAATGTATTCAGTAAAATGCTGGATTTCTTTTGGCTGTGAAGTGTCCTGAAGGACTAGATCCAAGCTTTAACAATTTTAATGAAAATTTTGCTGGTCCTTGATGATACATGCAGGAAACCAGAGAGATTGTATGAAGTATCTGAAATAGTTGGGCATGAAAATAATTAAAGCACCTCAGAATCTGAATTTGGAGAGACTTTGACCTCAATCACCGTGGCATTCAAAGGATGCTCTTCTTTTCTTCTTTCAGTGGAGTTTGAAATCTTGAGTTTTGTGTGAGCAGTTCTTCCAGAACCTAAGCTTGGCATTGTCATGAACCATTACACCAATATGAGGCTGAGTATTACATTACATTTCAATATGTGCATATTTAAATGAGAATGTAAAAAGCACATACCACCCCGCTACACGCCCTTAGGGTCAGATGCAGTGCTGCAGGTATTTCAGTCCTTAATTTCCACAACTGGGTTGACAATAGGTTTAATAAGGTTTTTATTATCAAACAGTGCCCTTCCCTCCCCTTTCTGGGGGTCTTATTTATTAACAGCAAATTCAACAACAACATAAGAGACTTTTCCTTTGGCCCTCCTCTCCGTTTAATGTCATCCATCCAGCTGAGCTCTGGTAGCCTTCTATTAAGTCCTGGTGCTTCTTAGAAAATAAGCTGCCAGCCAGCCACCTAGGCAATTCATTTACTAACAGGTGAGCCAAGAAGGGCTTGTTCACTTTAAAAAAAATGATCACTGGTAGCCTTGGCCAGCCACCCTGGAACACAGAACATGAGAAGTTTATTAAATGTATCGACTCTTTTTTAAACGTTATTTACATGTTAAGATCAGTGATTCTTAAATACACAATGTTTAGCTATGATTGAAAAATGCAAAAAGCCTATTAGCTGAGCTACCAAAGCTCCTTTTTTTAATTTCACATTAATGGGTGTGGTAGCAGTGCTTTGATGCTGTAGGTGCTGAGTCTGAATATCACTTATGATTTCTATTTGTGAAATGATCAACTGTAGTGTGTAACTATGCACAGTCACAGATTATTGGAATGTAACATTTAATCAAAGCTTTGGCAACTTTTATCAGATAGAGGATTTGCAAATCTGTTGCCATAGAGTATTTATATTTAAAGTTCCTGGTAACTGAGTACTATACAATGAACATGTTAATGTGTCTGGAAAGCGACGTTTATTTGTGCAGCACTAGCATTTCAGGAAGCCATGAAAAACAATTCATATGCATCTTTGTTTTTAAGTAGCATGGATGGTGTCTAATAATGTTTAAGTAGGCTAATTATGTCAACAGCAGACTGGCAACCTTTCCTTTCTTGAGGCCTGTGGCAGATTTAGAGAGCAAAAAAGACAGAGGCATACAAAGACAAATAAAAGGTAAATAATGCAGAATACCTTAATCGGCCTCTTGTGAACTGCCTGGATGGTATAAATAGGCAACTTGATATACAGCAAGCATCTATAACCTATGGGAAAATGCCATTGCCAATAGCTAATGAGTGGAGTAATTGCTCACTGCCTCTAGTAAAATCAGCTTTTTTTTTTTTAGGGCTGCCTGAAGGCTTTTGACAGTCAGGGTTCTGACATATGAAACTGTAGGCCCAAGGTTTAAACAAACATATCTTCAGGTTGAACTTCGACTGCACAGAATAATTCACCAGAAATTTAATCACTTTAATGCCTATTTATGTATGGCATATGTCCCCTAATGTAGCCTCCATAAGGCCCTATGTCATATTAGTTAAATCCTACTGCTTCAGTGAAACACCAGTGATAATGATGGAGTGAATTTAGGAGCACAAACTGTATTTTACACCAGTTTGAGTCATACGGCTAAATCCTCATACACTGGAATAAGTTGCCTGGGGAGGTTGTGGAATCTCCATCTCTGGAGATATTTAAGAGTAGGTTAGATAAATGTCTATCAGGGATGGTCTAGACAGTATTTGAACCTACCATGAGGGCAGGGGACTGGACTCGATGACCTCTCGAGGTCCCTTCCAGTCCTAGAATCTATGAATCTATAATTTGAAGGTCTATCAGTGAAACATATGGCATTGGGTCTGCATGAGGTGCAAGAAAAGTCAAAACAGAGGACAATAACTTTCTGTTGCTGGATCTTGCCTTTTAAAGAGGTTCAACAACACACACCTAGAAGAATTCAGATAGGAATTCAACCAAAGAGTCTGTAGAGCACTTTCAAAGTGGTACCAATATCACAAGACCGCATGAACGTAGTAATTAAAGCAGTTCTTGGTTTTGATTTCAATTATTTCTAAAAGAAAATATAGTTTTCCTTTTCCACTCTCTAGCTGATGTATCATCTTCTGGAGTGTGCCATCATGGACCCAACCATTGTGACCATGCCATTATTTTTATTTTCAAAATCAGAGGCTTTGTTGCAGCCAAGGTTATGTCTTTACATCTCCTTAATTATCCCAGGGAAGCAGCATTTTAAAATGTCATTAAGAATTTTCCACTCTGTCAGTATGTTAACTTGAACATGCATTGTATGCCATACTTTAATACTTCAGGCTGATTCAAATTCCAGGAAAAGTCATAGATGCACATAGCAGAAACCTCCTGCTGTGTTGTTCTCACTGGTAGTTCACCATCACACATGGTACCCTAATTCAGTATCTAATCTACAAAGTAGAAATACAGAATGTAAAGGAAAAAAAATGCAGGTACTGTACTTCTAGCTAATTGCATACTAGTTAACTGGTTATTTATATTTCTTTCAATTGTTCGAGAAAATGAGACTTTGGAAGTTCATAGGCATTTCCTCTTTCTAAAACTGATCCCTAAAATCTTTTTCTAGATGCTCCTAAATGAGGAATTATTCAGGAGAGCCATAGCCCCATATGTTGTTAGACTATTTTGACAACAACCAATTTGTAGATCTTTCTGTTTTGTGGTTTTAAATACAAGTGCATTACAAAACATTCAGTTCTTTTTTCTCTTTCATTTTGTCTGGATCCCAGTAAGGGCAGTCAGGGTCAAGGGTCAGAGAAGGGGAAAAACTGAGACTGGGAATTCTAGAGGAGTTTGTAATCAGATCCACACAGGGTTGATACCAAGGGTTAGCATCAGGTTTCAGGGTCTGAGTCAGGAGGCAAAGTCCAAGTCAAGTCAAGGTTAAGCCAGGAATTCAAGAGCAAGGAGCTGGAACAGTTGTGACAGGTACTGAAGATCTGCACTGTTGCCTCGACACATCCTAGAATGTCCCTTGAGTTTATATAGGGCAGGGTGGAACTTTAAGTTCAACCCTTAGGTGGAACTTTCCACGGTCTGTATCCACAGCAGATCATGGGAAGTGGAGCACAAGGTGGTTACAGCTTCTGTTGGTGGCAGCCTGGAGATGTCAGTTGCCTAGCAAGTCTACAGGTCTGAGTTCTAGATCTGTGGAGCACTACACAGTCAAAGCTTGTTTAATATGCACGTGACTTATATGTTGCCAACCTTATGATTCATTGTGGGTCACTTATACACAAACTCTGGGAATACTTTCTGCTCTTACTGTAACAGCAAGAATGCGGATAACTTCACTGCATTTTAAGCTCCGATCAGAATATTTTCAAATACATTTTTCCAAATATTTTGTGAACAGAAATGTGCTAGCACTCAATATTTTGTCACTGTTGTTATAATTATATTTTCTGGTATTTTTTTCCATTGTCTCTTCCTGCCACACTGACACTTTTAATATACACAGGCAATATCTTCCAGTGATTGCCATTAGGAAATATGACAGGAGTACTTGTAAGCTTACACACTGCAATGGCTGCCACTGAGCTGCTTGTATGTGCCAGGCTGAACATTTTAATACCACACTCTGTCTTTCCATGTTTTGAACTTACAGAGATTAGTCTGAACAAAAATCCCCAAATCCAAATGCTCTTGAACTGTGGAGCAGTTTGGGATCCTGAACTACACTTTAGGGTTGTTTATAATTAGCTGAATCAGAGATTTTTATCCAAATCCCTTTGAATGGTGAGGGATTTGAAATTTGGATGAGAATAAGAATTTTGCAGCTGTGCCAGAGCCATGCTGTTACTTCCTCATGTTTTTGCCCTGTGGTAAATATGGAACAAAATATGTAGTAGCACAGGAAACACTGTCCCTAACATATTCTGTACTGAGTTCACTGTAATGAAGCATCGTGGTAGATGCAATTATTTCTGTTGGCGTTTCTAAAAATAATAGTTCTGATAAATATGCTATTTTAATCATCCAGTCACTTTCATATTTACCTTTATGCTTTGCCAGATGTCATAATCAGTTACCTATTCAAGTATCCATTATGCCATCTCTGCCAAGGAATAATGCTTTAAGGTCATATCTGCAGTAGTTGACCTTGCAATTGATGCATACTCTGGAGATTCACTTTAGCAGTGAGGAAATTTAATGTCTATCTTTGTGTTTCTGTGACTTTTACTGCTGTTTTCTCGCTCCCACTTTGCATTAATATTGATCTACATTTCACTGTTTGTGATGTAATGATGACATTAGAAGACAAAACATTGTTTTTACTCTAGGTCATAAAGGCTCATCTCAGAAGTAATTAGAAATAATGAATGAATTATCCTCAATATTTATTTTCACCAAGCTGTAATTATAACCCAGCATTCATTTGCTTATGAATGAAAACCATACGTGCTCATTCCAAAAATAATGGCAAGGCCTTGTTTACAGATTTTTTTGTTATCAGATATAATTTGTGTATGCCTGATACACAGGAGATGCAATTTGAAAATATGTTGTTTGCATAACAATGTTATACAGAGCGTTAAGAAGAACAGAATCAATAATCTGCTTCAGATTTCTAATTATTGCCCACAAATGTATGACATAGACAGAAAAATGTTAGTATATAAAGCAATCAGAAGGGTTGGCTGACACATGGTCGAGTAAAACGTGAAACCTGCTAAAATAGTTATGAATTGGCAACGTGCCTTGGTATAGAGACACCGGGGAGCAATGTTAAACACTTCATCATTCTTGCCCTCCAGTGTCTGATGTCTCTGATTTCTTCTTTATTGATTTCAACTAAAGAAAATATAGAGGCGTATAGAGATGACCCATTTTGTTGACAGATACAGGTGTTACTCTCATACTGCCAGCAAATAGTTTAGACATCAGGAATAATGGCAGGTAGACAACAGATAAACACAATTTCCTTTGATTTCCAAAGCTTTTTTGTGAATCAGAGGGCAGAAGTTAAAGACACAATCCACTTTCATAGTCACTCTGTTGTTTGTGTGCTATTAAATTTAATGAAAATTTAAAAGAATATGGGTTATTGTCATTAATATCATTTTTTTGTCAGTCCCTAAAAATTACTGAGTTATTTTTGCTTCATGGAAGTCTCTATATCTTTTCAACAAAACTCATTTTCATTTTTTTATTGCCTGAGTTATGAGCCTGATCTGCTCATGTTGAACCTAATTCCACCACTGATCTTCAACTTGTGTAATCATTTGACATCATTGTAATATGAATGTAAAATATCATCGTTCTGATTTGGTAGCATTTTATATGCATTTGACACTGGGGTAAAATGACTGCCCAAGTTGCTGGGCAGTGGTGAATTAGACCCATCGACACCACCACCATCCTAAAATAATGGTGCACAAAAATAGCATCTGAAACCATGAGCAGCTGTTGCACTGTGCTGCTAATGTCATTCAGTCCAGTTCATAAAACAATCATGCCCAACTGGCTCAGGACTTCCACTGTTTACTCAGAAAATATGGTCTTTTCAGGTTAGGTTTCGGCTTTGGAGATGCATGAAATCCCACTTGCTTCATGCTCAACTAGTCACTTTTGCAAACTACTCACTTAAAAGCTGTTAACTGGAAATGTAAAGAGAGCACCCAGCTTCAAAGAGAAAATTAGGTATTTTCTTATGAGAGTATATAGCAGAAGCATTCAGTATACTTGCCAGGGCACAAACTGTGTCTTGTTATTTTGTTTTATACAGTAGTTAGATTGTAAACTCTTTGGGGCAAGGGATGTCATTTGTGTGTGCACATTGCTCAGCTCAGTGGGGCCCTGATCCTAACTTGGGGCCTTCTAGGTGCTACCAGAATCCAAACAATAATAAATAATCAATACTCTCTGAATGCAACCAAAAATATTTACTGAACAAACTATTCAATTAAAAGTGGCACATTTTTCCTAATAAAGTATTTTGGCAAACACTATTGAATCAGCTTTGCAGATAAGGAAAGTAGCACATATAGAGTATTCAGAACCCATATGCGAAAGACATTTTTTCCTGGGCCTATCTGCCTTTACCATGAGTAGTGTCTTTTATGTTCCTGCCTGAAAACCAGAGATGATTATTTCTTTGAAATCAGCTAGGTACAGTCTGAACAATTCAGAACCCAAACATCTGGACTTGCTGTATACAAGTTATGATTAGGGCTACGCAGGGAACAGTCTATGTGTCTTGTCAGAATTTTTGAGATTTCAGAAATTTTCCTGTCCCAATTCAAGTCTTAAAATGAAAAGCTTAAAAAAAAAACACCCCAACCAATTCAGTTCAGGTCACTCTAAACATTTCATTTTGATAATTTTGAAACACTTCGTTTAGATTTTAACCTTTTTTTCTGTGTAAAACTTTGTTAGTATAAATTAAGTTAAACATTGAAATAAAAAAAGCTGTTTCAAACCAAAAACTTTAAAGTTTTCATTTCAAAAAATTTTTGAAATGGGATGTTTTAACAATTTGGTACTTTTCCCAACTTTTTTTGAGTTAGAAAATTCAGCAAAACTTATCCTTTCCTGCAAACGGTGTCAAATTTGTGAGCTCTACATTTTTTGGAGGAAAAAAAATTAGTTGCAAAATTCCCAGTTCGAAGTCAGCCACTACTCCAGAATAAAGTGACTATTCCCAATGGAAGTCAGAAGAAGCCAGTGGTGAACACAGTAGTTCACAGCCAAGAAACAATGCACTCCCTAGAATATGTTTGTAGCCCTAATGGGGAGAATCAAGAACAGCAGCTCTAAATATGAAGCAAAGCTGAGTTCACAGCTTTTACAACTAAACCAAGAGCGTAAGGTATGTTCTCCAGCTGAAAGCTTACTTAGAAACCACCTGCAGTTGTGAGTACCTTCTATTCTGCTCTCTTCCCAAAGTGCTCCTCTTTTCCTTGAGCTATCACAAGGGATCAGATTTTTAAGTTTTATGAAAACCTAAGACCAGAGATAGGATCAGATCTTCCGCTGATATAAACTGATATACACCTCTACCCCAATATAATGCGACCCGATATAACATGAATTTGGATATAACATGGTAAAGCAGTGCTCCGGGGGGGCGGGGCTGCGCACTCCGGCAGATCAAAGCAAGTTCAATATAATTAAGTTTCACTTTTAATGCGGTAAGATTTTTTGGCTCCCGAGCACAGTTTTATATCGGGGTAAAGGTGTAGTTCCAGTGTCTTCATTGGAGCTTATACCACCTAAGGATCTGCCCCATGGTCTCAGGAGGCCACGCTTCAGGTTTGATTCCTGGTCTATAGAACTGCTGAATCTTTTACTCTTTCTAGATTACCTCTGCTCACTTAAGTTTAGATTGAAATGAAAATTACTATCATGCAAAAATATAAAGCTGGATTTATAATGATCTATCTAGTACTTAGGGGGTAAGACCCTTTAAAAAAAATCTAACTTTCTGCATGAACACAAATATAATATTAGTCTGAAAATTCAAAGTTAATATTATACTTTTAGCAAAATAAAAAATATGGAAATGGAAAGTTACCAATGTTAACTGTGACCCTGTCTCCTGGTGACTTTCCTCCTTGCGTTCTTTTCACACCTTTCTTGTAAGACAAACATTTCCATTAAGGAGATTTTTTTAATCAAGACTTTAAGATTTTTGCAGGTTGCGAAGTTCTTGAATTGGCGTCAAGGAACATTGAAATACATGGCTGTATTTTGATTTATATGGGTATGATATATGAGATTCCTCTTTCAACCTTTTTTCTGGTTGGTAAGTTACTTGATTATTGCAACAGTCTGGGAAAGGATTAAGATAAGATGATGATAGGTCTATTTTAGTTTGTTATTAAAAACAAAATTTTAAATACTTAAAACGCCAAGTACTTTTAGGGAAATTTCCCTAAGAATTATCCTGAATGTGGTCATTTTTGCTTAAGAAATATTTAAAAAACGTGGCTCTTTCTGTTGATTATGTATGGCCTCAAAGAAGGCAGAAGTAGAGTGCTCTAATGAATGTACATGAGTTTAGGTTTACAACGACAATCATTTTAGATGATTTCAATGACAGAGTTGGTAGTGATTATGCATCATGGGCCAATACAATAGGTTATCACAAAGTTGGTAACAAAAACTCTAACAGTTTGCTACTACTTTCTGAATGCACTATGTACAACCTGGTCATCACAAACACAGGGTTTCAACAGGCCAAGTATAACATGGTCTGGATGCACCCTCATTCAAAACACTGGCACATAATTAGGGATCTCTGCAATGCCAGACTCACTTGGGTTGTGAGAGATGCTGACTGTGGATTAGATTGTAGACATGTGAGAAGTCAAATGTCCCTCCCTTTTGCTCTCAAGCAACATAGATAGTGATCCAAGTCAGTGAAGAAAATCAATATTTCAAGCCTGGAAAACTGTGACACAGTCTGAATTCTAACTAAAACTCATAGAAGCCTATTCCCTCAATAACAGAAGTCTCTGCTGATGTTGAGACAGCCTGGAATCATTTTTAGGGTATAACTTATAATTAGACTGCTGAAGTTCCCAGTTTTGTTGAGGAAAAATCAGGTCTCGTTTGATGAAAATGACCCCAAAATATATTGGCTCTTGAATTCACTGCATGCCATCCATTGAGCCTATATAGTGGAAAAGAATTCACCAACTAGGAAGGCTGAATATCATCGCGCAAAACAGATGGTTCAGACCAGAATTCAGCACATGAAAAACCAGTGGTGAGAAAAGAAAGCAGTGAAGTTACAACCGGCAGGAGACCTCAAAGACACCAAAAGTTTTTTTTGCTGGCCTTCATGCAGTGGATGATCCCAGGTGCAATGGGATAACCACTGTATGCGCGTTAGACTGCAACCAACTCTCAACTGACAAAAAGGAAAAACTTGACTGATGAAGGGAACATTTCAGTTTGCTTCTCAATCATCCTTCCAACATTTCCAAGGAAGTAATTAATTCTCTTCCACAACATTTGTTAAAAAGAACTTGCACTAGTCCCACCTTGTATGTGACGATGGCAGCAACTGAGCAGATGTCACAAGGGAAAGCACCTAGACCAGATGGCGTTCCAGCAGAGATCTATAAGCAGGATGGTTACCTTGCTGTGAGACATCTCATATGGCCCTTCTGTGGTATTGAAAGCAAAAGTCATTGCCACAGGACTTGAAGGATGCCAGCATTGTCCACCCCTATAAACATAAGGGTGATAAGGCAAACTGTGATAACTACCATGGCGTTTCCTTACTTTGTTGCTGGGAAAATTCTTGCAAGGGTCATACTGAATATACTTGCGGAAACCATCATCTTGAATCTCAGTGTAGATTTCAGTTTGGACGGGGGCACTATAGACTTGATCTTCACAACCCATCAGCTTCAGGAAAAGTGCCAGGAGCAAAACAATGGTCTTTATACGGTGTTCATCGACTTAGATAATGCTTTTGACTCTGTAAATTGTGAGTGAATCTGGAAACTTTTGTTCATATTTGGGTGTCTATCACTTGGTCTTATGATGGCCAGAGTAGGGGAAAATTGTGAGATATCTGATCCCTTTCCAGTTACTAATGATACCACACATTCTTACATTCTTTTCCATCCTTTTTTTTTTTGGCTATGCTTATGGTTGTCTATCATTACACTGGTAGTGGAGTATTTATCCAGTTCCTCACTGATGGGAAGCTGTTTAATCTGCAACACTTCCATGCTTGCACAAAAGTGGCAGATTTACTCTTTAAGGAGCTTTTATTTGTTGATGACTGTCCCCTGGTTGCTCACGCAATTGATGACATTCCGTTTAGAACTGATCACTTTACTCATGCAGTCAATCATTTTGGTTTTAGATTCAGCCTAAAGAGAGCTGAAGTACTGTACAAATGTGTGCTGAGGGATCCAATTATGTCCATCCAATTATGAAGATCAACATCACTCCTCTCAAGTCCGTGGAGATGTTTTCCTACCTAGGGAATGTGCTGTCACAGAATGCCACAATTGATGAGATTACCTATTGCATAGCCAAGGACAGCTCTGCATTTGGAATGCTGTCACACCACCTATGGAATGATAGGGGTGTCAGAATAAATACCAAGCTAAATGTCTATTGGACAGTCATGCTTACAATGCTTCTATATAGTTGTGAGACCTGGACAACATATTGCTGCCACATTAGCAAATTTGTTCTGTTCCATATGCACGGTCTTAGCACAAAGCAAAGATACAACAGTCTACAATGGTCATGGACAATCCTGTTAGTCTCACATGTAACCATGATTGTGGTTTTTGTATTGGTCTGACCTCACATGTTGTACGTCAACATTGATGTGAGACTCTAACACAGGAGTCAGTGGTGTGCCGAGTCTTCATTTATTCACTCTAATTTAAGGTTTTGTGTGCTAGTAATACATTTTAATGTTTTTTAGAAGGTCTCTCTCTGTAAGTCTATATATTATATAACTAAACTATTGTTGTATTGTAAAATAAAATAAACAAGATTTTCAAAATGTTTAAGAAGCTTAATTTAAAATTAAATTAAAATGTTGATCTTACGCCGCCAGCCCGCTCAGTCCACTGCTGGTCTGGGGTTCTGTTCACCTAGGCCGGCTGCGGACTGTGCGAGGCCTGTGGCCAGGACCCCAGCTGGCAAGGGTCCGGCAGCCAGAACCCCAGACTGGCAGCAGGCTGTGAGGGGCTGGCAGCCGGGATCCCAGACCGGCAGTGGGCTGCCATTCAGTTGGCCCATCTGCCGGCTCCTGCCAGCCGGGATCCCAGCTGCCTGACCCGCTCAGCCCATGCCTGGTCTGGGGTTCCAGCCCTGCCCACATACAGTGGGTTCCTACCTTCTCCTTGGTTTTGCCCCATTCTGTTGCTCTCTCTGCACTGAGCTGAGGGTGGAGTGCACTGAGCACAGGACTGGGGGTGAAGGGTCTGGCCAGGAGCTAGAATGAGGGAAGGGGCTCAGGGTTGGGGCAGGAGGTTTGGGTGTGGGGCACTTACCTGAGCAGCTCCCATTTGGTGCGAGGAGTGCAGATGGGAATGTGGGAGGGTGCAAGAGTCAGGATGTGGGGAGTGCATGGGGTGTAGGGGGGCTGGGTATGGGTATGTGAGGGGGGTGCAGGTGCAAGGCTGCAGTCATGGGGGGGTGAAGGAGTCAAGCAGAGGGCTGTGTGTGTATGAGGGGGGTACAGGGCTCAGGGCAGGGGCCTGGGGTGTGTGCGGGACACAGGGCTCAGGGCAGGGGCCTGAGGTGGGGGGCCTGCGGGGCTCAGGGCAGAGGACTAAGGGTGTGGGGGGGTGTCAGGGAAGAGGGCTGGGAGGGTATGAGGTGGGGGTCAGGGCAGGGGATTGGAGGGGCTATGCCCCTATTCCACCCCCCTTTCCTCAAGGCCTTGCCTCTGCTTCTCTGCCTCCACCGGGAGCAGCAAGCACACTGACTCTGCTCCTTCCTGATCCCCTCCCTCACAAGGGCCATCAGCTGATCAGCTGGCAGGGATGGATGGAGGGGACAGAGAGGAGGAGGAGGGGCAGGAACTCAGCACACTACAGGAAGAGGCGGGGAGCCAGCAGGACCAAGCTTCTGTCCCCTGCCCTTTGCCTTTTTGTAGCAGGGAGAGTGGAGGGCGGAGAAGCGTGGGCCAGGCTGGGCTGGGCAGGATTTTTAATGGCATGCTGCTGCCTGGTGGGACTCCGTCAGTCAGCAGCGTGCCATTAAAAAACGTCTTTGGCACGCGTGCCATAGGTTGCCGACCCCCGCTCTAACATTATGATGATCACCCGCTCTAACATTATGATGATCATCTATTAGCGTAAGACAGTCTATTTAGATCACGTCTCAATTTCTAATCTAGAGTCACTGATGCAGTGGAAATATGCGTATTTTTGAGGCTAGGATTGTATCTTGGTTTTCTCTTGTTCTGTAGGTAGCAACAATAACGTTCCTTGTGTGAACTTCAACAGTGAATTTCCATATATTAGCATTCATTTGCCTTGTTGTGATGGGTTTTTGCTTTGTTTTGTTAAAGAGAACGTAAACTTTGAATTTCCAAGATTTCTAATATTTTATTATTAAGAGAAACTGCAACATTCTCTCAAGATATTTTTTTCCTTTTAAGTAATTGACAGAAACTCAGAACCTTAGCTCCATCTTAACAAATTGAGTGAGGCCCATCCTAAATCATGGTTTGGCAATTCAAGGGGTGTTTGTGACTCAAAGGAAATAATAGGTTTCTGCAAGTGACAAACAAGACTGTCACTATTCTGACGGAATACTGTGCCAGTCAAATATATGAAGGGATAAGTGCTGACATGATATCTAGTCTTCTCTAGTCTTTCATTTCTAACTCAGTCACGGTCTAGGGGGCAAGGCTAGAGTAGAAACAGTTTAAGTGGTAGTATGTAAAATAAACTTTAATCATGTCGGATATCTGTAATGCTAATGTTTTCCGCAGATATGCTATAGAATAGTAGTGTAATAAAGGGTATTGCCTGGGAGAAAGATGATACTTACTTTTATTTTGTCTGCCCAGAATCTGAGAGAAACAAGATTATTTTGTAGGATTGCCAAATTCATCTTCATAAACCTGGGAGGCTGTATTCAAAAGGGCACTTCCTGAGGGATCTGGAAAAGTTTGGATGAGGCACAGAGTCAGTCCAGATGAGGGCAATGAGTAAAGATGGAGATTGTGCGGCCTCTGTGTGCCTGCAGGTTTTTGAAAGCCCCAGAAGATTCTGAGTGCATTCTGTTCCCATTAACTTGTGGAATAAGGCCCAATCACAGACAGGCCCAGCTCCAGGTTTTTTGCTGCCCCAAGAGGTGAAGGGGGAGGGGGGGGACTGCGATTGGCAGCACTTTGGTGGTTGCTCTACTGCAGCCGCTTCATTCTTCAGGGTAATTCTGTGGCAGGTCCTTCCCTCTGAGAGGGACTGAGGGAATTGCTGCTGAAGACCTGGATGTGCCACCCCCTTCCATGGGCCACCCCAAGCACCAGCTTGCTGCGCTGATGCCTGGAGCCGGCCCTGATAACAGAAAACCTCTAAGCTTGAAGGTATGCTTTTCACAGTCACTTGCTACCAGTAAACAATAGCACTTAGAAACAGAGTAGCTACACCTGCAGGAAGAGCTGTCACCGAAATCAAGTCTGTTCAGAACATATTCTAATCTAGGATGTGAGGGCAATTACAATTAGTCAGTCAGTGAATGGAAATACACTGAGACAACTAGAAATTGAAAAGAACATCCTGGCTCCCAAATATCAGATCAGGAGGGAATTTCTTCCTCTGCTTAATCATGAGTCAAGGTGGACTAAGAGAGTTAAAAAAAGGAAAAAAGTCTTGTAAAAATGGTCTTGGGAATGAGGTATTTTTTATCCAGAACTTAGGGGACAGTCCTGAGATGGGATGCTGTTTGTGAATGCTGGATCTCTCTCCTAGTTAGGGAGTACTGTGAGAAACTGTTTTAAGGCAAAGGGTAACTCTTCTTGAAAATGGATTTTATCTAATATGAAAGGGTAAAGCCTGAATTTGTCTTTGTTTCTTTTCTGTGTAACTTGTATATGTTTGCTTTCCCTCACTATTCCGTCTTTGAACCTGTGATTTTTCTGTTAAATAAATGTTTTCTCTGGTGTGCAAACTGTGTGGAGTGTCTGTGCCAAAGAACGCTGATAAATGAGTGGCTGGTTTCACTCCTTTAGAGGTAACAGACCAGAGGGGAATGGTCCAAGTGTCTGGTAATTACAAATTCACGGGGGATGTATTTGGAGATACTTGGGACTGAAAGGGTTGTTGGCGTCACCCTGTAAAGAGTAACTGGGCTGGTGAGAGCAAGAGTGAGACCTTCTGCTTGTGGGCTGCTTAATGACATCAGGGATCTAAACTATAGCTGTGCAGCACAAAGGCCCCCAAGATTATCAGGCAGTAGTGACGGAACTGCTTAGTGGTCTGAGCGGTCCCCAGAATGTCACACAGGTCTGTCATTAGCTATTGCAATGGCTGTTGCCTTTCTATCTTCTCAAAGAGAACCCTCAGCAGAACTGCACATTGCAGCAGGATGGTCATTCCAGAGTTGGCACTGAAAGTAAGATAGTAGATAAACGACTGACAAACATAACTAAACATTTCACTGAGATTGAACATGCTATATCTGAGCAGGAGCATTAACATGAATAAATAAGATATTTTAGCAACATAAAACAGAAGAGATCAGCCATATTCAGATGTGAAAGCTATAACAAGAACAGTAAATGGCTGGCTGTTAAAATGTTCAAGTTAAGACACACCATAGGGAAAAGTCTTTCTCCCTCAAAGAGCTATCTGAATACTGGAAGAAGCTTGCACCGCCCATTTAAATAGTATGTCTGCACTCTGGGTTGCTTGGACTGATCCAGGGATGGCTCTAGGCATTTTGCTGGCCAGAACAGAAAACATTTTTTGTCCCCTCCTCCCGCAGAGTGGCTAAGCAAAAATAAATAAATAAATGAATGGGGAGACAATCAGGAAAACAAATATAAACAAATAGAAAAATCCCACAGCCTCCTATCTCTGGTACGGCACTTCCTGGAATCAGATACTCAAGGCAACCACCTTGTTCACTTGCCCCAAGAATCAGCCCTGCTATCTTCATTGAAATTAGTTAGCCAGGATTTCATTCTTGGTTGTTAGAAAGAAAGAAAGGAAGAAAGAAAGAAAGAGAAAATTAATATTATTTTATTACTATTATTTTAATCTTACTTTTTTTGTGTTTTTCACTTCTAGTAAATCATTTTGATCACTGCTTTTCTTCTTGCAGAAGCATTTTTTATACTTTCTCCCATGCTATATGTGGCACACATGCCCTGAAAATATTCATAATGTCATGGCTTATAGGAGCATGAGCAATCTCTGTAGAGCATGTTGTTTAGATAGATGAGGTGAGGGCATGAGGTATACACTAAAATTCATAAATAGTTATTATTAAACAGATCCCTTCCTGTTTCATGTAGAATCCACAGACTGCAAGCAAAGAATAAATTCCACAGGGTTTTGAAGAGTTAGGGCCTGAAAGCTGCAGACAAACCTTAGGCTGCCCTACTGCTGCTGCTCATCTGCTGTACCCAAAATCTAGATATAGCTGTAAATATTTAATTGTTTCAATAAACTAAATGAATACAAGAAAAATATTCTCCGTTCTCAAATGCATATTTTTTCATAACTAGTTTACTTATTAATATCATATTTTACAGAGGAGGCATGAGTCATTTGTACAAAATCATACTTGAGCTCAAAACTTTCATGAGAGATGGTTATTTTATCCATATACACTTAGTTTTGTATTGTTGTCTCTAAGAAATTTAGCCAAAGTTTTCAGAAGTAACTAGTGCTTGCCCTCTGAAATCAGACCCTTTAAGTTATCTCAAGTTGATTATCCAAAATCAGTAGTTGCTTTAGAAAAACTTGGTTTCAGTAAATTATAGCACAATCTCCAGCAAGTATAGTGTGTTCAGATATTGATGTGGAAATTTGCTGTTGTACTAATGAGGAATGGGGCACTTCAAAAGTTTTTAAGTGTCATTCAGAGAAACATCCAAAAATTTAGAAGTTGAAACAAACTATCCAAATCTTTTCAAGTCTTGTCTCTTCTTGAATAGTGGTACTGTTCTCCCCTACAACCCTTCTGTTAGCAACAAGGCCCAGAAAGATTCCTCAAGTGATTTAAGACAGCCTATGCGGGGGGGGGTGTCCATTCATCAGCCACAGACTCTTAAAGGCCACTAGCTGCAGGAGTGGGATGGTACATAGAGCAGAGATTAAACTCAGAACTCATTAGAGAATAATACACATTATTTTTTTTATGACTGTTTAAATACAGGGACCAAGTATAGGGACCAAGTTTTTGTTATTTTTTCCTTTTACTTCTTGCTCTTTTTGTTGGTGTTTTTTCTCTTTTCTTCTCAGTTTACTGCCCCAAATGGTGTAATCGGGGCCTTGTTTATGGACCATTTGGGACTCCTGAGTGGCGCTTTGAATGATGTACTTGGGTTTAATGCCCTGCAGCCTGAAAGGAACAGACTACAAGTGTGGGGTTGGGGTCAGTGGGAAAATAACAGGATCCTCTCAAGCTCAGGTTGGCTTGAATTAACTCTCCTCCTCCACCTGTCCTTTGAGTGCCCTGCTCCTGCCAACCCTGCCACCTCATTGCACCCTGTGTTCGCTGTGGAGGGAGCATGCCAAGCCAAGGAATCCAAGCAGCACTTCCCACTTACAGCAGGCAGGTGAGATGGCGGCTAGGTTGGGGAGAGGACACAGCCGCTGCTGCACTGAACCCATGGGCAGGAGGAAGTGGCTGCGCTGACTTGGCTACGGGTTAGGTCTGAAAACTATTTGACTCTCTTAGGGTTGGGTCTGCTTGGGCTGGGTTCAGGTACAAGTCGCAAGTCAAGCTTTAAAATTAGGCCGAAGCAGACCTCTATCCTAAATGATGTGTTTGGAACCTCCTTTCAGGCTATGAATGGTATGTTTTGGGTCCCCGTTAATGGCCCAAATTGCGAGTTTGGGGACCCCTTTAGTGTTTTGTAGATTTCATCGATATCCACTCCAAAACAGGGGAAGGTATTATGGAGGAAGCTGGAAGAAGATGGTTTACGTATGGCTGATTACAGGGGACAAAGTTATGACAATGGAGCTAACATGGCTGTAGCGCACAAAGACGTTTAAAATTGAATTCAGCAGGTAAATCAGTCACATGCTGTCTGCTCAATAAAACTTATTGGAGAAGCTGCTGCCGTGGTTGTTCCCAAGTTCCATTTTTGGAATTGTTCAAAGAAGACTAAGGGGGGATTTGATAACAACCTTCAACTACTTGAAGGGTTGCTCCAAGGAGGAGGGAGCTAGGCTGTTCTCAGTGGTGACGGAGGACAGAACAAGGAGCAATGGTTTGAAGTTGCAGTTGCGGAAGTCGAGGCTGGATATTAGAAAAAACTTTCTGACTAAGAGAGTGGTGAAGTATTGGAATGGGTTACCTAGGGAGGTGGTAGAATCTCCATCTTTAGAGCTATTTAAAGTCCGGCTAGACCACACCCTGGCTGGGATTATTTAGGGAAAATGGTCCTGCCTTTAGCAGGGGGTTGGACTAGATGACCTCATGAGGTCCCTTCCAACCTTTTGATTCTATGATTCTATGATTATATACTATCTTTCACTTCTACTAGTCATTGGGATGTGTTGACAAAGCATATTTTATTACTTTAAAATGACAAAGCCTGACAAAGTGGTCAGCAAAGGTAGAGGCAATCTGTTCACTACAATGTCAGGTGGATGGTGTTTTTGATCATTTAGATGAGATCAAGGCTTCATGCAATATTACACCAGATTTTAAGTCTGAATCTGATAACTTGAAAATGAACATTTCAGACTTTTTGTTTCTTATTTTGGCTGAGATATGGAATAAGATACTATCTTATCAAAAATTAACATTGTGAACAAAAAATTGCAGCATCTAGATCTTGTGATTCAAATGGCTTGCTGTTTACTTGGTGGCCTTCAAGACACGTTATTGGAGTTATGGTGTTCTGGGTTCCCTGCATGTAAAGAAGCTGCTGCTTCACCGACTGAAATGTTAGGCATATCCATGAAGTTGAAAGAGAAATTATCTTGAAGGAGGAAGGTAGTACCAGGTGAACTTGCAAAAGACAAAAGATCATCAGATCTCAAAATAGTTTTGGAATGTGAGATTTTCAACTACACCTTAGACACAGTATTAACACAATTAGACAATGGGATTCATGATCATGATGGAGTTGGATAAAGTTTTGCTTTTTTGACAGGTGAGAAAATGAAAAGTCTCAGCAGTGAAGAACTAAAGAGGCATACTTGCAATGTAGCAGGCACTTACCCGGAGGATTTAAACTCTGAGAGTTTTGAGAATTAAATTGAACTCTTTGCCAGTTTTTGCAAGCAAAACTTTAAGGATGGCTTGGAAACAAAAGCACTCATTCATGAAAGGTCTTTAGATGCAAGTTTCCCTAATACAGAAATAACACTGTGTGTTTTTCGGTATCTTCCTGTAATTGCAGCTGCTAATGAAAGGAGTTTCAACAAGCTAAAATTAATCAAGACCTACCTAAGAACATCCATGGGGCAGGAAGGATTAAGGGATCAGAAAGTTATTTCTATAGAGAACTTGGAAGCAAGGGTGAGCTAATTAAGGAGGTTGTTTCAGAGAAGGCAGGGAAGGTCCCTTTGTAAACATACTTAGTGGTGAGTATGTGTGACAGGGGTAGAAGGAGTGTTGAGTCTTCAAACTGGGCCTAGAACACCCTTGGCACAGCACTGTTTCTGATAGCCAGTTCATAGGAGCATGCTATGCAACTTACCCAGCAGGATGCAGTCATGAGGGAAGCTAACCTGCGATAAGAATATTCTTGCCATGGCTGATGAAAGCTCTATCCAGAAATCTAAAATTCCAGATTTTCCTCATGCCTTCCTTGTTCTGTGCTCTATAGGGGTATATTTCTAGAATGGGTCTAACTGCCATCCACAATTTGAGGGCTGCCAGCATTCTGCAGAACATACATGTGTTCCTTTAAATAAGTGATAGTTGGGAATGAATCTCCTATGTTCTGGTAATTTCTTGTTTGAATTTTACACAAAATTTGCAATTTTATCTTTGAAGTCTAAGGAACATTGTTCGTTATACTGTAGATCAAAGTAATTTCTGGAAGAACAAGTCTATAAATTGGCAGTGAGTAAATGATTGACACTGGGAAAGGGGTTTATTTTTTTCAAAAGACTGCCTGAAAATGTTTTTTAAAAAGAGTCAGAGAAGTGAATAATCTAATTCAAAAGATGCAAAATTATCACTGAGAAAAGGATTACAGCTCTTCACCCACTCATATTTCATGTCCATATGTCCTTCTGTGCCCATGTCTTTGATTCTTACACTTACTCAGCCACCATGATCTGAAAATGACCTAGTCTGTTTCCATTGCAGATAGTGGTAAAACTCCCATTCAGTAAGAACAGATTTAGGCCAATGGGAGCGCTTTGGAAACCCCTACCCCCTCAATGGGCCTCTCAAGACCTTATTGACAGTACACGGAAGTCATTCTTTTAGAACCAGACTCCCCTGGCTTTTATGTGAGCATGCAGTGTGGGTGTAGAGGGCATAAGGAGCATTTCCTCCTTGCATTTGCAAGCGTATACAAGGCTCCAGGAAAATTGCAACCCCTGCCTTCTGGGAGATGTAGGAGCTGTTCCATCCCTATTTATTTTAGGATTCAGAAAGGGCTGGGAGGGGACAGTGCCATGGCTCAGTCCTCACCACACTCAGAGAAGCATAGCTTGACAGCCTTCCAGAGCGGGTGTAAGTGGCACACACAAAGGGGCATAGTATCGGGTATGCAGATATTGCAGATGTGAGAAAGTCAGAACCACTTTGCCCCCTTGAGGCAGAGTATCTCCTGATGCTACAGCCAGAGCAGTGT
Organism: Chelonoidis abingdonii; assembly: GCF_003597395.2. Lineage (NCBI taxonomy): Eukaryota > Metazoa > Chordata > Testudines > Testudinidae > Chelonoidis > Chelonoidis abingdonii. Next base: position 41,371,239 of record NC_133775.1, on the reverse strand, counting down.
GACTGCACCATAACTTATTATAGATTATACCTATATGGCACAACCCTTAATAATCATGGCAAGATTCTTTGTGAATTCCAGGGGAAAGATATACCATGCTGTGCTGCAGCAAATTTATGTACTGCTACCAGTGAGTGAAGAATCTTGTTACTTGCAGGACCTTGTACTACTTCTAAAAATGCTAATTCTTTTTAGTTGTGATCCAAATCCATGCATGCTTCAAAATCTGTCTGAATAGAGCATGTCATATGACACATAAGAAACATCAGTTTTCAACAGGAGGTAGAAACAATAATTATCCTGAAAGCTGGGTTTTTTCCTCATTGCTTTAGACTGAGGTGTATCTTGTCTTTTGGCAACATGTAGACTATTTCTGTGGGTTTTCCTACTGGTGGTTATTCCCTTTTATTTAAATAGTTTTAACTGTATCTTCAAAGGATACTTACATTTAAGAACAAGATTATCCCACTGTTTCTACATGTGGCTTATTCATAGCTAACTGGTGTTCTTAAAACAGCTTAAAAAAATTTCACATGCCGTTTATTCTTAAATTGTAAATTATTCTTTGTAAACAATAATCATCCATGTAAAACTATTATTTGGGCTTCCGAGGCTGTTTTTTCTGGCAGCTTTCTGCCCTGTTTACATATTAGGACATACTCTGTTCTTCAAATTCCAACTCAGCTTACTTTTTACTCAAGCAGTTTACATTCTAAAAAGCCATAGCTATCCACTTGTAGTGAGAGTTAGCAGCACTCCTCAGTAGATTCAGTTTCACAGCTATATTTATATGATAATTAAAATGACCCATAAAAAGGAAGCCCAAAGGCCATAAATAAAATTTCATTGGAAAAGTTAGGGAGAAATAGGACTTTAAAAAGTCGGCAACTGCTTTTTATATGACTGCAGGAAAATATTTGAAATAGGCAAATTCATACCCTGGTACTACCTTTCCTATTGACTATTCTTTGTATTTAGTATTTAAACAGCATGCTTGCCATTTATAAGGTTTATCTGGCCATTAATGTGTTCCTCTTGACATCTGCAGGATACTTTAATGGAAAGCATCATTGACACAACTGTTTCCTCAAGATGTAAAATCTAGAGAAGGGGGGAAATGATTAGTCACAGTGACAGCGTGAACATTTGGGAATTACTTTTCTGTGCATATCATTAGAAAATCAATAAGATGAATATATAGAGGCCAATACTATTTACTGTAGAAAAACAAGGGAAAACAGAACAGCCATGCTTTGCATTACTTAGATTTTGCTCTGTGGTCTAGTCCTCTTGTGCAATGAAACTTTGAGGAGGACGTATAATAAAGGTCACCTTTATTGGTTGGTTGTATTTCCCTTCTCTTCAGAAGCCAAGTGCATGCATATCCAGGGCAGAATAAAAGACTCTATTACTTAGGTTTAAAAACAAAGTTACATTCATAAATTACGTGTGGAAAATGATTTCCCACAATGAACCAAGAGGAAATAGCCTTTTTTTGTGTGCTATTTATCACTGAGCCTGTTAGGTCAGTAAGTGTGGTTTTATTTAGACTATGTGGCCTTGAATTTGGATCTTACAGTTGATTTTGGTCTTTGATGATGCCTGTTCATGCCTTTTTTTTAAATGTACCTAAGTTTTAATTAATACCATGTTGATAGTGCTATAGAAACTGACCTACCATCCTTCTGAAGGAATGCAAGAGTCTTTTGAGCCCATTAATCGTGTGATTAAAATTGTGCCTGATGGCTCTTAGGGAGATCAATTTCTTGGTCAGATTTGATATATGAAATAGCATACAGAGAAATCAGAAAACTACTACTAACTGCAGTCCTATGCTGTATATAGAAGCTAATGATTCACCAACATTCCAAGCAAGTCACTAGACAGCTGCAGGCTTTATGTCATTTGCCTCTTGGGTTTATCCCAAATGTGATCATTTTGGCTCCAAATAAGTGTGTACTAGAGGGCTTGAAGGAGGGGAACTGGATAAAACGTAGGATTGGCTTTCTGATCTTCTTTCCCCTTATTTTGAATAGGGATAATTACAATAATTTCTGTAAGGACCTCACAGCTGGCCATCACTGGCAATAGAACCAGAGACCTTTGTTTAAGTAATTAAAGCATTTATGGCTTGAACTAGAGGAGTAATAGTATTAGTTAGGCACAATAATGGGTTCTTGTCTTCTGTGTGAGCAAACCATTACAGAAGGATGTGGCACACTCGGGCTGTGTGTGTTATTTTTATAAAGAAGGCATATTACACAAACATATGGGTGGGTTTTCAAAGTTCAAAATGCATAGTTGTGTCCACATACTTTTATATGTCTAATTTGTGCTGAAAAAGCACCCAATTGGGAATATACATACAAGAATCCTGATTTTGCCATGCATGGTCAGATATTTGTGTATATTCATTAGGCCTATGCAAATTTACATACCCAGGTGCATGCCACTAACTTAAAAAAATCTGACTCATAGTCTTCATAGACTTTGATGAAAGATGGTTCTAGAGAAGAGCATGACTATACCCTTAAGCATAAATTAATTATACAACTTGTGATATATTTGCTAAATTTCAGTGATAATCTAGTATGCAATAATAACTTCAGGTACTGTATCTTTTGGAAATCTGCTATTTTAGCACCAACATAAAGGCACTTTAGTTGACAGTGCTACCGGGTAGGAAGAGAGTAGGTACAATATCTTCAGATAAAAAAAATAACTAAGATAGTATGTGTGTAGTGATACCAGAATGTGACAACAGGATCAACAATATGTTTAAATCTAGTCACATTATTGGAAGTTTTTTATTGTCTGAATAGTGATCCTCTGTTCTGAAATGTGGTTCTGTAAAAACCTTAAGATCTCAGAACTGTGTGGAAGAGTGTAATCTGGTTGGAGTTCTGCTGGCAGTCTCTTATGCAGAGAGATCTGTTGAAATTCTCACCTTACATGCTACTTCTAAGTAGTGATTCTCCTTACAGACAAACCTCTAGTCCAGGGGTAGGCAACCTATGGCACGTGTACCAAAGGCAGCACGCAAGCTGATTTTCAGTGGCACTCACACTGCCCGAGTCCTGGCCACAAGTCCGGAGGGCTCTGCATTTTAATTTCATTTTAAATGAAGCTTCTTAAACATTTTAAAAACATTATTTACTTTACATACAACAATAGTTTAGTTATATATATATATATACTGTAGACTTATAGAAAGAGGCCTTCTAAAAATGTTAAAATGTATGACTGGCACACAAAACCTTAAATTAGAGTGAATAAATGAAGATTCGGCACACCACATCTGAAAGGTTGCCAACCCCTGTTCTAGTTCCTAGTCGCACATGAAGGTTTTGCCTGTGCAAGAACTATAAGTTCTGCATGAACTAGCACACTTTATTTGTTAATGGATGTGTGTGTGTGTGTGTGTGTATTTCATACACTGTAAATCCCTCTTCCCCCTGTTCACAAAATGGTAGCCTAACATTTTTAATTCCCATTGTGGTTATTTTTAAGCAGTCAGGGGATGGTGTGGCTCTCCACTATCCTGGTGGAAATTCTGGCAAAGAACATGGCTCAAAAAGCACAGTTTCTCATGGATCTCTCTGGCATAAATGCCCAATGGATTGGTTTTTTATGTAGACTGCTGCTCCCTGCTTCCCTGGAGGAAGGGAGCAAATGAGTGCTGACATGGATATTGTACCCTGGCCTCTTCACAGATGACACAACCTGAAGACACTCCTTGTATCTTCCCACCCTTTATGCCCTCACACTGAGGCCAGCCACATTTTGTGTCTTTGCTCCTTTTCACTTTTCCTTTCAGACGGTGTGTCTAAAACCAATATTTTTACCCTGCCTAACTTTCAGAGCTTAAAATGTTTGGATTTAGGTTCCTGGTAGCATAGCTGTTTGTTTAGTTCACTTACAGTTTTCTTCTTCTCTCACTTTTTCTATAGTATTTACAGGTTCCCTGGAGTCAGTGTTTTCTTAAGAACAACTCCTGTATCATCCAGGAGCTACATGCTCCCTGAAGTTTGATTTTTATCCTGATTAGCTGTGTCGAACTCAAACTGTGATGTAAACTCACCCCCAGTTCTTCCCTGGTGTGTTGAGCTATGGTGCTGTTTGTTAACTCATTTAAAACTCGACGACACAATAGCAACATACAGAATATTCTGCAGATAAAGAAAACATAAACATACCACTGTAATCTTTAAGGGGAAAAACCCTTCCTTTGTGCAAAATAAAATTGGGGTTAACAAATGTATACTGTAGCTAACGGTTATCATACTTTTATAACTTTTATATCAACTCACTTACAGAACAACCCTGTGCATTGTTGATACTACAGCAAATATTTTGTAATAAGGAGTGACACATATTTCAGACCAAATTCAGAGTACTTCATAAAAGAAATGTGAAACTTTCAAACTCTGGTGTTCTTTTTTAGTCTCTAATGAGAACTCATCTCATTAAAAATTAACACCTTTTTATTATACCTAATTTACTTATAAATCTTATTGCCACTCATTATCAAATATCGTAGACATCTCAATCAACCTCATGATTAAATCTCTTTTATTCAGGCTGTTCTTTCCCTATGATTTTAATTCCACCTTAATGACTTTTTCATTTTTCTTTGACAATTCATTCAATTTGATACTTTCTCATAGTTTTATGTGCATACCTTTAAGCTTTTATTGGTTCCTGTAGCCACCAATTGGTTGTTTTTATTAAACCTATACTATGTTTGTTGAAAAGAAAAATCTCATATACTGTCTAAATAGTGCCACATTTAAGGACATTCTTCATGAAAGGTTATTTCTTAACTTTATCAAAAAGTTAAATATAAGTAACTAGCATCAAGTTATATCCCTCCCCACCACCTTTCTAGCTAACAAATGAGATGCTAGTTGAGACATTGTACTCAATGAAGTCAGTAGATATTGAGCCAATCATGTGACAGGCAGGATATTAATTTTTGGAATCCTGACCAATGCTGAGTGACTGAAGTCAGGCAATAAAGTTCAGCTGTTTCCTAGAACCCCTGTGTCACATAATTATTAGAAATATATGGCAGGTGAAAGTCCTACAGAGCCTGAAAATGAGGTAGCTATGTAACCTGATTACCCACTGCTAAAGGGATGACATTACTCTCTGACACATCACACACTCTGAGCAATAGTAATAAAGAACCTTTGTCTTTTAATAGACATTAAATCATCTTGTATATAGAATTCACATACTTCCATCTGACAGGCTGGATCTTAGTGTTTCCTAAGAAAAGTTGCTTCTGATTCTCAGGTAAGGCAAGTAGAGGGGAAGAGCCCATTTTTTCTTCCTCTTTGTACATTCCATTCTGTTTTGTCATGGACTTAAGCAGAGCTCACAACAGCTAAGTAAAATGAGTCAAGAAAAGGAACTAGTGGTTGTGAATGGTACCATTCCAAAAGCTGCCTTTTGCAGTTCTTCTAACAAAGTAGATAGATTGAGCAGATTTTTGCTCTCAGTTGAAAGGGGGTAAATTAAAATGACCCCAGTTTACCTCAGTGCAATTACTCAAGATTGATGGTGGTGTAACCACCAGATGTAAATCAGAATTTAGATCATTGAGAGTAGATAAAGAAAGATATAGCATCACCACTAATGGCAAGATTTCTATCACAATTCTCTTTTAAAGTGCTATCCATGTGGGTGTATTACCAGATATCTGCTTAGGGTGGAGGGAAAGGAGAGAGAGACTTGTACTAAGTACTGGCAGCCTAAATAAGTCAATCAGTGGTTTGTTTGTGAATCGGTTAAAGTAGCAATAGGAAAATGTGTTGCTCTTCTTTTGCCCAAACACCTTTTCCAAAACACTCCATCTCTGAAATATAGCAAACCTGCATTTTCCTGTAAGGGTCTGATCTAATGTATGTATCTTCTGAACTTCTGCCAGTCATGCCAAATTGTGCTCTTTTTTGGTTTTTGTGTTTATTGTGGCAAAAGATCCACAAGCAACTGTTTCACTGCTAAAGCCACATCATTCATTGAAATATGATGACTGAGGAAAATAGGTCTACAATGCATGGCACCACCAAGTCCCCTTCTATTCCGTTGTCATTAGTTTGCAAAAGTTTAAGGAAAGAACTGAGAAATAATCATAGTGCAAGTTTCTTTTGTCTGAAAAGACTCTGAAGTGAGCCAAAGAACAAAACATTGCAGTAGCCACTTCCTAGTGTGTAGGGAAGAAGTTTTAATACCTGTGTCTCTCTTGGCCTTCGTGAATCACATCATATTACTTACTGTGCTACGTTACAGTACTATTCAGGAAAAGTGCTCTAGGAAACCACTAGTGTGCACCAGCAAGGTCTATAACAACTAATTAATGTGTAGCACTAAGTAACTAACATTACTGCATTTTAGAAACCATACCCCTGTACGGCATATTATGCCACATGTAGACAAGTCCTAAGATTATGCAGTTGGTGAATTTGGCCTTTGGAGAGCTTCCAACATGTGACTGACTGGGGCAGAGAGGAAGAGTGAAAGGTATGCTGTGGTGTTGTTTCCCAAACAGTCATCACTTCTGTTGGTTGAGGTGTAAAACAGCTATTGCCTCACTGCTTCAAGTTCTACTTTTCAGTCACACTGTGGCAAAGTATTAGGTCTCTGGATTCCTGGGTTTGAATATGAATGATGTGATTAGAGATCTGTGCCCCCTATGTGACATGAAAGGATATGTTTCTATTATAATCTTTACATGTAAGTGAAATAAAATTCAAATGTTTCAAGTTAGCAAACAACCCTGCTTAAAATACTTATCACTCAGTGACCTCCTGCAGGTCATTACTATCTAGTCTGCTTCCTGCATGAGACTCTCAGAGGCATCCCTAACTGCTGCTGCTGTTTAAACTTTAGACCTATCTCAAAATTGTCTCTTGCTCTTTCTTTTTTAATAATGGAATTTTGCAGTTGGAGAGGAAGAGTTCTTAGTTTTATCCTCTTGGCTTTTTAATAAATTGTCTCTAATCAATCATTCCATTTTTTTCTTTGGGACAAGTCTTTCACTCAAAACAGAAACAAAGAAATTTCGAAGGGTTAATTTTAAGTAAATTTTCCTTAATGCATATATGAATAATAATAATGCATGGCTGGGGCCATGCAGCAGAGAAACTCTGACACAACGCCTCCTAAAGTCATGGAGCTGAGCCTTGTAGAAGCTTTCTGCAATGGGATGAATTTGAATACCAGTAATTACCAACAAAAATGTTCTTATTCTCCAGCAAAACCATTCAAAAAAGATCAAGAATAAGAGTAAATCTATGCTATTTAATTCACAGCATAAAAGGATTTGTGAATGTTAAAGATGCAGGATCCAAGTTCTACACTTACCTATAGATAACTTGGCTCCTATTGGTTTCATTGGGAATTGCACATACATATATGAAGGATGGAAGGAAACATTTCTCCTGGCATATTCTAAGTATAATATAACTACAGAGATACTACTCTGCCATACAGATTATTTTAAGTACTGTATTTCCAAGAAAAAATGGGAAGTCCAAACAGCTTACTCAACATTGGCTTATTGATCAACTGAAATTATAGCTGCAGTTACATAAATATTACAGAGAAAATTATAGTTCTAACTATTGGTATATTTCTAATATTCCACTGTACATCAGGAACAAACAATTGCAATGATTGCAGTTCTGTTCTCTAAATGCTTCCCAGGCATATACTGTTGTAATGAAATTAAGCCATTTAGAACTAGTATATATTTGCCTAATTGTCTAGCATGACATTTAAACAGTGCACTCTCCAAGGTTAGCAAAATATTTTACAGACTACACACTAAAAATAATTTTTAAATAATGAGCTGATGTGTGTACATCTTTGAGGTAAAATGAAGTGTCAAAATTAAGCATTTTATCCTGTTTTAATAGAGCAATTATATGTTATATCATTTGATAATGAAATAAAACATGTACAGTATGTTTAATAGGTGTACAAGAGATCAGCTGAGATGGAAACTTAAAGTCATGTTAGCAATAAATGTATAATTGCATTTACAATAATGAGGTCAATTCATCATGAGGTTTCAGGCTTGTAATTGGCATTTATTCATAAATGTAATTCTTTGAGACAGTTCCATTGCATCCATTATTGTCATATAGAGACCTCTAACTGATTTTTATCATCTTGATTCAGTATGCCAAGGAAGTTAGGAAATAAATACAACTTGTTTAAGGCCAAAGCCAATAGACTGGAAAGCAAAAGAAATCTAGAGATGTGGAACCAGAGTCAGGCCTAGTTAAGCAGGTATAGCTTATAGACAATAGGAATTGTTTCTGGATATGCCAAGGGGAGTGAGTTGAACTGTTGAACTGATCCCTACATTAAACAAAAGTAAACAAATGTCTTTCACTTGTTGGGAGGAAATGGCAATAGGGAAAGCACCGAGAAGGTATGCCTTCACCTGTGGAGATTCCTCACTCACTGCTGCTTTTCAGAGAACTCTTTAAATCTGCAGCTTTGTTATGTGCGAAAAATCACAAAAATACAAAAAAATTGGAGTTGGATTCCTGGCGTCTATGCTTAGTTCTGTGACCAAAATCTGTATATGACTTGTCTTTAGCCCTGTCTGCACTTCAGTTTTCCTATTCTAAAACAGGCACTCCAATGCTTATCTACCAGAGGTGTTCTAAGATATTTTAAAGTGCTTTGTATTTTCATCCAATAATCTCAGTGTATTATATGGACATGATTCAACATGTATATGATATTCTCTCTGGCTCCTATGCAGCTGAAGACAACCATGCACTTAAGTCCCACTGATTCCATGGGAATTAAGGAGATGCTAAAATTTGCTTTAAAGTTTTGCTGAATCTGGGTCTCTTTGCCCATACTTATATGTAAGCACATTAGTAGTACATAAAGTATTACTTTTAATTAAATGATTGTATATAACTATTCTATTTTTGTCAGGCCAAGGAACACAACAGATTCTCTTTCTGAGACCATTTGAGTTTTTTACCCAGAGACTCTCCACACTGCACAGAGAAGCTCTCTAGCAGGTGAATGTGTGTTTTGGTTTAAAACATAAAATGTACGAAAAAACTCATGAAAGTCATTTGCAGCATTCAGTGAATCATTGGCTCCAAATAAATGTCATCATTTCCCAGAATGTACATAGCAAATCACCAGTCTGTGTGGGCTTGGAATTGGAACATTACTGAGCCTATTTGTGGAATGCTTTTGCCATTTAACGTAAATTGTTGCAGCTAGACCCAGTTTGGATGCTCTCTCTTGCATATTGTCCTAGGGAAGAAAAAGTGTGAAGCTATAAAAGAACAGCACAGCCACACACACACACACACAAATCCCTATGCAAAGAATGCTGTGTTTCCTGTGCATGAAACATGTTCCCTTTGGCATGTTTTACCTATGAATGTTTAAATGGACAAACTTTGGAAAGTAAAATATTTTGGTTCCTCAATGTTTTCTTTTTTCTCTTCAGCGTATGTGCTTTATATGCAGGGTCTTATAGGCGTAGGTTTATGTGCTACAGTCACATGCCTATGGCTGCAGCTGCCAGAGCATATAGACTCATAGACTCATAGGTCAGAAGGGACCAATATGATCATCTAGTCTGACCTCCTGCACAAGGCAGGCCACAAAACCCTACCCATACACATTTATAACAACCCCGAACCCATGACTGAGTTATTGAAATCCTCAAAATTGAGATTTGAAGACCTCAAGCTGCAGGGAATCCACCAGCAAGCGACTCATGCCCCACGCTGCAGAGGAAGGCGAAAAACCTCCAGGGCCCCTGCCAATCCTGACATAGGAAGCACAGCTTTCTTTCAAAATAAAATGCTTTATGAAGAAAATATTGAACATTTGGGACCGCTTTTAACTGATGCAGTGTAGTCATAATAATCAAAAACTGTAAAACTTACTACAGTTTCATTGAAAATGATGGTAAGTCTGAATTTAGTGTATATATAATGCATGGATGATATGTGGTTTGGATATTATGTCATTAAGGCATATTCAAAAAGAAATAGGGATAAATTATACACTCCCTAGTAAAATATAGTGGAATGTAAGTGAGCATGAAGGTTGTTGTTTTTTTCCCCTCAAACAAACAAAATGATCAGAAATGAGCTTGAGAATTCCATTTTTTGTGAATATCACAAAAATATCACTTATCACATGCTGACAGTTGAAAAGGTTGTAGGGACTGATTTATTAAAGTCTTAATAGCCATCATTTACTTCCTTTCCACAGTGAGAGCAAAGTGACCACACAAAGGGAACTGCCAAAGACACACCTCAACTCTTCTTTGAAACCTTCATTCCCTCTTTTTCCTTGAAGTTGCAAAATTCATGGCTATATTAAACAGCACGAAAATATTTAGTTGAGATTGGACAGAGGGGAGAGGAGAAAGTGGGGACAGGGAATTGGTAAAACACATGTGAGTAACTGTGAAAGGCCAGTTAAGGTGAAACAGAAACAGAGTTCTAATAAATAAGAGTTGGATCTTAGTGGGACTTAGGTGTTGATAGGGCAAATGCAGGTGAAACTACTAACAGAAATGAAAGAATTAAAGACAACAGAGAAATGAGTCGATGAAAAATAAAGTAAAAGAAGATGAACAATTAAGGTGGTAGGAAGGAAGCAAAGTTGGACCTAGAAATTGTATTTTAGATTGGGATGGGCAAACCTTTTGGCCCAAGGGCCACATCGGGGAATAGAAATTTTATGGCGGGACATGAATGCTCACAAAATTGGGGTTAGGGTGCAGGAGGGAGTGAGGGTGAGGACTCCGGCTAGGGGTGTAGGCTCTGGGGTGAAGCTGGGGATGAGGAGTTTGGGATGTAGGAGGGTGCTCTGGGCTGGGACCGAGGGATTCAGAGGGCAGGAGGGGGATCAGGGCTGGAGAAGGTGGTTGGGACATGGTAAGAGGCTCAGGTGTAAGTCTCCAGGCAGTGCTTACCTCAAGCAGCTCCCAGAAGCAGCAGCATGTCCCTTCTTCAGCTCCTATGCAGAGGCACAGCCAAACGGCTCCTCACGCTGCCCCATCCACAGGCACCACCCCTGCATCTCCCATTGGCTGCAGTTCCCAGCCAATGGAAGCTATGGGGGCAGCATGCAGAGTGAAGCCTCTTGGATGCCCCTATGTGTAGGAACCGGAGGGCCAGGCCGCTGCTTCCGTGAGCCGCATGTAGCAGCCCCCGACCCTGCTCCCCGTTTGGAGTGCCAGAGTGGGGCTATGTCGCTTCTTCCGGGAGTCGTATGAAGTAGGACCCTATCCTGCGCCATGTCTAGAGCGCCGAAACTGGGCAAGCTCCAAACCCCCTCCCCAGCTGGAGCTTGAGGGCTGGCTTAAAATGGCTGGCGGGCTGGATCAGGCTCATGGGCCATAGTTTGCCCACCGCTGTTTTAGATGGAAGTTGCCAAGAAGTGCCTTGCTACAAGACATTGTGTTATGATGCTTTAATATTTTGGCATACCTACTGCCGGTGAGGTCAGTGCATTTCAAGGAGGTAGTACTACTGGTAGTAGTTAAGACTCAGGCTACATCTTCACTGCCCCAAAAGTGAGCTAGATAATGTGAGTTAACTATCTTCCTGTAAAATGGCCGTGCAGACAAAGTGCAAGTAGTTTTTACCTCAGTGTGGCTAGGCAGGATTAACACTATGCCTCCCCTACCTGCAGTTGACCTTGCCTTGCTACATTGCTGTAAAAATTATTGGCACGTTGTCTCCACTATGATTATACAGCAAGAAAGCTAATATACATGTTATTCACTGTAAATAACTCTACCTTTCTGAGCAGTGAAGACATATTTGAAGTGATAGTCAGGATGGGTTTAAGTGAGTAGGCTTGGAGATGGAATATAAAATTTAAACATAAGTATAATATGTTATAATTGGGTGGAAATAATATCCAAGATAAGCACAGTTTAAATTGTATTGAATCAGTTAAGATACTAGAGGAAAAGGAGTGAGGTATGTAATTTTGATCCAACATTAAACTCTGGCAGCTGCAGTAAATAGGTTAATGGAATGTTGGTTTGTATCAAATAGGATCTATTATATTAACCAAAGACTACTGGGCTACTGCTTAGTAAAGCATTGGTTATGCCAGTGTTTCTTAAATGCAGGCAATGTGGCTGCATGCGGCCACCAAGGTTTTTTCCTGTGGCCAGGGGTACTGGAACAATTTTTATAGCGGGTGTTTTGAGAGCCATAAAACCAGATTGTAAACCCTGTATATAACGGAATCCACTTCAAGCGGGGGTGCAGGAGCACCCCCAGCACTCCTAGTTCCAGCACTATGCCTGTGGCCAATGACAGCCTCCTGGGCAGAGATGGGGAAGGGGGAAAAGCAGTGCCCAGGGGGAGGGTTTCAGCCCTCCCTGTCTAGCTTCAGCTGAGGAACTCCGGCAGCAGGCTTCACCCTCTCCCCACTTCAGCTGCATGGTTCCAGGGGCAGACTTAACCCACTTTGCCCCCTTCAGCCTTGGGGCTCTGGCGGCAAGTCTATGCTTCAGCTCCCCCACCCCAGATCCAGCCATAGGGCTCCGGCTCTCGGCTTCAGCCCAGGGTGGTGGGGCTTCAGCAGGGCCAGCTTTACCAGGCACTGTGGTCAAAAGGCAAGGAGCAGGGTAATCCTGGGGTGCAAGGCTGTGGAAGGGAGCTTGGAGCAATGGGAGGGAAACAGCGGAGCTCGGAGCAATGGGAGGAATGCATTTGGCCCCTGGGGGGAGACTGGAGGAGGCAGCGGGGACCAGGGAGAGGCAGCAGGGGCCAGAGACGATGGGTGGGGGACCAGGAGAGGCAATGAGGGCCAAGGCCACCAAAATACCACTGTACATTATTTCTATTATTGAGTCTACCAAAAAAACAACCTACATGAATAAATTACAATGATTTGGACAGCTATATATGCATATTTATTTGTTTTTTCCTAATGTTAATTAAGTATTTTAGGAAAATTTGTCTGAGTAGCCACCAGCAGGAGTTGGTAGCTGCTCTCTGAGGCCACCAAAATATTTGTTGTGAGAACTCTTGGGTTAGATCACCTTTAGAGTATGATACCTACTTCCTAGTCACTCTACTTGAAAAAAAAAACATTTAGGTGGACATAGAGTTGCATGAAATAAAGAAGTTGATAAATAGAATGGAGGAGCTTATGTATAACAAAGTAACATGGCTATGTCACTTTATACCAGCTGGGGATCTGACCCTAAATGTTATGGGTGAAGTTCAACAGACAGTCAAAACTTACCTAAGTTTGACAACTTGAGTGACTGGGAGCTTGACAGAGTTGTCAGTGGAAATGGAGAAAGTGGGGAAGAGAGATAGGTTAAAGGGTCAGGCAGGGCTGCAATCCCCGCCTTCTTAGAGATGAACAGTGCCTCAAAGGTGATAGAAAGGAGGTGGGGAAATGGTTTGACACCAACAGAATTGGGCCAGTGTGCAAAGGAGAGAAAAGTGTACTCCTTGGATAGGCGTTGTAGCATTGAAGCTGCCACAGCATGACCAGGAGCTCCAGGGGTCATTCAGTGTCATGGCTATGGTGCTGCAGCTCCATATGGTGGGCTGTGCCCTTGGGGGACAATCAAATCCCGTGATGTCAGAGACAAGCTTAAAAGAAAGGAAATGGAGAAGTCAAGGAAAATGGGCCAGATCCTCTGCATAGCTCCACCTGGCCTTGAACCTGTCAACTGATGGCAAAATGTCAGTTTTGAATATAAAAATCTCTGGGAAGGCCCATCAGCAACATCTTCCTTTTAGTGAAAATCTTTTAGGTTACGTTTGATCTGTTTGAGGTTTTTTGTTTGGTTGGTTTTTCTATCTGCTCCAGTTTGAACAGAAGTCCCCATTTTACTTTCCAGAAGCACTTCTTGTCTGTGAGCTAGTGCTTCAGCTATTTAAAAGCAGGAGAAATGGCTAGACTAGATGCAATATGAATCAAGGGTGCTGGGCTTTTTTTAAACCAAGTTTGTAGTAAGTCTCTTACGCTGTATGCAGTTGGCGTGCATATGAAAAGTTGATCTTTTTAAATGTAAGTTGTTATTTTTCTAACCATCTGACAAAGCACATAAATTCAGAACTGCTTTTATGGTGCTTTTCCATTATTTTTTGTTGCTTGCTAATTACTTTTCTTGCCCAATTTCATTTGCAGTTTAAATAAATAAAGTGTTTGGTTCTGCCTTCAGGTTATTGTAGGAATAGTCAATATGCAGCTATAATAAAATCATAAATTTCTTAGAACAGGCAATTTCCAACAAATCCTACCACAGGGTTTTTAAATTCTACTGTTATAGAAGCAACTTCCATGAAAGTTGGAAAGTTTCAGAGCTAATTTCTGAAGTTTGGAATAAGTGAAAATAAAATCAAATTATATACCCATAGCTCTCTACACTGTACAGGATAACTTAAAACATTTGTGTCGTCGGTCAGGTGAGAATGGATTCAAAATATATTAAAGCTAACTGCTTAATCTTTGATCCCTTTTTGATCCCTTTTTGATCCAAATTCAAGGAAGTTTTGGGTCTTGATCAAGAAAGACACATAGAGGGATTGCTACTAACAGAGCTACAGTGATGAATATATGCTTGTTCACTATGGGCCAGATCCTGCCATCCTTAAATCGAGTAGTATCTTATTGGCTAAATACTCTCCTTTTCTTCAGTGGCACTACTTTTGAGGTGCTTCTCAATGTGAGCAAGATGGAAAAATTTGGCCTTATCACTTTTGTTCTCCATTTCATAGTCATTTTTCCCCTTACAAAAATATCCCTTAGGCATGCTAAATGGCTCTCTTTATTATTGTGATAGGATTTGTCTTCAGGCATACTGATGAATCTGTTAAGGAAAGGAGCCCTATTAAATTGTGTTAAAGTCTCTGTGAAATTAAACATTAATATTAAAGGATGGGAGAACTCTTAGGAAAAACTAAATACTCTTTGCCAATTTGTGAGTGCTGTGTTTTGCAGCAGTAGCCATTAAAAGGGGCAAATCCTTTACTTAGCATCCAGTCCAGTTCAGGCACTGGGCAGATGCCAGGAGGCTAGGAGTGGGGAGAACTATCTCTGACTCCTTTTTTCTTTTTTGTTTCTCTGTTACTACTCTATATAAACATTTGTTTGCCTCCATACACATTTAGTTACATTGCATGGTGACATTCTCCTACAATTTTTTTGATTTATAATTCTAGATATAATTTATCATCATTGTTATGTTTTCTAATGAATGTTAATGTGGGAGTTTTAGTATGAACACTACTTGGTGAACTCTTGACTAGCCTTGGAGCCTTCTTATCCCAGTTTCTCAGGTGCTTCCTTCCCTCTTCAGATCCCACAAGGCCCTGTAATTAATTCATAGAAAAGAAAATGACAGCTCCAAGTAGCTGTGCATGTATAAGCTTGAAATTAATAAGGCATTGATTTCATTTTGTCTAATATTGATATCAATACAAACACATTTGCATTTGTAACACAAAACACTGGGAATAGGTTAACTGTGATTTGGTATATCAAGATACTGAGAGGAATCATTACTAAGCACTATAAATGCTAAAAATGATTTAGGTGTATCTAAATAGTCACAAAGTTAATTGCTTTTTTAGCTGCCACGTAGCTGTTTAATATTCTGTAGAGGTCAGTTTTCTAAGCCAGATGTATTACTACAGTGTGCAGAGGCAGTTTGTAGGAGCTGTGAATAACAGTAATGTATGAAAGACCTTAAAATATATAATTGTTAATAGGCCACTAGTGACTACCAGCTCAAGCATAAAAATTGAGATGTCTCATGAAGAGTAATACACAGCTGTTTGATGATCTGCTGATGTAACGTGACCTTGATCTCTGCACTAGAAAAAGGGACCATGGTGGCAAAGAAATTAATTCAGCTTGGTTAGCCTGTATTAGTGGCAATGGATGAGGTAATTTGTCAGGCCACAACAAAGTTCTCTGACTAAATTTCCTCTCCTCCTTCCCCCTCAAAATAAGAAAGGGCTGGTAGGGTCTTTAGCTACTGCATCTGGAGAGATTTTTAATCATTTTTCTGTTCTGCCTGCATAATATATAAGCTTTGGGAATATTCTAGCTATGTACTTTCATTCCTGCCGTAAGTATAATATTTGGCAAACAATGAATTAGTAGATATTTAGCTTGCTTGGGAGGGAGTTTTTTTGAGGTCAGGGTCACTACCTTAGAATCCAGTCATGTTATTTTTGGTCTTTTTGTTTAAAGTCAAACACTGTAATCTGGCATTGCTATTATCTTAATAGTCTTTGTGTCCAAAAACCAACCTCGTGCAATATGATGGGCCAAAGCTCTTAAAAGCTGCAAGCTTGAACTTGTTGTGACCTCGTTGAATGGCGCTGCATTCTGAGATTCACTTAGGGTTGCCAGGTGTCTGGTTGCCAGGTGTCTGGTTTTTGACCAAAGTGCCTAGTCAAAAAGGGACACTGGCAGCTCTGGTCAGCACTGCTGATTGGGCCATTAAAAGTCCAGTCGGCAGCGCAGGCAGGCTCCCTGCCCAGCTCCTTGCTCCACACCCCAACCCCCTCCTCAGCCCAGAGCCTTCTCCAGCACCCCAAACTCATCACCAGCCCCAACCCAGAGTCCATACCACCAGCCGGAGCCTCACCTCCCCTCAACCCAACGTCCTGCCCCAGCCCAGACCCCCCTCAGAGCCCACACCCCAGCTTGAGCCCACACCACCTCCTGCACCCCAACCCCCTGCCCCAGCCCAGAACCCTCTCCTGCACGCCAACCCCCTAATCTCCAGTCCTATCCCAGAGCCCCTACCCACAGCCGGAGCCCTCACCCCTACCCCCCACACCCCAACCCTGTGCCTCATCCTGGATACCCCTCCAGCACCCTGAACCTCTCATTTATGGCCCATCCCGAAGCCTGCACTCCCAGCCCAGAGCCCAGAGTCTCCTCTCACACCCCAACCCCCTTCTCCCTCCTGGAGCCCTCTCCTGCGTTCCAAACCTCTCATCTCCGTCTTCAGCCCAGAGCTCGCATCCCCACTTGGAGCCCTCACCCCTTCCCATGCCCCAATCCCCTGCCCCAGCCCTCTCCTGCACCCCAAACACCTCATCTCTGGCCTGACCCCAGAGCGTGTACCCGCAACCAGAGCCCTCACCACCACTCCCTCTGTACCCTAACCCCTTGTCCCAGCCTGGTGAAAATGAACAAGGATGGGGGAGAGTGAGGGACAGAGGGAGGGGAATGGAGTGAACGGGGGCATGGTCTCAGAAAAGGGATGGGGCAAGGGGCGGGGCAAGGATGTTCGGTTTTCTGCAAATATAAAGTTGGCAACCCTAGATTCACCGTACCGTACCGTGTGGTTTCTTAACCCATAGAATGCTGGTGTTTTAGAGGTTGCAGCCAAATGAACTCTAGGGAGAATATATTACATATTTTTACATTTTCAGCCTCCTTAATGCTACAGATGGAAATATGAAGCTGAATAGTGTAAGTGTGAAAGGGGGTATTATTTATGAATTTGCTGAGGTGGACTTTAAAATCTAATCTACCAGGTTTGCCAATTGAATAAGTGTTATAGCCAATATAGAATGGATTCTAGGGTACATTCATTTACAATTTTAACGTTGGGTTCTTTTCGGGTCAACTTTAAACTTGAACAGTATTTCTCAAATCAGGACACTTGCTTATTCTTAATCAACAATGTATTAGTTCACCCAGACCCACACTATTATCCAATCAATACTTCATCACTCAAGTGTAAACACAACCAATATTCACAATACTATCTTGCAAGCAATTATCACAGACCAGAGTTGAGACTCAGCAGTTGTACCAAGAAACGATTCAAATTGCCTAGATTTCGTATTATATGTTCTTAGGATAATTAATTTTCAATTATTTAGTGCCGAACACGTTTTTAATGTGACCACACAGCCCATTTTAGCCAGGACAATCCCTTTTTTTTAAGCCCTGTTCTGGCTGTCCCAACTTTTTTGATAGAAGTTGGATTTTGTCAAAAAAGCGGGGTGTGGAGGAACATGTGGGGGACAAGCAGCGATGCCAGCCCCACATAGAGGGAGAGGCAGGGCTCAGGCATGGGGCAGGCAGGGCTTGAGCAAGCAGAGACACCAGCTCCAGCCTCATATGAAGGGCGGACAGGGCCTGGGGAAGCAGCGATGCCAGCCCTATGCCGGGAGATGAGGGTAGGGTTCAGATGAGCAGCTCAGGTCAGCTCCACAGGGGATGGGGGAGGCTCTGGCTAGCCCCAAGCGGTATCCCATTTCCCCTTTGGGAAATATGGGCACCCTACACATTTGTATCACACCTCCAAGGATATCCTTGTCTTTAAGGCATTTTCTAAGAGTGATGTTAGTACTGTTTGAATGGATTGGTCCAAAAGGGACAAAGTTTAGAATATCAAAAGCAATTGCTTGAAGTTATTGTTTTCAGTCTCTCTCCAGCCAATTTGCTTGGATTTATAAAGGGGTTGAAATCTAAAATATGGTTAGTAGGTCTCACTAGACAACGCAGACTTGGCAAAATAATCCACAGTTATTTATATTAAGGAACAGAAGGGGAAATACAATCTGGGAGGAGGGGGGACAAAAAAAGCTTCACCACATCTTCTTATCCTCTTAACGCTGGCATGTGGGGGGGTGGACTTGCCACATGGCTAGTCTGCGCATCAGTCACACTTAGGATTCTGGAGCTTTTGTCGGGTTCAGTCCACTCTGCAGTTTTACAGAGTGACCTCCGTTTTATAAACCTCATTGCAGGGTTTGCAGGACAGGGCCACCCTCTGATTTCTATTGGACACCTACCAAGTGAGTGCTCTGCTTTCAGCTCAGTGTCTCTGCTGCTTCCATCAATACCCAGTAGATGGCACTGGTATATAACACATTTCTTCAATCCTTTTCATATCGGAGGCTTTTTATGTTTGGTTCAATTTATTATTAGCCCCTGCTATCAGTTGGGATCCCCCTCTTAAGAATGTTTTCTTAATATTCCAAAGTCATACCCTGGAGTATATCGTTCAACATTCCTTCTCCTTGTGCTAGACAATTTCTATTACCTCTAGAGTGCAACAATTATTTACAATAAAAACCAACAAAATCCTTTATAATCTTCTAAATTTGGAGGACACATTCCATACATTTTTTGATAGTACAGAAACATTTCACATTATTTAGGACAAACTGTAGGACAAGAAACATTATCCATATATAGAATGATATAGTTCTGAGTCTCAAGGCAAACAAATGTGTGACATCTAATTTGAGGTGAAAGACTATCCATGATATGTTGAATTTACAAGGAAAACCATGTAAACTTTATAATTTGGGGTGAAAACACATGGCTTGGATTTCTTGAGATAACAGGTAGTGTACCGAGTTTGACGTTAATCTTGCATCCAGTCATTTCTAGATTGCTTAATTTTCATCTTCCCCACCCATCTCTTAATTCACTCACAACGTGTAATGAGCCACTTTCCATAGGAAAGCAGGGTGTCATCCTAGCTTTCTAATTTGGAGCTCTTTTTAACTAGGTTGGGAGGGAGAAAGTATCCATATGCAAATTATGAGAGATTCTTGCCTAGGCGATTAACAATATTCTCATTTAGCCTGTTTAGTTTCAATTCTTGAGGTGAGGAACTCGTGCCATTGGCTGATCTGTGGGTCTTTAGATAAAGTGTCTTACATGATGTGAAACATTTTTCATACTTTCTTGGTGGATCCTATTTGGGGATAAACTGAGATGGATAGCTTTTCCAATTTTTGAGGACCAGAAGGAATCAGTAGTTATGCATCGTTCAAGGCATGTCTGTTCTATATAACCCTTACAATAGGACACTGCCTGTTTGTAGGTCCTATCATGTTAAATAGCTGCTCTGGTTCTATACATGCCACATATGGGTTCTGAAATCCTTGTGGTGTCACGTGACACTAGAACAAATTAATTTTCCCATTTAATGTGCATCACTGTGTACTATAGCCAATTTTTCATAAGCATAGTTTTCTACATAATAAAGATGCTACTGAATTATGTACAGCCCTCTTGTTCGCTCTTTCACAATATGTAATTGGTCTTAAGCCGCGGAACAATCATATACAGGCTATTTAGGACAGGAGAGATCTACAAAGCTGGGTTCACTTGAACAATACACATTTTTATACAGCCAAATGAGAGGTCATACGTCTGGGAACCAGAAATGGAGGTCACACTTACAGGATAGAAGGCTGTATTTGGGCAAGCAGTGAGTCTGAAAAGGATTTATGCATCATGGTAGATAACTGAATAAACATGAGCTTCCAATGCAATGCAGCGGCTAAGAGAACTAATAAGATCTTTGGATGTATCAGCAAGGGAATATAGAGTAGAAAGGGGAGGTGATATTACCACAGTATATAGCAGTAGTGAGATCACTTCTGAAATACTGTGTCCGTACTTTAAAAAGGATGTTGACAGTTAAAAGGGGTTTGAAAAATATCTACCATTGTTCAAGGTCTGGAAAAACCTGCACTGAAGTGAAACTAAAAAAGATCAATCTTTTTGGTTCATTCAAAGGGACATTAAGAGGTTAGATGATCATAATGGAGAAGTAGCACCCTAGAGAGAAGATTTCCGATAGCAATAGCAGACAAAAATCCAATGGCCAGAAGCTGAAGATGGACGAACTCAAAGAGGAAATAGTTGGAAACAATTTTTTAACATTAATGGTAATTAGCTGTTGGAATAGCTTGCCTAAATGTGTGGTAGCATCTCTGTGACTTGGAAGTCTTTATATCAAGGCTAGCTGTCTTTCTAAAAGATATACTGTAGATCATCTAGACCTTTTAGGCTTGATGCAGGAATTAATGGGTGGATTCTATGGCCTGTGTTATACAGGTGGTCAGAAAATACTATCATAATGGTTCCTTCTGGTCTTAAAACATATGAATCTATTAGTAGTCCTTACTCACATATGCCACCCACCTGCCTGAGTGAGTGAGAGAATTTGAGTCCAGCAGTGAAAGGAGGACAGCCACTTCAGCGAGGGAATTTGTTACTTGGTAAGGGACATCAGATAGCTCCTTCCTCTCATATCTTTTGGAGTCTCTGGCATCCATTGGCCAGTTGTGGGGGAGGAGTTCTGATTGACTAGTATTCCCTAGCTCCCCCAATTTTACCGAGAACAGGGAGCCTCTTTTGACTCCATTCAAGCAGCTCCGCCCCGAACTACTAAGGGGGATCTGGCCTGACAGATGTTGCAGGCCTAGCCAATTGCCTGTTTTGAGGTCAGAAAGGAAATTTTTCTGCCCTGAGCAAATTGGCAGAGGATCAGGGAGTTTTTTGCCTTTCTTGAGGCACTTTCAAGCCACAGTGGGTAAGGCAGGAATGTGCTTAGTACCTAACTGAGGTGCCTACCTAGTTAACTTGTTGCAGTTTGTAATTGGTTTCCAGTGCAGTTAAAAGGATAAAATGAACATTTCCCAGAAGTAAGATGTCTGGGATTTTGCTGAGGGGCTTGGGGTTTATGAGATAGGCTGAGACCTTGTAACCCTTGCGGGTCAAGGTCACCACCATTCTGCACCCTCCTTCACAGGGAGGTGGTGGTAGGACTCATAACGAGCTGAGTCCTGGGGCCCAGGCTGAGGCAAGCCTAACCCAATTTACCACTTATATGCTAGAATCCATGTAGCCCTTCCACTAGTTATGGGTTATATAGTAGGAGCCTTGTTCCCCACTATGGAACCAATTAAATGCCTGGTACAGGAAACTATGGGTGGTGGCTGGGTCGTGGTTCTTCCCTGTATTTAATTTTTTTCTAAAAGTTGAAGCCTGCTGCTTAAACTCCATCTATGTGTCTATCCTCGTTTCTCTGCTGTGTCTGCATCAAATTTCCATTGGCTTCAATGGGATTGATTGCTCACACGCAGCCCATCAGTGTAATCCGCTGGTGGGCCGTAAGATAGTTTGTTTACATTTACCATCCTCAGGCACGGCCGCTCACAGCTCCCATTCCCAGCCAAGTGGGAGGAAGTGATGGTCCACGCAGGAAGTGATGGTCCACGCAGCTTCCCACAGCTCCCATTGGCTGGGAACGGCAAACTGCGGCCACTGAGAGCTGCGGGCAGCCGTGTCTGTGGATGGTCAATGTAAACAAACTGTCTCATGGCCCGGCAGCAGGTTACCCTGACAGGCCGCAGGTTGCCCACCACTGCTTTAAAGCATATGGCGCTACAAACGTACATGTCAATATTACTAAGACTTTAACAGACCTATAACTGTATCAATTAATATTCGGGTTCATTTCTTATATAGTTCCTTTCTTGTGCCAGACAATTTCTATTACTTCTAGAGTGCAACAATTATTTGTTCTAGTAAAAAGCTTATTAGCAACTTGTATTTGCTCCCCCTGATTGCATTCAATACATTGTATGCTCTCACACTCTGAGGACTCCACACCATATAAGCCATCATCTCAATGTTCTATAATTAGATTTCACCAAGCCAATATCAAATGTGAACTCCTGGATTACTATACCAGTCTCACCATAGAGTCACAGACAGTTTCGTCAGACGCTCCATTCTATCTTATCACCCAGACAAACTGGACTTTGTAATAAAAGGTCACTTAAACTGAAAATCACACCAGATCAGGTTTCTCTCAGCCCCAAGAGACCAGTCACTACCCCAGATCAATTGGTGCTCCTGATCTTACCTCAAAGACAATTAAAGATTTATTAGCTAAGAAAATTAATTGAATTATTGAGCAGTTAAAGCTGGTAAAATATATAGACAGATGTATTACAGTTTGTAATTCCAAATGGTGGCAGTGATTGTCTCTGGTGATCTCTGCTTTGCATCTTGTATACTTCCCCGTAAGAGTCCAAACAGTCCAGAGATGCAGGATCTTTCTTTGAATCTCTTCTTACTGCTTCTTCTCACAAACATCAAGCTGACAGTCTCTCTATTCACTTGGGCTTTTCCTTTGATGACGGTGAGTGAGGAATTCACTTTGAATCTCTCACCTTTGGTCATCCCACACAATGGCCATTTGCTTTGCAATTAGCACTTTTTCTGTTCAAGCCCTTCATTAGCATTCCGCAAGGCTTCTTTGATGTTTGATGAGTTATTTAGATATAGGAGTATTTACAATGTAAATGTTTGTTGCTGCAGCATAAGAGGATACAGATAAGAGAAAACAATGCACATAATGTTCCATTAGTTTTATGAAGTTTAAACAACCAATACACTTATATATTTGACAATCGCTTTGATCTATGCTAATACACAAGTGAACTGGCCTGAATACACTCTGACATGACCTGATCCACCAGCCTCGCACAAACTATATAGTATTACTACATGCAATATTCCCCAGCGTAGTATATTTACTAAAATTCATAGTAAATAATATAACAAGACTTATAATAGTCCACTGAAGTGCAATATGCACTATAATGCACATTAAACAGTAGTTTATAATCCAAAACTTAAATGGTTTCTGTAGTGAAAGCTGCAGTTAGAAATATAAATCAGTCTTAGGATTTAATCCTGCAAACATGAATCACATGTGCATAACTTTGTTCACATGAGTAAAGTTATGCACATACTTCAATGTTTGCAGAATTGAGCCCTAATTGATCTAGGTGAAAATACAAAAAAATTATCAATTTTTTTTCATAAATGCTAAAAAAATATTAAGCTTCACACTCTGCGTACAAAAATGTCTCCATGAATATCCTGCTGTCCTTCCTTAGAGGGAGATTAATGGTGGTGTTTTTTCAGGTTATATACTACAGTTTTTTAAAGGACATGGATGGATTCCTGGCCCTTGAAGTCCATGAAGTATTTCTAGTGATAATTTCACTCCAAATCTTTAGAATTAATGTTTGTTATTGTGCTTTAGTATTGGTCTCATATTGAGACTCTTATAAATATGTGCAGTTTCCCTTAACACTAAGGCCCCAATCCTGCAAATGCTTAACCATGTTCTTAACTTCATGCATGGGACTTGTCCCATTAAGTCAGTCTTGACTGCGGAATTGGAGCTGAGCAGCTACTTTCCCTATAGAACCAATTTTTTCTCTAAATGTAAAGGTCTTTCCCATGTCAGGTTGTCCCTTGATGATTAATACATGAGTAGATTTACTTTCCCACAGGAAGATTTTCATTCCTAATAGACTTTGACATTTTAAAATGTAAGTCTTCTAGCAGCAACCTAAGACAAAAACTCTAGGAGACAGAGAGCTTCATTTTGTTATTAAAAGATGTCACTGAAAGTACAAAATGGTCCCTGCTTGTGACTTGCCACTAACCTAAGAAAAAGAAGTTTTTCCAGTACTTGAACTTAGAAATTATTTTGTAATTTAACACTCTCAGGTGTCACTGTAAGATAAAGAATCCTATTCAGAATTCTACAGCATATCCCTTGCCAGTGTGAAAATCCAAGCCTGATGTAATTCTGATTGGTTAAAGTGCAATGCAAAGTTCCAATGCTAAAGTCTTATTCTAATTTTTTTCCATTTTGCTCTGAGGTAAAATCCTAATTTAAGATTTTACAAAGTCTGTTCTCTTGGAGGCATGTACTTTATTTATTTATTTAAAAAAAAGAAGAAAAATGCTTGAGAGAGTCAAATAGAAACTGGTTTACACTTTACAATTTAAACCCTCCTGAAGCTGGTAGAATATATTTGTCCCAAAGAGGTGTAATTGACAATATCAGAAATTAAGATATATTTTATAGATTTCTCAAATCCTATGTTAACATTGCTGTTCATTTTTTGGTGGTGCAGAATAGTTGGAACAATTTAAAATGGAAAATTGTGTTAACTCTTTCAGTGTGTGGCTTTCAGTTTCATAATTCATTAAATAATACCTTTCACTTATGAAAGCGAAGTTACATATTGGAGTTGAGCAAACCGCAAAAGGTCAGAAGGAGGAAAAGATCCAAAAGTATTTATGCTTTTGTGAATCTGTTGGCTCTTCATTGGGTTTCCAGCTATGTTGAATTATCCTGCACTCACACAAGTTATTAGATATGCTGGGTGATAAGATAGAATGGAGAGTCTGAGGAAACTGTCTGTGACTCTATGGTGAGACTGGTATAGTAATCCAGGAGTTCACATTTGATACTGGGTCCTATCTACATATGTTGTGATAACTGAAGGGGAGTAGCTTCCTTGTGGACACCCACCCAGCCAGTTAGCTGTAATATCCCTCTTGGTGTCTGTTCTCTGCTTGCTTTACCTGTAAAGGGTTAACAAGTCCACAGGTAAAAGAAAAGGAGTGGGCACCTGACCAAAAGAGCCAGTAGGATGTTAGAACTTTTAAAACTGGGAAAGAAACTTTCCATTTGTCTGTTGTTCTCTGGAGAAGGACACACAGAGCAACGATGTTGTGTTAGGCTTGAACCAGGTATGAAAATTCATCAGATCATTCCTAGAATTACTTATTTGAAACCTCCCAAATATGTAAGTAAATTAGGAATGTTTAGCTAGATGCAATCAGGTTTATTTCTTTATTTGGCTTGTGGATCTCTTCTGTGCTAATCTCAGATGCTTTTGTTTGCTTTAAGATGAACCCCCAAGAAAGCTATTTTGGGTGCTTAATTTTTGGAATTGATCTTTTAAAATCTAGCAAAAGCCTAAGTTCCCGGTGTACTTTCTTCCTTTTTGTTTTTAATAAAATTTACCTTTTTTAAGAACAGGATTAGATTTTTGGTGTCCTAAGAGATTTGTGCATGGTGTTTGGTTAGCTGGTAGCCACAGCTAATTTTCTTTATTTGCTTTCTCAGTTCTTCCCCCTGGGGGGCTGGGGGAGAGAAGTGAAAGGACTTGAGGGTACCCCACAGGGAGGAATTTGCTAGTGCTCCTTCCTGAGTTCAAAGGGATTTTTTCGCATTTGGGTGGTGGCAGCATTTACCAAGCCAAGATCAGAGAAAAGCTGTAACCTTAGACTGTAATACATGCCTGGAGAGGCAAGTATCAATATTTAGAATCCTTGAGGGCCCCCACCTTCTGCACTTGGAGTGACAGAATGGGGATTCAGCCTTGACATACGTAGACAGCGGAATCCTGTTGGAAGCCATGCTGTCCCACCTCAAGTTAATGGCCTTCAGAGGAAGTCCACTAATGCCAAGAGACTGGCAGGAGGTCAAGGAATGATGAGTGTGATTCCCTCACCAAAGTGGTAAGAGGACATGTATGGCATGACTCTCATTCAGACTAAACCCCCTCCCCACACCCCTCTTACATCACTCTGGCAGTGGTAGGAGTACATGTAATTTGCTTTAATGTAAAAAGACTTGAGCCTGGACTGATGTGTACCAAATGAGGTAGACACTCATACCTTACACAGGTCACATATTTTGGTTACAAGTCTCTTGTGGACCCTGCTTCTCCTAGTAATACCAAGAAGTATTTTCATCTATTAGGGGACAAGTGCAGATGTAAACATAAAGAGTCACTGGGAAACTACTTGGTGCTGGGGGACCGATGACAGGGGTAGGGGAAGAGTAGAGAAGCTGAAGAGGAAGAAAGCAGACAGGCTAGTTCAAGTAGGAAATTGCAGTTGCATGCCAGTCAGCTTCTCAGATTGTCTATATGGATAATATATTAATCTGCCATAAAGAAATACAATCAGGACTACTAAACAGCTATCACCACTGACATGATTTCCCTGCTACATATGGAGCAAAACATTTTCAATCTAGATGCTCTCCCCTTCCCCCTCTTAAGGAAAATGGTAAAGAGAAAACACATCTAATGTCTCTATAAATTAAAGAGACAATAGTAATTCAATTCTACATTGGAATTGAGAGACCGAATGGCAGTGGCCTCACAGCTTCCCCCTTAGCAGGCAGGGAGACTCTGGTCCTTTTAAAGAAGTAGTACTCACAAAAAGGAAGGAAATCATATCTTTTTGGTTATATAGCTACATATACCACAACTGCATCCCTGGTAAAGGGCCAGAAAAGTGTCATTGTATTGCATTTAAAGTGGCTAAAATTACCATAAAATCATAGATTGCAAAGTTTGGAATAAAGTTAAGCCCATGATAAAGCAAGAGGGCTATAATGACTTACTACATCTCTGTGTTGTTTCTTCCTCCTTTCCCTTTTTACCTCCTCTCAACAGCTTTATGTCTTTTCTTCAATCTTTTTTAGTAGCTGTGTTTTTCCCCCAGGCCAATTTTCTGTAATTTTCAATTCTCTTTAATTGCTTTCCATTTTTCCTACTAAAACACTATCTCAATCCTCATGCCATTTCCCCCTCTTCCTAATTCAGCCTTTCTTTATCAATATCTCTGCTTAATTTTTCATAAGGTCACCCTTTACCATGGCATCTGAGTGTAGAAGTAAACACTAAAATCTCTCTCCCGCCCCTCATCCCTTTTGGCAGAAATAAACCTAACTCCTACCAAGTATTTTTTTAGCATGTGTAAACATGTGTAAAGTGAGGGCTCGGCTGTAATCGA
Organism: Chelonoidis abingdonii; assembly: GCF_003597395.2. NCBI lineage: Eukaryota > Metazoa > Chordata > Testudines > Testudinidae > Chelonoidis > Chelonoidis abingdonii. The sequence continues at coordinate 41,343,780 of NC_133775.1, read as the reverse complement.
AAGAGTTATTGCAAGACAGCTGTCACAGATGGTGTTTGAATTTAGCTCCCAGTTCTATGGGTGCACATGGGTGGGCTGCTGGGCCTGAGAAGAGCTCTGTTGACTCCAATGGGGCTCCACGCAGGCTGCCTTTGTGTTGGAAGTCACATGATCAGGGCCTTATTTCTCAATGTGGTAAGGGTTAAAAGTCATTCTATCTTCTCTCATTCCCCATCAGTGTTCATTCACTTACTTTCTCACTTGGCTTCTCTTCCCTTTTTTTCCCCTCCTCCTCTCTCTCCTCTTTTCTTGTCTTTTCTCTCCATTTTGCAGGGGCAGTCTGGCGTTCTGCTCTCCATTACACTGGCACGTTCACAGGCAGTCAGTTTAGTTACTCTGGATTTACGTCATCGTAACTAAGTGGACTCTGTTTCCCTCTGTCTTTTTAAATGGAAAGGTGTTAGGAAATAGCAGAAATTAAAAGGTAAGAAACAAGTTCTCCATGTTTCTTCAGCTGGTAGCCACTGCTAACTGATCCAGGGGGATAAATAATCCTACAATTTAAAGAGTGATTCCCTCTTGCTCTGATGTAAAGTTCTCATTCATGGTGACTACAGATAAAACAAAACTAATAGTAATTATCTGACATTTATACTATTGTGGTAGTTAGAGACCAACCAGGTGGGGCCCCATTGTGTTAGGTGCTGCACAAACATATAGCAAATAATAGTCCATATGCAAAGAGATTGCAATCTAATAGTCAAGAAATAGCAGATGGATGAATAAACAAGGGGATCTATGGGGTGATGAGGAGGGGGATACAGCTTAGTGCGGATAACAATAATGGGATATTTAGAACTTTTAGCCGATCAGGAGCAGTAATCATAGTTATCCGGTTGCAATTTTCTGACAGCGTTATGGAAGAGGTGAGTTTTGAAGAGTGCCATGAAGCAGGACAAAGTGGTGTCTTTCCAGACTTTGACTGGGAGCTTTTCCCAGTAGGTATGGGAAGAAGCATGGATGTGCTTGTCAGAGAAGTGGGAGATGGAGTCTGGCATCACTGGCAGTGCGAAGGCATGAGCTGACCTTGTAATCAGATAACAAGGCAGATAGTGAGGGACTTTAAAAGGAAGGAGAGAGGTTGCATTGGAAGTGGTGGAAGGAGGGGGAGCCGGTGAAGTGGAACCTGAACTAGGAGTGACCTAATCAGTGATGATCCAGGAAGCTGATCTTAACAGCAACATTTCGAATGGATTTAAGGGAGTGAGGTTACAAGCATCAAGACCACAGAAGAGGAATAGTAGTAGTTAAAGTGTGACATGATCAGGGTTAATTTGATTTTTGGCAGTGCAGGCAGGGAGGAAAGGTAAGATCTTGGAGATGCTGTGCAGGAAGAAGTTGCAAGATTTAAATGCAGCTTAGATGGGAGTCAATAGAGAGGATCACATCAGAGAGGAAGCCAAGATTATGTGGTTGACTGGCAGGGAGGATGGCAATGTGATTAGTAGTTGGTAGGGGAAAGAATGGTAGTTGTAAGGCAAAACTATTCTGAATTGTAAGCAGCCACTATAATCCTATATGTAAAACTGTATTTGAATCATATTTTGATAATACAATGGCATTCCAGTAAAATTAACCATCAGTAAAAATCAGTACATCAGTTTTAGAGAGACACTAAAAATGCAATTTTGATACGTTCCACAGCATATTTATTCAACATTCATTCATGCATTATATATATGCTAAATGTATGTATACACACACACATATACATATAAAAATCATGTTTCAGCCATGAGAAAATTTAATTTCTTGATTTCCCCCTAATATTAAGGTCTTCTGTGCATGATAAAATTATCAATATGAAAAGCTAATGGCTCTGTAGGGGTAAATCCTAAAACTAGCATACAGATTTTCCTCATTTTACCTTTGCTGCTCATCAACCCTTTTATAAACTGATTTCACTGTGAGCTGTTGGAAAGTTCTATCCCAATATTAAACCATTGTTCTAGGGCTCACTACTGCAAACAAAGTCTCTATAATACAATCTGTGCTTCTGACAGAATAAGCTTTTCCCTTTTCCTCTTATTGTCATTGGCCTAGAGTCACTCACTAGGCTTTTAATGAAACCCTCAGGTCCAATGGTAATAGTATTGAGCCTCATAAAATGTTATGAAATACACTTAAAAAAAGCATAAACATAATCAAACATGCCACTTGCATTATTTTTAACATAAACTAGAGAAAAATTATTTTGGTAATAACATAAGTATTTCAGTATTGTGTTATACAAGGAACTGCATTCCTTAGGTGAAACAACTGTTATGTAATTCAAGCCTAGAGTATAATGTCTATCATTATGCAGTTCATCACTAAACACAGCAAGACTTATGATCAAAATAACAAAGCACCTTGGAAACAAAGAAGTGTAAAGACTTGACAAAATCTAAAGGCTAAATCCTTTCCTACATGGGTTATTGCCACATATGAGAGTGGAAAGTGTACATTTTAATTCACAGGGCGTGATTTTTATCTCATTTACCTGGGTTCATTTTCAGCCTAATTCCGTTAACATCAGTGGAGTTGTTCCTGATTTATACCAATATAGAGCTAAACCAGAAAAACATATGCACGCTTCCATAAATTTAGGCATCTGAGTAGTCCCAGATGGGAAGGCTTGAAACCAAAGTTTCATATGTACTTATGTATATTGCTAGATCGAGTCACAAATAAGAGGAAAATCAGACCCAGATTCCATCTACCACTTGAATGTCCATGGAAAGGTTATATGTAAGGGTTACAAATATGACTGTGTTGAAATTCGCTTTTGATTTTGAATCAATGTCCTCCATGCACTAAGTTTTCATTTGTAGCATCAAAAAAATCCCCTCTTGCCCATTCTATTTCTGACATTTTTAGTGCTATGGGAAGTGCCTGATAGAGAAATCCTATCTGAGGTGAGGAAAAATAGATCAGGCAAGTACGAGAGAGGGCTGTCAGCTGAGAAGCTGGAGGTATGCAGAATTACACAACTGGAGAATTACACAACAGAAGTCTTGCTGTCTGCCTAGGAGAAGGCGTAGCTCAGAGGGGTTGTCAAATGGAAGATTTGCCTAGTAGAGTGTACAAAAATCAGAGGTTTTGGTTTGTGGGGACTCATTTCTTAACTTAGGGCCAAATCCTGCTCTGTATTACATGGGTATGTGTATAGGGGAAGAGGGCATGGGGAAACTTTTACCCCTAGGATAACACACGTGTAGGAGTCTATTCTAGCATTATTTTAAGAAGCAATAGCTATTTTTCCAGTTGCCAAACCTTAAACACAAAATCTGCCAGCAAGGTTCTGTTATGCTGGAAGGTATTAATGGCTGCCCTCAAGCATGTCTTTGATCTATAGGCAATGAAAGATCTCATTAAAGCTGATGGGGGTGATGACCAGCCTTTGTTCAGGCTAAATGGAAGAAGCAGTTAAGCCCCTTAATGGAGTAGATGGCTGGAAATAAGAAGAAGCCTCCACCCAGGGCACTGGACCATGTGAAAAGGCCTGAGCATGAACTAACTCAGTTGAATGGTTATAGCTGTATGTGTCTGTGAATGAGAAGGCAGAAAGACAAGAGAAAGGCACCAGACACTTGAGAAGCAGTCATGAATGTGGCCCTGACAGGGAGCAGAGACAGAGGCTCCGCGCAGTGGTACAAGCTGACTGGAAAGGCAGGCTTGGAAATTGCCTAATGTTGTTTGTTTCTACTGTGTTCAGGGAAACAGGACTGTCATGGGCTGGCCGGCCTCTTGAGGCAAGCTGGGCTCAATCTTGTCCGTGACTTAGGCCTGGTCTACATTACGCGTTTAAATCGATTTAAAGAGCGTTAAATCGATTTAACGCTGTACCCGTCCACACTACAACGCCCTTTATAGCGATATAAAGGGCTCTTTAAATCGATTTCTGTACTCCTCCCCGACGAGAGGAGTAGCGCTAAATTCGATATTAACATATCGGATTACGGTTAGTGTGGACGGAAATCGACGTTATTGGCCTCCGGGCGGGATCCCACAGTGCACCACTGACCGCTCTGGACAGCAATCTGAACTCGGATGCAGCGGGCAGGTAAACAGGAAAAGCCCCGCGAACTTTTGAATTACATTTCCTGTTTGCCCAGCGTGGAGCTCTGATCAGCACGGGTGGCGATGCAGTCTCAAATCCAAAAAGAGCTCCAGCATGGACCGTACGGGAGATACTAGATCTGATCGCTGTATGGGGAGACAAATCTGTTGTATCAGAGCTCCGTTACAGAACACGAAATGCCAAAGCGTTTGAAAAAAAATCTCCAGGATACACAGCGCTGCGTGACAAGCGTAACGGGAAGCCAGAGACTCAAATGGACGCTCATGGATGGAGGGGGTACTGAGGACTCCAGCTATCCCACAGTCCACAGCAGTCTCTGAAAAGTATTTGCATTCTTGGCTGAGCTCCCAATGTCTGTAGGTTCAAACACAGTGTCTGGCGTGGTTCAGGGAATAGCTCCTCAGTTTCTTTCCCCCCCTCCACCACGTGAAAGAAAAGGGAAAGAAATCATTTCTTGACTTCTTTCAATGTCACCCTATGTGTACTGAATGCTGCTGGTAGACGCGATGCTGCAGCAGTGAAGAGCAGTATCCGCTCCTCTCCCCCTCCCCGGTGGTAGACGGTACAATATGACTGATATCCGTCGTCGCCATCAGCCCGTGAGTGCTCCTGGCTGGCCTCAGGTGAGGCTGGCCGGGGGCGCCTGGGTAAAAATGGGAATGACTCCCAGTTACTCCCAGTAGATGGTACAGAACGGCTGGTAACCGTCTTCATCATAGCAACTGGGGGCTGAGCTTCATCAGCCCTCTCCCTTTCCTGTGTAAAGAAAAGATTCTGTACTGCCTGGACTGTCATAGCCCCGGGAGGCTGCCTCCCCCTCATTTTATCTCACTAACAAGTCTCTGTTTCTTATTCCTGCATTCTTTATAACTTCATGACACAAATGGGGGGGGACACTGCCACGGTAGCCCAGGAAGGTTGGGGGAGGAGGGAAGCAACGGGTGGGGTTGTTGCAGGGGCACCCCCTGTGAATACTGACACGGAGCAGCTGTGCTCTGATACACTGGTCCTCTAATACACTTGCCCCTTATTCTAGGCAGGACTGACTCTATTTTTAGAAACCATAAGGGAGGGATTGACTCAGTCCCAAGTGAGTCAATCCCAATTTTGCTTTTGCGTTGCGCCCCCAGCCGATTTCAGCCAGGGGCACTCATGATAGCAGCGGACAGTACAGAGGGGGAGAGATAACCGTCATCTCATTGCCAGTTTTCTCCGGCAGTAGACGGTACAGAACGACCGGTAACCATCTCTGCTATCATTGCAAAAGCAAGTGAATGCTGCTGTGTAGCGCTGGAGTATCGCCTCTCTCTCCGCGGCATCCAGTACACATACGGTGCCGGAAAAAAAAAAAGCTGAACGGGCTCCATGGTTGCCGTGCTATGGCGTCTGCCAGGGCAATCCAGGGAAAAACGGCGCGAAAGGATTGTCAGCTGATGTTTTCCCGGAGGAAGGAATGACTGACGACATTTACCCAGAACCACCCGCGACAATAATGATTCAACCCAGAATTCCAAGGGGCAGGGGAGACTGCGGGAACTATGGGATAGCTACGGAAGAGCTACCCACAATGCAATGCTTCAGAAATCGACGTTAGCCTCGGACCATGGACGCACAACGCCGAATTACTGTGCCTAGTGTGGCCGCATGAAATCGAATTTATAATATCAGTTTTATAAAACCGATTTTAGCTAATTCGATATTATCCCGTAGTGTAGACGTGGCCTTAGCAACAATGCCTCAACTTCATTGATGAGCTGGCGGGGGTGGAGTGCAAGAGGCAAAGTTGCATGAGGGGTTGTCCTAGAGGTGAGGATGTATGCTTACAGGTACTTTGCATGCATTCTTTGTAAATAAACAGGAGTACACCAAAGAAACACTTGAAATGTTTAATTAATTTTTCCTCCTACTGGAAACAACCTGGCAAGACCCTGAATATTGGCTAACCGCTTAGGGCAAGCGGTAACAGGACCATAGTTAGGTCGCCTTCCTGCATGCAGCATGGTGCCACATACAACTCATACAGCATATATTCTATTAAGAGGTGCGTGTTCAAAGGATTAGCAGTGTTTTCTCTTCCAAATTATGTGAATGCCCCTTTCCAGAAGGATGATCTTTGTCACAGATACTGCAGAGGGTTGGTTTGTTGTTGTTGTTGGAGGATGTGTTCCCCAGAACATAATAGATTAGGCGTCTTTGTCAAAATGCTTGTTGAAAATGTTCCATGGTCTCTTCTCTATGTGTAACCAAAATGTCTGGATTTGTCAGTAGTCTCAGGAATTTTATGAGGAGTAATCTACAGGCCCATGTCCTCTCTGGGGAATTAAGACAATTAGAGTCAATTTTTGTGATGATGAGTGGGCTGTGGGCCAAGGATATGACTGCTTCTCCGAGAGATTTTTCTCCATGATGGAGAGAAAGTGGCAGCGAGTGTGGTTTCTGATAATTTCCCCAAAGGTTTTTGGTGTCTGAAAGTTCTGCTGCTTAGTTTTTGTTTTGTGTCTGTATGTATTACAGAACTGCATGGAGAATGGCAATTTCTCCTTAACTTTTCCTGCTTCTTGCATTGTGCAGTTTATTTTTGGATTTGGGCAAGGTCTGTAGTATATCTGTTCAGTCTGTGCTGATGTGGAGTGCTCAAATAAGTGGGAGTCCTTCGACTGATTTGAATGGGTGTCAGGCCTTGAATGTTATAGCTGGAAAAAGTTTTGTAAGAATTGGAACTTTCAGATTTCACACTCAAAGTTCTTTGAAGATTTAATTGCTAACTGAGTATTTTACAAACCTTACCTAGGTGAATCATTTTACTTTGCTCCCATCTAGTTACAGCCTCCTGAAATGACCTGGGAGCGAAGTCTGAGATGTCCAAAATATTTACCAGATAAAACTGGAAAGTTTCGACACACAATTCCTCTTTTATGTGCTTCCAAATAATTAAAATAGTTTGACCAAGATATTAATCTAAATTTGTGCTTTCATTTTTGTGATATCTGAATAATTGATTTTTCAATTGTGTGTTTATGAGGGCTGATTTGTTGTGTACCTTGATGTGTGTTTAGCACTGTATAAATCCAGAGTATTAAGATATTACATATATATTACATGAGCTACTATGGATACTGATATATTTGTAGAATGCCATTTAAATGCATCTGCAGAATTTGCACAGGCATCAATTGCATCCACACATCCACATTTGTGTTCATAAATGGACATCTGTGCATACCCAAAAAGGTAGCTGTGCCTACAAACAGATACTTGTATTCATTGTTATCTGACTTTTAGATACATTTTTGTCTCTTGTGCTGTGAAAATACAAGATTTATGGATACAACAGGTACACATTTTGTGGCTGAATCTTAGGCATTCTCATTTGAAAAGATGGTCAGTAATATTTAACATGAAGACAATTAAACACAGTATATTCTCTTCCTAATGCTTTAGAATTTGCATACATACTTTGACTACTGGGAATGGCAGAGAGTGAAAATCTTTCACCTATTGAGGCCAGCTGTGGGTGTTGGCATTGATATTATTGGAAGTGGGATTGAACCATACATTGTATACTTAGCAACTTCACCTTTACCTCACTTTTGTCTCAGATATATAGCAGAGAGGAGTCCATAGCTCTCAGGGTAAAAGATAGAGACTAAATAGTAAATTCAAATATTTTACCTAGGGGAAATTGATTAGCTTTTGGAGTATGTTTCAGTAGTTCTGAAAATTAATATACATTTTACTATGACTATTTTAATAAGCTGGTAAGAGATTAGGAAAAATATTTTTCTTTACAAATAACTAGCTGCCAGGTAAGATCATTGACTATTGTGTTACAGATCTATATAATAACACTAGTTGAGTAACTGAGGGAAGGAAATAAAGAATATCCCCTGTTCTCAGCACATCTGCCTGTCAACCATTTATCAAAATTGTCATGTAATAGAAAGGTATTTTATTTCATAACTTGGGATCCCAGTGCTGCTTACGCTGAACGAGAATGTTATGTCTAAGTACAATGGATCCAGTTCATATTTAGAAGCAAAATAAGGGTTGTGGGCTTCAACTGGCAGAAAGTCCATTAAGAGAGTGGGAGGTAGAAGTGGTTCATCCTGCCTATCGTCCACGGTTTATCAGTTGGCTGAAAGCTGGCCAGTGTAACTCAAAAAGAAGAATTAGCCAAGGAGGAGAAGAGGCCACAGCAGCTGGCAAATGCTCTAGTTTACTCATGTCCCAGGAAGCCCTACCAGTGATCTTCTATGAAGACTTTTCTGAAACTTAATGTTGTTTTACTCAGGGCCGCCCGGGGGGCGGGGGGGGGCAAGTGGGGCAATTTTCCCTGGGCCCACAGGAGCCCCCACAAGAATATAGTATTCTATAATATTGCAGCTTTTTTTTTATGGAAGGGGCCCCCGAAATTGCTTTGCCCCAGACCCTCTGAATCCTCTGGGCGGCCTTGGTTTTACTTCCTGGCACAAACCCTAGAGAGTGCAATAGCCGCAGTGGTATTTGATTTCCCCAGGGGTGAATGTCACTCTGCAGATGCAAAGCAGTTCAAATTGCACTCAGCTGGGCCCTCAAGGGTGAATAAAGCTTAATGCATTTGCTTTGAATGTACAAACTTAGATGCGCACACACAGAGAAATCTGTGTATGCTAGCAAAAATGTAATGAACTATAAATGTTTCCAAAGAAGAAGAAATAAAGCTGAGGTGATGAAATGCAGTGTGATAGTGATTGGTGATATATAATTCTAATATCAGTATAAAACAGAAAGGAGTAAATACATCATATACTCTGTCGGGTTTATCTAGAAAACAGAAAATGGACTTTATTGTCTTATTTATTTTAATCTTCCAACCTGTCAGGATAGCATGATGGCCTTTTGAAGTGTGATTCTTGAATAAGAGTCAATATAAACCAAACCGTTTGGGATTATATATCTTTAGCTAAATGGATGCAATATGATATAGATCATTAACTCTAGACACCTTATCCATTCATCTTTAACAACATGCATATTGAGGTTGCTGGACTGAGAAATGCTACTGAGGGTGCAGACCATCCATTTTTAGCAGTGATAGGAAAATAAAGGAGGTTCCTTGTATGATTTTTTTTTTTTTAGTTTAAATAACATTTGCTATGACTAAACCTTCCCATAAAGTGATAGTATCCATCACCCTGAAATATAAAATAGGGTACATTTACTTTGAAACGCTGAAAAAATATTAATGTTTTCTTTCCTGTACGTGTTATACATTATACCTTTCTTTTTATCTTCTACTAAGAGACTCGTGTAATACCAGGAAGTAGTTCTTTGGCATACTATTAACTACATCTAATAATGGTAGGATACAGTTTGTCACTGATGCTAGCCTACAACTCTTAAAATAAATCTCAGGAACTTCTAAGACAAGGAAAGTTCATAGGCTGCCATAGCCATATTTCTGTTCCACAGATAAAAATTTGTCAACAGAAAAAAATCTCAGCACTTTAAAATATAGATTTGCAACTGTGGTGTACTGTTAAAATTTAGTACATATTTTAGGTGTACATACTTCACAGTTCTCTTTTGTAATAGAAGAAATAATCAGTACTTACAGATTACCCTGTGGACTTTATACTCACAACATGAATTTATTCGGACTTCTTGCCTGGGTTGTAGAAGTATTTGTTCCTCTTAAGATAAGGTTAAATAAGTGCAGTGTTAAATAAATAAAGAGGGGAAAGGTTGCTATCAAGGTAGATATAGTCATACAAAATACTATACTAAAATAAAACGAGGTGAACAAGTTTTAAAACATATCTTTTTTAATTGAAAAAAAGTCAAGCTAAAGATACTACTACAAAAACAGATGACAGTTAAAATAAGACCCCTAGAGAATGTATACTGGATATTGTGTTTAGAGTTTATTAAGAAAAAAAATCAGATTCAGAGTCTGTTATTTGCCATATTTTTCCTTTTTACTTGAACTTGTATTTTAAGGGCCACATCCTGCTCTAGTGCAGAATTATTTTTGGAAAGGTGTTGAGCACCCTGAACTTGCCCTGACTCATCCTTTCTGATAGCATTATAATTAACTCAGAACACATACAGTTGTTGGCTTTCACAAGCTACCAATAATTGACTTAATAATTTGGAGCTCTGCTTTTTTTCTAGGAGGAATTTTGCATGCTAATAATTACAAGATAATCTTGGGTACTATATGATTATTGTACTGGTTTATGTATTGTATGGATTTATGTATTGGTCATGGTACTTCAAATTAATCCTTTACTGTACTTCATCATTATTATTTTGATTCTACTGTATTTACTTTTAAAAATCTCTTTGCAAAAACACTACTTCAAAGCCCAATTCATTTCAGTTTGGCATTTATTTAGACAGGGCATCTCTTCCCATCCATTTACAAACACACCCGTTGGCCCTCCCTGTACTATGTATGTGATAAACCGCTAAAAGAGCAGTGTCATCATTTAAAGGAAATGTATTGTAATTACTATAAGTGTACCTTTGCTCACTGTCTGTGAATTGCTTTTCTGCGTGATTAATGTGACTATATCCATGCTTTCTCTAATTCCTCGGATTTGGTGCTAATAAGAGATGCCTTTCTTTTTCTTTTGGTCATGTGATGATCATCTCAAAAGCTGAACTGTTAGCAGTATTTAGGAAACCTTAACAAGTTTGGACAGAGTGGAAGATAGCAATGGGAGAATAGGTCTGTCCTAAGAGTTGCGGAGCACCCTCTTCTCCCACTGATTGAGGGCCCCTTCTTTCAAATTGTTGTTGAAAGCTAGAGATGTCAACTTAGTAGCAAAAAATTTTTCCAGTGAATTTAGCCACTTTTCTGTTTGTGCGTTATCTATGAACAAATTTCAGTGTTTACAAATGTGTTCATTTATTTGAAATTAGCAGTTGAATGATTTAAGGGAATATATTTCACCCTATACACTGCTTGCAAGCAATTTCTGCTACTCTAGCTTCAAGTTTCTGTTAGTTGTGGTGCTCTGTGATTGGACACCTAATCAGGCCTCCAAGCCACATTGTATTGTTTTTACTTCCCACAAATAGTCTTCAGAAAAAAAAATCAACACCACAAGCATTTGTAGGTATTCATAAAAATATTCAAATTCAGAAACATATGCAAATGAACATTCACAGCACTTTTCCTTTCTACAAATATCCTTGCAAACAAAATTTCACATGCGTTTGTGAAAGCAAATAAAAGGATTCATAAACATCATCAAAGCACTTCACAGAGTTATTCAAATAAACTTTTGTGAATATTTTTGTGTGGTTTCTCTCCAGTTCTTTTTAGGACACTTGGGTTTCCAGCCCATTGATGGGCAGCCTCATCCAGTACAGAGCAGCCCATTCCAATTTTTTCTATCAGAAAAGATTCTCTAGCAGTGTATGGGGATGGAAACAGTCCCCAGGGAACCCCTGTGCTTGGGAGCATAGATTTTTTTTTCTTGCTGCCCTCCAGCCCTGTGGCACTGGAGGGAAGTGTGTCAGAGATGGTGCAAGGCCAGAGTGGCCAGCAGGAGGGGCCAGCAAAGTCCCCAGCTGGGGCCAACAGAGGCAACACATGGGGGGGCACATGGGGTCATGTGCCCCTCAGAGTTGCTGCTTGCCTTGTACTGAGCATGCTCAGTAACATATGCTGAAGCTACTGCCATCACACTGCTCTTCCTTCCCCCCCACTGGCAGGTGCGGGTCGTCTCTGAGGGCCAGAATTTATAAGGGGTAAAAGTGGCTTGAAGCTCAGAATGAGAGAACAAGATAATCAGGCCCTGAAGCCATTTTCCAATAATATTTATCTCAATGACATAAAATAATCTGTCACATTTTATTTAGAATAATGGAAATGTATCCATGTTACTTCTAAAGCTGCAGTTTATGGCGTGTTATTGTGGTTCACCAGTAGCATTATTATGGGTTGCACGATGGGGAATATAATACCTAGCTCTTATACATCTTTATATAACACTTTTCATCAATAGATCTCAAAGTGCCTTACCGAGGAGGTGGACCTCATTAGTTTCATTTTTTACAAATGGGGAAACTGAGGCACAGATTAGTGAAGCTACTTGCCCAAGGTTATCTAGCAGTAGAGCCTAGGACACAGCCTCCCACTCTCCATAAAGCAGATGCAATATATTGCATCTAAATGTTTTATGGAAGTGTCAAAAGACACCCTAATAATAGGATTACTAGGTTTTTTTCAGGCACTCCAGTTTTGTTACATGTCATAGCACTTCAAGCATACATTGAACCTTGGCAAATCCCACCAGAGCAGGCTCTGCTTTACCCCGGAGTCGTCTACCTACATTAGTGGTTTATGCTGTGTAGCTGCTCTTGAGCAGATATCCCTAATGTAGATGAGCGGAATCTGCTTCAATTTGAAGAGGCCAACCCAAAGCAGTAGGCATTTTAAAACCAGCAGAGCTCTAGTTAAAATATATGCCTGGCTGTTTTTCTAGTGTTTATATTTTATTCTATTAGTTATCTTTCCCCTTCCTGTTTACAGATAGCAGATTTGCAAAGTTAAATCCCTCTTTAATATACTCTCCTCTTTTCAAAGAAGATATTGCAGCTCCCTTGTGAGTGGGCTTAATAAAAACATAAGTATGAAGTTTAGGATTACAAAAATGTCTTTTTTTAAAAAGAATCGTGTCCCAGCTGTAGATAGAAGGGAACAATCAGCATGCCTGGTGACAGAGAACAGGAAAATCTTCAAACCTTTGTGGCTCTATTGTACTTTGCTCACATCATCTGCTACTAAAATCCTTTTGAAAATCTTCTGACCTGCTTTTTCTTTTTTTTCCCTCAGAACAGCACTGTTTAACTCTTTCTGTTCTTTTCAATGACATTTAGACTCTGAATAAAATTACTCACATACAGGCCTTCAGTACTCACGATATCTACTATGAACAAATTATTTCCTGGAATTGGTGATTGTGTAAGTGATTATTTCAGCCATCAGGCACTTAGGGCCTGATCCAAAGCTCCTCAGATAAATGGGAATCTTTCCTTTGGATTTAGGTGGGTTTTGGATCTGGCCCTTAGAAATAGCTCACCCACACATTTTGACTTGTCTTAATTAAAAGAAGGATAAATGGGCAAGATACCAGAGTAATTGTTTGAAAGTTCTTTACTTTCACCCGAGAAGGGAAAAAGGACCTCAGATTGATTATGTCCCTCTATTACAGGAGTCAGCAACCTTTCAGAAGTGGTGTGTCGAGTCTTCATTTATTCACTCTAATTTAAGCTTTCACATGCCAGTTATACATTTTAACGTTTTTAGAAGGGCTCTTTCTCTAAGTCTATAATATATAACTAAACTATTGTTGTATGTAAAGTAAATAAGTCTTTTAAAATGTTTAAGAAGCTTCATTTAAAATTAAATTAAAATGCAGAGCCCCCCGGACTGGTGGCCAGGACCAGGCAGTGTGAGTGCCACTGAAAATCGGCTTGTGTGCCACCTTCAGCACCCGTGCCATAGGTTGCCTACCCCTGCTCTATTACATAAACTGAACAATTTCAGAATAGACAATAAGAGCTTCAGCCTGGATAAGAGAGAGAGGGTAAAATCCCAGCCCCATTGAAGTCAATGGCAAAATTCCTATTGACTTCATTGATTGCAGAATTTCGCTCCTGGGACCCGATTTCCATTGACACTAAGACCTCTTTACACCACTCTAGTAGTACAAAGGGAGCTTAACATGAGTTAAAATAACGTACTCCCACTTCAAGGCTGCCAGAGTGATGTAAAGTAAGCTTAGGATAAAGGAGGATCGAACCCCTATAATGAAGATTGAACAGAAAAAAGCAATAGTATTCCCCGTGGAAAGTCTTTGGTTGAAGTTATTATTTAGCTAAAGCACAGAAGTAGCCATGCCTCCAAAATAAAAGAAAGTAGTATCATCAGAGAGAAAAATTATGGTAGTAACTGAAAAATAAATCTGCAATATCCCAGTGGGTTCTGATGGTAATCAAAGAGTGCTTTTAAAATCAACGTGAAATACTTTTGTTTTGTGAGAATCCAGCAACCGACAAATTAAATTAGGGTGACCTAAGCCCATTTTGAAAAGGGCATTGCTGATAGAATGCAATATTGATGACTCATGAATGTTAGTTCTATTTATAATGTTTGAGCTGATGAGAAATTGTCTGTAATATACACACACTATTGGAATATTGTTATGAGTGGATAGAACATTACAAGATTACATTTACAGAATGTTTTATACATTATGCTTTTTTAATAATATTGTTTATCATACATCTTTCAAACAAACCTGATTAGTTAGGCTACATGTTACCTATTTAAATTATCACAACGCTTCTATTTCACTGTAACCAAGAGCTCTGGGCAACAATAAAATGTGAGTAATGGCCCTTTTCATTTCAACACTGTAAGCAAGAGGCAGAAACACTCACCATTTATGAGAAAATTGAGATTGGTGGAATGAAAAGTGGTAATTGCTCTGCATTAAGTAAACAAAGGAAACTATCTTATATTAATGCACTCAGTTTTATTACAGCCCAGTCTGATATTCAAATCAAGTGTGATGGGAACTGAATGTATTGGCAGCACCCAAAGGTGCTGTTTATTAATTTATCTTAACAAATAATGACAATGTGTCAAATAAAATTTATGTTCCTTCATATGTTGCATGTCTATATTGAAACACTAGCACTCAGAGAGATTTGTTCACTTGCCCTTCTCAAAATCAGAAGCATTGGAAGAGCCATGTGTTGTTGAGTTTGCATGTTTCACTCTGTTTTTCTGCAGTGGGGATTAGTCATAAGATAATCAAATATACATGCATATGTTCCCAGCCACTATCACACATCTTTCCCAGCTCTTTGTTCCTGAATTAGGATAGTTAAATTACCTGAGAATTACCATTAGTTACTGGGTTCTTAGAAGCAACATGAGATATCAGTGCCCTGTTATGCACCCAGTAACAAACAGTCCCTGACCTTGTAAACTCTTTGATTCAATGTAAATTATAGGCAAGACAAAGAATTGCATTTCATAGATGGAGAACTGAAGCACAGACAGCTTAAATGATTTGCCTAAGATCACAACACTGGTCTATGCTACAAAGTTAGCTTGATGCAAGGCAACTTACATTTATCTGTTTATGCAGATTTACACTCTCATTTGTCTCACGCCCGTATAAGCGTCCCATGACAGTGACACAGTAAAACTACTTTTCCGAATGCTGTTGGGCCCTGGTCAACATACTGAGGTCAATGCAATGTGAGTATAGACACTACATAACCTATGCTGACCCTAACAGTCCTCCAGCAGCTGTCCCAAGATCTCCATCGCTCACCACTCTGGTCACAATCATGAACTCCACTGCCCATTGGTTATGGAGCCTAGAAGCCAGTCTTTCTCTGCCCCTTACCCCACAAAAACACCCCATGAATTTTTGAAATGCCTTTCCCTGATTGCCCAGCTTGGGAAGCACGCCTAGCACCTCTCCCTTGTTGTGTACAGCTGCCCAACTGACCATGTTGGCTACATACTTTAGACAAGTGGTTCTCAACCTTATTTTCATTTGCAAACCCCTAAATAATTTCATATAGAAGCACAGACCCCTTTGGAAATCTTAGACATAGTCTGTGGACCCCGGGGAGTTCTGCAGACCACAGGTTGAAAGCCACTGCTTTAGACACCCTCCTGCGTGGAGTAGATGAGTTATGGGGTCTCCTGGGCCTTTGGGGAGAAGAGACTGTGGAGGCACAGCTACAAGAAAGTCATATAAATGTGGACTCCTACAAAAGAATTGCACATGGGGTGCAGAGATGAAGGGGTACAACAGGGATCACCAGCAACACTGCATGAAAGCACAGAAACTGAGGTGGGCATACTGTAAGGCCAGGGAGGCCAACAACTGATCTGGTGCTGAGGTGAGACCTGCCTCTTTTACAAGGGGCTGCATGCCATACTTGGTGGACACATCACCAGCACTCTGCAGCCCAGTGTGGATATCTCAGTGGAGCCAGAGACACCTGCTATGAACAGTGAGAAGGAGGAAGAAGACATGGCAGAAAGGTCCAGCTATGCCACAAGCCAGGAGATCCACCACAGTCTAGCCAGTCCTGCCAGCCAAACACCGATGAACCTGATCCATGGGATGAAACCTTGGGCAAGTGTGCGCATGTAAAGATAGCACCCGATCTATCCCAAATTATCAGACACATATATTGACTTTTCATTGTTTTACTTCTATGACAAGAGGTGGAAGTGCAACAAACAGAGGTAGAGTTAGCATCTGCTTTTCATTCCCTGTAGGATTAAGTGGGAATATGACATGCAGAGCAGTTTGTTTATGTACATAGCCATGTCCCTTGTATCCTCCTGAGAGATTTTGATGAAATTCTCACTGAGATCCTCTGCAATCTGCTCCTGAAGGTTTTTAGGGATAGTAGCCTTATTTCTTCCTCTATAGTAAGACACTTTCCCACACCACTTCACAATGGCACTGTTGCAGTAAACAACTAGCAGTATATGGGCCTGAACGGCTTAGGGATGCCAGCAGTGGCTGTGTTCTCTGTACCTTTGTGACTCTCAGAGTGAGATCAGCTAAAATCACTGCCAGTACCTAGTGGCAATGCCCTATACTTGTACCCATGGAAATATTAATGCTCTCCTTTCTTCTTCTGCCCCCTGCCACTTGCAGGTGATACTCACCCTGGCTGGGGCTGGAGAGTGGAGCAGTGCAGGTGCAGAAGTGTCAATAAGCATGTCTTAATAAAAAAAATAATTAAGAATGAGGGAAAGGAGTCTTGACATTTACTTTATGCTTTCTGATGTGACTATAAATACAAAAACACAGGTCTCTGTTTTATCTGTACCTGCTGCCACTGTGGCCTTGAATGGTGCTCCCTCCACACCCATAGAACACCTGACACTGATGCGGAGGAGAAAGAAGAGGACTAAAGTCAGAGTTCTGCGGGCCATGATTAATGGCCCTGCGTGCTTGCATGGCAATGGCTCCCATTCTGTATTTCCCAACTCCAAAATCCCCTGACCATTAGCAGTCCAGTGTTGCAAGCTTGCAGAGTGTGATCACCACTTGCTTCCCTACTGTGAACACAGCTCTCTTTCTGGTGTCTGTGTCTGGAGGGCTGGGGCAAGCTCAACACGCAGATCCAGGAATGTGGCCTTTCACATCTTAAAGGTCTGCAGCCACTGTTCGTCGTCCAGACATGCATTATGATACAATGCCACCAGCCAGAGCTCATTTCTTGGGCCCGGAAGCAGTGCTCCACCATCTTCAACTGCTTCACCAGCATCACATGAACAACCTTGAATTGTTTTTCACTATGTTTCTCAGCAGTCTGTCCTCGACAACATCATCATGTCCTCCACTGCTGCAGCTCTGATATTACTGGAGACTCATGCAACCTGTAACTGCAACATTTCTGAGACTAATACAATAATATGGGAAAACACTGCCTACACAGAACACGGGGTGTGTTTCACCTCAATATCCGCTACTGAGAGACTCTCACACTGTGCATCAAACAGCGTTGTCGGAAAAATCCCACTTGTGAAATAATTCTGAGAAATATTGGGGAGTCTTATAAGGATAGTCTTAAACTTTGTTATTGCTGGCAAAAACTTCCCTTGGTTGATTGTGATAACTGCCATTATCATCAAAATGATTGATTTGTGAGCTGAAAATATGATTAGTAATTTACAGGGTCTCAAGCAATATGCTGAATTAATTATTTTCCATTATTCATTTTTTTTCTCAGCTGATCACTCAAGTTTACCAGTGTAGAGCATAAGTCAGGGGTCGGCAAACTTTTTGGCCCGAGGACCACATCTGAGTATGGAAATTGTATAATGGGCCATGAATGCTCACAAAATTGGGGGTTGGGGTGTGGGCTGTGGGGTGGGGCTAGGGATGAGGGGTTGGGGATGCAGGAGGGTGCTCTGGGCTGAGACCGAGGGGTTTGGAAGGCAGGAGGGGGTTCAGGGCTGGGGCAGGGGTTTGGGGTATGGGAGGAGGTCAGGGGTGCAGGCTCCAGATGGTACTTACCTCAAGCAGCTCCCAGAACCAGCAGCATGTCCTCTCTCCAGCTCCTACGTGGAGGCATGGCCAGGCAGTGTGCACTGCTCTGTTGCTTAGGGTGGGGATAGTGTGCAGAGCCCCCTGGCTGCCCCTATGTGAGAAGTCGGACGGAGGACATGCTGCTGCTTCCAGGAGTTGTGTAGAGCGGGGAAAACTCCCGACCACGCTCCCTGGCAGGAGCTTGAGGGCCAGATTAAAATGTCTGGAGGGCCAGATGCAGCCCCCGGGCTGTAGTTTGCCCACCCCTGGAATAGGTACTGGAACTATGGGTCCAAGGGGTGCTCCCGCACCCCCTGGTTTGAAGTGGTTTCCATTACAGTAACTGCTCACTTAACTTTGTAGTTATGTTCCTGGAAAATGCAACTTTAAGCAAAATGATGTTAAGCGAATCCAATTTCCCCGTAAGAATTAAAGTAAATAGGTGGGAGTTAGGTTCCAGGGACATTTTTTTTTCACCAGACAAAAAACTATATATTCTCTCTCTCTCTCTCTCTCTATATATATATACACACACAGTATATGTTTTAAACAAACAATTTAATATTGTTCACAGCTATGATGATTGTGAAGCTTGGTTGAGGTGGTGAAGTTAGAAGATGAAAGAGAGTGAGATATTTCTCAAGGAATTCCTTGCTTCTAAATCAGTGGTTCTCAAACTTTTGTTCTGGTGACCCCTTTCACATACGAAGACTCTGAGTGCGACCCCTCCATATAAATGAAAAATTCTTTTTTATATATTTAACACCATTACAAATGCTGGAGGCAAAACAGGTTTTGGGGTGGAGGCTGACAGCTCGCGATCCCCTGAGGGGTCCCGACCACCAGTATGAGAACCTCTGTGCTAAATGATGAACTAGCACTCTGCTGAGTCCTCAAGGGTTAACACGTTGTTGTTAATGTAGCCTCTCACTCTACAAGGCAGCAGGAATGGAGGGGAGGGGAGACAGCATGGAAGAGAGAGAGACAGAGGGTACGTCTACACTACGGGATTATTCTGATTTTACATAAACCGGTTTTGTAAAACAGATTGTATAAAGTCGAGGGCACGCAGCCACACTAAGCACATTAATTCTGTGGTGTGTGTCCATGTACCGAGGCTAGCGTCGATTTCTGGAGCATTGCATTGTGGGTAGCTATCCCATAGCTATCCCATAGTTCCCACAGTCTCTCTCGCCCATTGGAATTCTGGGTTAAGATCCCAATGCATGACGGTGCAAAAATAGCGTCACGGGTGATTCTGGGTAAATGTCGTCACTCATTCCTTCCTCCGTGAAAGCAATCGCAGACAATCATTTTGCGCCCTTTTCCCCTGGATTGGTCTGGCAGAAGCCATAGCATGGCAACCATGGAGCTCATTTTGCCTTTTGTCACTGTCACCGTATGTGTACTGGATGCCGCTGACTGAGGCAGTACTGCAGCGCTACACAACAGCATTCATTTGCCTTTGCAAGATAGCCGAGACGATTATCAGTTGTTCTGTACTGTCTGCCATGCCATTGTAAACTGGCAATGAGATGACGGTTATCAGTCGTTCTGTATCGTCTGCTGCTGTCATGGGTGTTCCTAGCTGAGGTCAGCCGGGGGCACAAAGGCAAAAATGGGAATGACCCCCCGGGTCATTCCCTCCTTTATGTTGTATATAAAAATAGAGTCAGTCCTGCCTAGAATATGGGGCAAGTGTGCTGGAGAACCAATATACTAGAGAGCACAGCTGCTCCGTGTCAGATCCCGCAGAAATGATGAGCTGCACGCCATTCTAGGGGGTGTCCCTGCAACAACCCCACCCATTGCTTCCCTGCTCCCCCAACCCTCCTGGGCTACCGTTGCAGTGTCCCCCCATTTGTGTGATGAAGTAATAAAGAATGCAGGAATAAGAAACACTGACTTGTTAGTGAGATTAGTTAGTTAGTGAAAGGGAGGCAGCCTCCAGCTCCTATGATAGTCCAGGCAGGACATTAAATGGTGCGGGGGAGAGGAGCCCAACATCCCGCTGCTATGACAGTCCAGGCAATACAGAATCTTTTCTTTAGACATGAAAGGAGGGGGCTGATGGAGCTCAGCCCCCAGTTGCTATGATGAAGACGGTTACCAGCCGTTCTGTACCATCTGCTGGGAATGACCGGGAGTTATTCCTATTTTTACCCAGGTGCCCCCGGCTGACCTTACCTGAGGCCAGCCAGGAGCACCCACGGGCTGATGATGATGATGGTATGCGTTAGCAGTCATACTGTACCATCTGCCACCTGGAGGGGGAGAGGAGGGAGAGGGTTGCATGCTGCTTATGCTTTGCTGCACGCATCGCCCATCTACAGCAGCATGCAGTAGACATAATGGTGACATAGTAAAAAAGTCCACAGTAAAGATTTTGTTTTCCCTTGTTTCTTTTACGGGGGTGTTGAGGTGGGTAAATTGATGAGAATAACGCATGAACACCCCGACACCATGTGTTTGACTCTACAGGCATTTGGAGCTCAGCCAATAATGCAAATGCTTTTTGGAAACTGCGCGGGACTGTGGGATAGCTGGAGTCCTCAGTAGCCCCTCACTCCCTCCATGAGCATCCATTTGAGTCTGTTGGCTTTCCTGTTATCGCTTGTCACACAGCACTATGCTGAGTCCCTGCTGTGGCCTCTCTGCTGGAGATTTTTTTCAAATGCTTTGGCATTTCGTCTTCTGGAATGGAGGCATCAGATTAGAAAAAACCCCAGATTTTTGGTCTTTTTTCCCCCCCCAATCAAAAAACCAAAGCGAGAAAATTTTTTTCAAAAAAAAATTCCCCAATATCTCCTGGGTATGTCCATGCTGGAGCTCTTTTTGGATTTGGGACTGCATCGCAACCTGTGCTGATCAGAGCTCCACGCTGGGCAAACAGGAAATGAAATTCAAAAGTTCATGGGGCTTTTCCTGTCTACCTGGCCAGTGCATCCGAGTTCAGATTGCTGTCTAGAGCGGTCATAATGGTGCACTGTGGGATACCGCCCGGAGGCCAATACTGTCGATTTGCAGCCACACTAACCCTAATCTGATATGGTAATACCGATTTCAGCGCTACTCCTCTCATCGGGGAGGAGTACAGAAACCAAATTAAAGAGCCCTTTATATCAATATAAAGGGCCTCGTTGTGTGGATGGGTGCAGCGTTAAATCTGTTTAATGCTGCTAAAATCGGTATAAACGCGTAGTGTAGACCAAGCCAGACACACACACCCTGTGAGAGAGAAAGAGAGAGAGAGGCGCATTGCCCCTTTAAGTAAGCTGACCCACTCTTAAGTGCATTGTCTTTTTAAGTGGATTAGGAAGTTGAGACAAAAAGAATAGGAGTACTTGCGGCACCTTAAGTATTTCTATTCTTTTTGTGGATACAGACTAACAGGGCTACTACTCAGAAGTTGAGACAGCAGCTGCTTCAGGAGGCTCTCTCTGTCTCTCTCCATCCCTGTCCCCACCCTGCTATATATGGAGAAGAAGGGGTAAGCGGGGTGTAGGAGTAGGGGGAAGGGGGACACCCTGATATTAGCCCCCACCCTTCCCCCACACACACAGCAAGCAGGAGTCTTGGGGAGCAGCTCCAAGGCAGAGGGCAGGAGCGCACATGGCAGTAGGGGGAGCCATAGCTGCAATTGCTAGCCTGCTGGGTTTCTGCAGCACAGGGAACTTAGGGGACCGGGAAGCTGAAAGAAGGACTGCCGGTTCACCCTGGTTCCAAGCCCCCGTCAGCTAGCTGCAACAGGCTGCTCTTCCTGCAAGCAGTGGACAAAGCAGGCGGCTGCCAAACAACATTATAAGGGAGCATCACACAACTTTAAATGAGCATGTTCCCTAATTGATCAGCAACGTAACAATGAAACAACGTTAACTGGGATGACTTTAAGTGAGGAGTTACTGTATATACAGGGTTTACAGTTCGGTTCAATGACTCTCAGCACCCCCACTGTACAAAATGTTCCAGCACCCCTAATGCAGAGTCTCAACTATCTAACTCAATCATAGAACTTTTTTTGAGCTTGAAACTTAGCATGTGAGGTCTTGGTCACAGTGAAAATTGAAACAAAAAACAAAACCAAAAAAAAAGCTTGTGATTTCACTGAGATCAAATGAAGAGTCTTGCATCCAGGGCTGGCTCCAGGGGTATTGCCGCCCCAAGCAGCGCACCCCTCACAAAAAAAGCCACAATCACAATCTCATTCTGTGGCAATTCAGTGGGAGGTCCTTTGCTCTGAGCGAGAGTGAGGGACCCTCCGCCAAATTGCCACCGAATAGCTGGACATGCTGCCACTCTCCAGAGTGGCCTCCCCAAGCACCTGCTTGCTAAGCTGGTGCTTGGAGCCGGCCCTGCTTGCATCCAGGCTAGTTCCTAGAATAGATTGCAAAAAAAAACCCTGATAAGCTAAATTTTCCACTGAATATATATCTAACCTCACCGAAATTCTACTAGGAAATTGGATATGCCATGCTCTTTCATTGTGAATGTATCAACCCCCAGCCTATGGAAACAGTCTACAGAAACCATTCTTGATCTTGACTCAGTTGTTAAAAGGCACAATCTCAGCTCTCACTACTTGCTTAGTAATGATATAATATAGGACAAATTTACCAATTATATGGCATTTCTATTCCTATCTTCTGTTACTTCACATATGTGAATTTGCATGGTGGATATATTGTAACACTTCTGCCCCTCTGAGTTGGCAGCAACAAGGGCCAGGTTCAGTGTCCACAGGTTCCGTTTCAATAACACAATGCAAAACCGGCTCGAGCCCCCATCCAGTGACCTGGGACAATTACATACCACCACCCCCAGGGCGCCTCTAGTAGGCAGTACTTCCCCACTCACAAGCACGGAGTCCGAGTGTAGCAAAATCCTTTTAATAAAGGAGGAAAACAATGCGGCATCACGTTGGAGAAACACCACAAACAGGATTATATCACAAACCATAAGAAAAAAAACCCACCTCCAAGTACATTTGGGAACGTTCTTTCCCCCTTAGGGTCTTAAGTCCAGTCACCCCAAAGTCCAACAACCCAAAAGTCTCTGTCTCTGGTCAGTGCCACCCCAGAGTTCGAAATCTGCAGAGTTTTACCCTTCCAACCTGCAGCTAATTAATACTGTAGTACGTAAGTATCTGAGTGACTAAATGAACTTGCAATTACAATGCCACCTGAGTCACTACTGTGTTCTCAAAACCATAGTACATGTGTCTTCACTGGGAAGCCAAATAATGTAGTTCTCCTATAATATATGGTATCAGTGACTTCAAGGTGTATCACATTTCTTCCTTTTAGTCAGTGTTTAACCAATGCCTACATGATTAGGGAGAGGGGCTAATTTGCTGACCTGCTATATCTATGGAATATTGATATATTGTATTCCATTGTCATAAACAGATGGTTAAGGGTTAATGTCTCTTTTACCTGTAAAGAGTTAAGAAGCTCAGTGAACCTGGCTGACACCTGACCAGAGGACCAATGGGTGGACAAGATACTTTCAAATCTTGGTGGAGGGAAGTCTTTGTTTGTGCTGTTTGTTTTGTTGTTTGTTCGCTCTTGGGGCTAAGAGGGACCAGACGTGCACCCCAGGTTTCTCCAATCTTTCTGAAACAGTCTCTTATGTTCAAAATAGTAAGTACTAGCTAGAAAAGGTGGATTAGTCTTATGTTTGTTTTCTTAACTTCTGAATGTGTATTTTGCTGGAAGGATTTTACCTCTGTTTGCTGTAACTTTGAATTTCAGGCTGGAGGGAGGGAGTCCCTTTACGCTATATGAATTTGAAAACCCTGTAAATATTTTCCATCCTTATTTTACAGAGATAATTTTTACTTTTTCTTTCTTTAATTATAAGCTTTCTTTTTTAAGAACCTGATTGATTTTTTTCCTTGTTTAAGACCCAAGGGGATTGGGTCTAAACTCACCAGGGATTGGTGGGGGGAAAGGAGGGTGGGGGAAAAGGTTAATTCCTCTCTGTTTTAAGATCCAAGGAGTTTGGATCAGTGTAGTCTTTCAGGGTAACCCAGGGAGGGGAAAGTCTGGGAGGGGGAAAGGAGGGGGAATGGTTTATTTCTCCTGGTTTTAAGACTGCGTCTTGGGTTCCCCAGGGATGGTTTTGGGGGAACAGAAAGTGTTTTGGTTGGTGGCGGCGCTATCAGATCTAAGCTAGGAATTAAGCTTAAAAGGGTACATGCGGGTCCCCACTTTTAGGACGCTAAAGTTCAAAGTGGGAAAAATACCTTGACATCCATTATATATATTATTATAATACTTGATATTTAATTGTGCAACACCTTGCAAAATGAAGAAACCATATTGCTTGATTTTCAAAGATACTGGGCACCAGCAGCTCCAATTAACTTCAATAGGCTTAGAAAATTGCCTCTTTAAGTAATTTATGTTAATATCTTTTATATGTTTGTTGGGCAAACAATGAATACATTAAATGAAAAAGTATCCAAAATGAGATTTATAAAATGTAACCTTTTGCCAGAAACAGGCAGAACAAAGTGTGTGAGGTGCAAAAATGTCACTGCTCACCCTTGGGTAGTTTCACCAATGTTATCATTGGGAAAAGGCAGGTTTTGATGGTGAAACATTTGCTAAACACACACAATGGCACCATTATCAGAAAACTTGGCCTTCACCCCTTCATCCCACTCCATTAATCTCCTAGCCTTTTTATCTCAGTCCCTGCACTGACTAGTGCCACAATAAAAAGCAAAGGGATGGTGCCAAAGAGAAACAATAGGTCCATTACTGAATAAGATAAATGTAGTGGCACTTCTGCTAATCTTAATTTACTTAGAATTTAGTGAGGCTTCTTTTGTCACATCATCCATCACAGACAGACCTGAGAGAGAGAGAGAGAGAGAAGTAAGCAACTAAAAACATGATTCTTCATTTCAGGTATTTTGTGATTTCTGATTCAGTTAGGTTCAATCAATTGTTTCGCTCTTCTTGCAAACTATAAAATAATTTGTCAACTTTTAAAGTTAATTTTAGTGTTCATGAAAGGACCAGCATTGGCAACCACAGAGGCTAGAGTATACGTATATTTTATTTATAGAACAGTTGCTGTATGAGCAATGGCAATTCAAGCTTCACCATGCTGCCTCAGTAATGTGCTCCACTTTGGCCTTGGGGAGCCATTTCTAGTGGTGAAATCTAATATTGTGGCATTCAGCTCAGTGGGTTTTCACATTGCACAGTCCACCTGTGGAATTCACTGCCAGAGGAAGCCATCAAGTCAAATATTGTCACAGGATTTCTAAGAGGATTGAAAGATTTTGTGCACACTAATGACAATCATAGCTATGCAAGCCAAGATAATAAGTATAATCAAATTTCATGCTCCAGGGAGTACACTGATTGCCTGCAGGGGCCAGGAAGAATTCATCTCCATACACTTACCTCTTATACTGCATCATTCTACTGCCTGGAGATATAATGAGGCAGGAAAAAAGTGTTTCTTCTGAAGCATCAGTTTTTGCCCACTCCTTGTGGCAGGATTATATAGACCAATGGTCTGATATGTAAAAAAGGACAGTTTATCTATATTATTTTATTTCTAAATATGACAAATGAGGGAGAGGGAGGACCCCTATAATTTAGAGCAAATGGTTTGCATTAGATTCTTATTTAGTCTTAGGCCTGGTCTACATTGTGTATGGTGTGTGTGGGGGGGATCGAGCTAAGTTACGCAACTTCGGCTGCGTAAAGTACGGGAGCTGGAGTACGGGAATCGACGGGAGAGCACTCGGGGATTGATTTATCGCATCTAGACTAGACATGATAAATCAATTCCTGCTGGCAGGGCCAGCTTTATGAACTGCAGGGCCCGATTCAAAAACCTGGCAGCAGTCTGGGGCTTTGGCAGTGCTTCAGCGGTGGGGGTTCCGCTCCAGGTCTTCTGCAGCACCGAGGGACCCCCCGCTGCTGAAATGCTGCTGAAGGCCCGGAGTGGACCCCCCTCCCTCGCTGAAGCCAAAATGCTGCTGAAGACTGCCCCCTCCAACCCCAGGTGCTGGGTAAGTGAAAAAAAAATTAAAATTAAAAAGGCGCCTAAGGCACAGGGCCCTCTTAGGCGCAGGGCCCGATTCCCAGGAATCGGGCAAATAAACCTAAAGCCGGCCCTGCCTACTGGATCGATCACTGCCCGCTGATCCGGCCAGTAGTGAAGACATACCCTGAGTCTATATTGTATTCACTATCCTGTGTACTATAATTACAATACCCTGGCTAATATATCTGCCTATAAATACTCCTAGAAGTCAGTTGACATCAACCAAATGCTCTTTAGAGTAGGTCCTCAGTTGATGTATGTCAGCAGAGCTCAGTAAAGTTAATGGAGGTACAACAGTTTACACCAGCCCATAAATATTAAATTCCTTTGTCTTCTGATTCAAATAATAAGAAACCTCTACAAATATTTGAGATCAGGGCATCGCTTCACAGTGTGGACAATGCACTGAAGATGTAGCCACTGACACATTTCTCTATTACAGTAACTCTTCACTTAAAGTCATCCCAGTTAACGTTGTTCATTGTTACATTGCTGATCAATTAGGGAACATGCTCGTCAGGGGCGGCTCTAGGGATTTTGCTGCCCCAAGCAAGGCAGGCAGGCTGCCTCCGGCGGTTTGCCTGCAGGAGGTCCACCAAAGCTGCGGGACCAGCGGACCTTCCACAGGCAAACTGCCGAAGGCAGCCTGCCTGCCACCCTCGCGGCGCCAGCAGAGCGCCCCCTGCGGCTTGCCACCCCAAGCACGCACTTGGCATGCTGCGGCCTGGAGCCGCTCCTGATGCTCGTTTAAAGTTGTGCAATGCTCCCTTCTAATGTTGTTTGGCAGCCACCTGTTTTGTCCACTGCTTGCAGGAAGAGCAGCCGGTTGCCGCTAGCTGGTGGGGGCTTGGAACCAGGGTGGACCAGCAGCTCACCTATCAGCTCCCCCTGTCAGCTCCCTGCTCCCTTAAGTTCCCTGTGCAGCAGCTGTCTGCAGTTCAGCTGTGTCCCTCCCCCCACTGCCATGTGCTGCTCCTGTCCTCTTCCTTGGAGGTGCTCCTGAGACTTCTGCTTGCTGTGCCGGGGGAGAAGGGAAGGAAGATGGGGGCTAATATCAGGGTGTTCCCCTCCCCCCTGCTCCTGCACCTCGCTTACCCCATCTTCCATAGAGCAGGGCTCAGGATGGAGGGAGCTTGCAGCAGCTGCATCTCAGCAAGCTGATCTAATTAACAAGGCAGTGTACTTAAGGGAAATGCACATATCTCCCTCCGTTCCTGCTGCATTGCAGAGTGAGAGAGTTAACCCTTGAGGGATCAGCCAATTGCTAGTTCATTATTTAGCAGTAAGGGAAATATACTCTCCACTCAACCAAGCTTCACAAATCAACGATTGCTGTCATCCTTAATTTATTTTTTAAAACTTATACTGTGTGTGTGTGTGTGTGTGTGTGGGTGTTGTGGGGTGTGTGGTGTGGGTTGTGTGTGTGGTGTGTGTGTGTGGTGTGTGTGTGTGTGTGTGTGTGTGTGTGTGTGTGTGTGTGTGTGTGTAAAATATAGTCTTTTGTCTGGTGAAAAAATTTTCCCTGGAACCTAACCCCATCATTTACATTAATTCTTATGGGGAAATTGGATTTGCTTAACATCATTTTGCTTAAAGTCGCATTTTTCAGGAACATAACTACAGCGTTAAGTGAGGAGTTACTGTACTATGCCAGTCCTTTTTGTTCACATTTGAGGGTACTTACTGCCTGTCTATCCTACTGACTGAGGCATATTAAAAATATGCATGTATTTTGGATTCAGAATAGGATTTACTTTAGGTGTCCTCATATTTTGACATCTTGACCATGTCTGGTGAATAATAGATGTTATTCATTTCATTTATTAGTTATTTTTCAAACAGCTTTAAGGGAAAATTACATCTAAAATAAATGTAAGCTAACCAACATCTTGGTCAGATAAGAGGTTTAAATGTAAACCCAACTGAAATTTTTCTGTGAAAATTGAGGATTCATCATCTAAATTATTCTGCTTCAGCCATTTGATATCCTTAGCCCTAACCTGTTGATATATATTACAAGCCTGGGGATTTTGTCTCCTCTTGATCCACATACTCCCCCCCATACACACGTCCCAATAGTATTAATGTAAACACTCCACAACTTTCTAACATTCAATTTTGAAAGTCACTAATATATGATATCACTGTACTGATGCCTCAATTCCTTTATCAAGGTTGGATCAATTTTTTTTGGTTTTAAATCAGTAAAACTCTTCATTGGGACCTTACTGTCTTGCTGAGTTGTGTGACCAAAATCAAGAGGTGGTTGTTTTTTTAAATGGGTGCCTTTAGGCTCCTCTGTCCATATTCATATACTTAACTAGGTGGCTTGATTTTCAGAAGTGCTGCAGGTGTCCCCTTTCTTTGGCCCCAGTTTGCCCCTTTTCAAGCCCCCATTGTCCTCACAGTTTCTTCTCTCCAAATTTCTCTGCTTTCAGAGATCTTCTTTCAAGGTCCCAGATGAACTCTGCCCTCCATCCTTCTTATCCTTAATTGCCTAGTGTTTCCAGCATTTCTCCTTGCATTTCTGGCAAATACATCTCTAGTAACATGTAGCACTGTTGGAAGAGCTGCTTTGTGTAGCTACAGGCAGTGCTAGGGGAAAGGACAGGCAAGACATTGTGGAAGCTTATAATCTTTCTACTGACTCTGGTCCATGGTTCTATTTTGTTTTTCCTGGCCTTCCCCAAACAGGAAGTGAATGTGCACGCGCACATACATTCTAGCTAGCAGATAGCTCAATAGCAGAAGGGCCTGATGCTATAGTCAAAGATAGAGAATAATTTTGAGTGGGACTTCCCGGGGCCGGGGGGGAGTTGCACAAGACACCTCCACATATTGTTCAAAATTATAAGGTATTGATTGTGCGCTGATGGACCTGCAGATGAGAGAGGTTTAACTGTTCCAGTTGTTCAGTATCTTTTTTGTATAATCTGATTATTATATGTGATTTTTATGAAATTACAGGCTAAATTGATAGAAATGTCATGAAATAGCTTACCTCTGCCATCTTATTCTTGTTGTCCTGGAGCTCCGGGCATCCAAGCCCAATAATCTTTTGAAATTCAAAGGAGGAATTGCTTGCATTTGAGGTTCTGGGTAGTGATAGCACTAAGCTAGCCCCTGAAGTGTGCTAGGTGATTCATAGATGCCTACAGATAAATTCCATGTTTTGTGTGGCACACAATCATATCAAAGAACACATAGATAAAAGTGGGAAGAAGGATTGCAATATATTTTCTAACAATGACATCGCTTATGTTTGAGTAGGGGTTAAAGGCCACTTGAAAGCTGTTTTTTAAGAAGGAAGTTGAAAGAGAAGGGAAAAGGGGGCAGCATAGGGGACTGGGTCAGAAGTTAGCTTCCATGCATGCAGTACAACATGAAGGAAAAGAGTGAAGGAAGGGCATGAAGGAGGCCTCAATTGTTTGACAGAATTGAGTGGCACAAATTTGATGAGGTGGAACTAAAATGATATAAGACTGGGGAAGTAGAAGCTAAGTTGAATGGGGACAGGAAGCTTAAAGTGTTTGGTTGAAGCTAGCAAAAGGCCAGATATGATTTGAGTGTTGGAAAGAGTACATGGGTTTGGGCTGGCATTTTGGATAGAGGAGAGGTGAATCTCTATGTAAACATGATGATTTAAGATGGCATAGTCTATAGCAGAGCTGGGCAAACTGTGGCCTGCAGGCCAGATCCAGCCCATCAGGGCTTTGGATCCAGCCAGTGGGATTGCCACCCCCGCAGCACCGTGGGTCCCATGCTGTTCCCAGAAGCATCTGGCACCATGTCCCTGTGGCTCCTGGTGGGCTGAGGGGAGGAGACAGGAGACAGAGGGCTCCATGCGCTGCCCTTGCCTGCAAGCACCACCCCCCGCAGCTCCCACGGAATGGGGAATCACGGCCAATGTGCACTTTGGGGGAGGTACCCACAGGCGAGGACAGAGCGCGGAGCCCTCTGCCCCCCTCCTCTCCTAGGGGCCGCAGGAAAGTGGTGCCGACTGCTTCTGGAAGTGGCACGGCACGGGGCCAGGGCAGGCAGGGAGCCTGTCTTAGCCCCACTGCACGCCACAGCCACCCCAGAACCGCTCCAGGTAAGTGGCGTCAGGCTGGAGACCTCACCCTGACCCACTCCTACACCCCAATCCCCTGCCCTGACCCCCTCCTGCACCTCAACCCCCTTCCCTGAGCTCCCTCTCACACTCTGCACACCCTTCTGCACCTCAACCCCCTGCCTTAAGCCCCTTCCCACACTCTGCACCCCCTTCTGCACCCCAACCCTTTTCCCTGAGCCCCTCCATACACTCCACACCCTTCCTGCACCCAACTCCTTGCCCTGAGCCCCTTCCTGCAAACCACACCCCGTCCCATATCCTGTACTCCCTCCTGCACCGCAATCCCCTGCCTCAGCCCCAGCCCTACATTCATGGCCCTGCATGCAATTTCCCCACCCAGATGTGGCCCTCAGGCCAAAATGTTTCCCCACCCTGGTCCCTAGGATAGGTCAACTCTTAACTAAAACTGAAGCAAAATATTGGGTCTGATCTCACTTACACTGATGTAAATCAAGAGTAACTCCACTGAAATCATTGGAATTACACTGGTATAAAAGAACAAAGGTCAAAATCAAGCCATACAACATAGTTACTATTATAGTATTAAATAGTAATTGAATATATTTCTTAGACAGCAGAAAACTTCTCAACAATTACAAGAACATCACGGCACATATTAAGTTTATTAAATTCACTATAGAACAATAGGATCTGTCTATACAAAGACAGCAAGCTAATTGGGCTTGTAATGGTGATGCTTCCACATCACAGTTAAATCCAACAGCTCTTGTGTCACAGCTTTATAAGCTTGACCCAGGCGTCAACATATCACTTGCCCATATCGTATCTCTGCATATTGCAATGATTGAAATTTTCAACTGAATTTTAAAACTAAGGTAAAATAACCCATGTATCATAAGCAATATGAAAAGTATTGTCCTCCGATAATATCTTGGCCATGTTTTGTCTTTCATTTTGCTTCCTGTATTGCTACAATCAATTATTTCTCAAACTTAATTTTGAAAAAGAATATTCAAAAAAATCATTGTATCTTTATTTATGTGGTCCATTCACTCTTAGGCCACTATTTTTGTTTACTCAAAGAGCATTTTTACAATCCCCAGCCCCTAATATTCGTGGTCTATGTATTTAATACAGTAATAAAAGTGTAAAATATTTCCATAAATACTTACTGAATAGGTGCCATAAAAATACTAAAAATAATAATTAGTTGTCACTTAGGGCCTGCCCCAAAGCTCATTCCTGTCAGTGGGATTTCTTCCCTTGACTTTAACTGGCTTTGGTTCAGGCATTCTGCGGTACTTGTCATGTTCACGATATGTTACAGATATCTAGTTAATGGCTTGGGAAAGACAAATGGCAATGTACACATATACAATATGTGTATCACATAACTTACAGATAATATTTATATCAGAGACCCTACTGTAATTTAAATTCTAATCTAACCTGTATACCAAAGTTGTCTGTTGCCACATAAACATTCCCTCTGATATAAATGGGAGGTATGTGTAGATCAAGAGGAGAATATAATCCTAGTGTTTGTGTGGACAGTATACATATGCAGGGGAGCTATATTAATCCTCTCATGCCACCAGTAATCAATATTCCTGCTACTGTAAATAGACTTCACACCAGTAAAGTTTAAATTTCAACATAATGGTATGAATTACGTTGGCCAGACCTTTTCCTCAAAGGTAGCTGATAGATAACATATCCTGGCAAAACTGAGTGATTAAAATGCAAAAGAAGGATGGTGGAAGCACTCATGCTGATTCACAATGGCAGATGGTGATGATAGTGACCAAAGAAGGGGTGGACTGGGCTGGGTGGAAAAATACCTTAAACAAGGAGAACAGCCATTTCTCTCCTGCCATCCGCTGGCACTTAGAGTCGAATAGAAGTAGAAATGTTGTAACTCTGTCCTCAACATGAATGCCACAGCAGCTTATGTCAAGGGAGATTTCCTGGTAATAGAAACAAATCATTGTGTTGCATATGTGCAGAGGAAAATACTGTGATGGAAAGGCAGAAAATAAGATGCTAACTAGACTGGACTTGGAAGTGTAAATTGAGTTGAAGTGAAAAAGGCAGAAGTCAAATTAGCTGACTTAAGAAACCGAGGCATGTAATACTGAAAATGTAAAGTAGAGAGTCTATCCTTCAGTAGGGTAGGCAGCTTAAATGAAATGTAGTTTTCCTGGCTATTGCCCTGTGGGTGCCCATCCAAATACCTAAAGACCAACATAGTGCATCATTTATATAATACAGCTCTTTATTTGTCTTTGCTAGGTGATATCTGTGCTACAAGTAAGAAGGCACAATCTAGAAGTTATTAATATTAAAAATGGCTCAGATATTAACTGTTTAGCTACTTTTGTTGCAAACATGATCAAATTACAAATTCAATCTTGCCCTCATTTGTACTCAGAACGTGGCTTAGTCTATTTTGTTTCGTCAGAGCCCAATCCTGTGACTTGCTCAGCACCCTCAACTCCCATTGATTTCGCTCACGGCATTCTGCATTTTGTGTGAGGATCCCAGGACCTCGCATGACTCGGCCCTGAAAAAGTAGTTTTCAGAAAATTAAAGTGGAACACTTGGATGTTAGCTACTAGGCTGATTTAATATCTAAAGCCAAATTGGTTGTGCATGCAGGATCATTTGGGGTGGGGAGAGGGAGAAGGGGAAATCAGAAAGGGAACTGCTGTCTTGATAGTTGCAGCATTCACTGGCTAGGGCATTTTTTGTATCTCCCCCATTATCAAAACCAGTGTTGTTCTATTCTTCATACTTCCCATACTATGTATAGGGGAAATCCTGGACTCAAAACACTTGCTAGACTGTCAGTTTAAAATATAATTTAGTAGTCTAAACAGCATCTTAGCAACTGCTCCAGGAAGCTTTAACCTCAGCATATACACATTTGCTAGGATTTTGTTTTACAAAGACAAGGATTATTGCCATCCCTATGGTAATTACTTTACTAAGTACTGTGGGCCTGTTTCTCAACTGCCTTATACCTTGTATAGTCATCTGCTAAATCAGTGGTCCCCAAACTGTGGGGCACATAGGGGGGCACATAGGAACATTTGTGGGCTCACGGTGGGGCCCAGGCCAGCCCTCAGAGGGAGCAGGGAGGGAACACTACATTTCCAGCCCTGCTCCACACCCAGACTCGCTCCTCCCCCAATCTCATACAGCCCTCAGTCCTTTTCCACCCCCAGATCCACCCCCACTCTGCTCCTCTCCCAGCACCAGCTCCGTTTTGTCCTCTGCTCTGCCCCTAGTCCATCTTTGCCCTCATTTCCTCTCTGACCCCAGACTAGCTCTGCTTCTGGTCCCAGCTCCTCCCCCATCCCTAGTTCCACCTTCAACCCAAAGCTCTGCTGCTGAGGAAGCCATAGATGTGCAGTAATGGAGCAGGAGCATGGACAGATTTTACTAATGGTAATAGAGGGGCGTGACTGGAAAGGTTTGGGCACCACTGGTCTAAATGGCAGCACAACGTTTTGAATTTTGGTCTAAATTTGCACAGAAGTAAATGACTGCACATTGTGAAGGCTGTGGAGAACCAGGCCCTGTGCAAAATGAATATAAGGTAGGTATAAATCCTACCAAATCATTGCAAGGGTAAAAGAGTACATAGGGTATGAGGAAAATTATATCCTGTATTTCAAAATCTGATTTTCTTCAAAGCCACCTTTGCTTCTCCTGGGGACCGAGGGCTGGTTCGGGGCTGACTCAATCGTTAGAGCAGGCTACAGTGACCACAAGGCTGTTCTAATGTACACCAGCTAGAATGGCCATTCCACCAGCCAATGACCAGCACAACACACTGTATTCTAGCCCATTTCCACCCTGATCCAATATGACCTCTGCAAATTGAGAGTGGGAGAGGAATCCTTAGTTGCTCCCTAGAGCAACATTAATGTCACTGTGCAGCATTGTAGCTGCACAAAGTCACCTTACTCAGCCATTGAATACCAGTTTTTATGAAATCAACATTATTAAGTTAAATGGTGGAACATGTATTTAATAGTTT
The DNA here is from genome assembly GCF_003597395.2 of Chelonoidis abingdonii. Classification (NCBI taxonomy): domain Eukaryota; kingdom Metazoa; phylum Chordata; order Testudines; family Testudinidae; genus Chelonoidis; species Chelonoidis abingdonii. Next base: position 41,309,413 of record NC_133775.1, on the reverse strand, counting down.
TACTGAAGAAATCAGAATCTCCATATTGAAAAATCAGTCCATTATGTGGAAGTTTCACATTTCCATGGTTATGCAGTTGTTAAGGCAAAAAGTTCCACATTGCTTTTCTAACCAAGGCTGACTGATTAAGGGTGCTGGAAGGAATATGTTTTCCTTCTAGAATCTTAATTAGGTTGACTCTAACTCAGACAGGAGATTCTGCCAGCTGTCAGCTACTGCTTGGATCTCTTACTAATTAAACCTCTGAGGAAGCGTATTAAAGGTGTTCAAAAAGCCAAATCTCCCTTTAAAACATCTTCTCCGCTGCAACAAAGATTGGATGACAGTGATATCCCAGCTCAGAAACCTTACCTTTTGCATTCTTCACTGGAAATAAGCCAGGTATGCCTTACCTGAATTTATACCTTGTTCACTCACAGCCCTTACCTGTCATCTTTCTGTGAATGGATTGAAATGAATCTATCAGATGATGTTCTGCTGATATTTAACTTTAGAGAGACTGAATGTCAGAAATATATTAAAGTAATAAATATTGTTAATGTGGAAATATTTCTCTCTTAGTTTGATTTTGAGATATTACTACTACTCAGGAATTTTTAGCATTTTGAACAGTTAATAGACAACATTGTGACTATCTTAGTGTTCTCACACCTAATGACATTACTGTCACACTGCGGTTGTCAACTACATGTGGTGACAATCAGAACAATTTAATGTATGCAACTATAGTTTCAGTGTCTGATGTAGAGGTCAAGAAAACAGGGAGACTGTGGGGTTTCAGGTGGACACAGATATTGGATGGAGCTGAGGCAAACTGCACTTCCGAGTGGACCTGCATCTGAGCTGAATGAGTAGTAGTCCCCCAACCATGTACCTGATCCATCTTCTTTGTGAAATAGGGAGACAGAGACGATGATAAATGCTGCTGCATGAGAAGGGTTGACACTCCTTCATGAGGACAGTCTCACCAGGTGTTTGATGACAAAATCAGCTAAGCATGGTACGGTTGCCCTGGAAGAGGGTGCAAGCTTTCTGGAATTCCGGAATTAAATCCATAGACTTGATACCATAATTTAAAGTGATATTTGGTCACTCTAGAGTGAAAATGTGGCATTATTCTTTGTGGAATAAATGTGAATTACTAGTATAACTTTATGTCATGTTTAGTTAGAGTCAAATTGTATGGGTGAGTAAACTCCTGGAAGTAAGGATTTATAATGGAAATTGTGACATCTTTTATCAGTAGTGACCACAATGACTTCTCTACTAAAAAAAATGTATCCACAACTTAAATACTCATGTTGATATTTACTTGCAGGGATATTCACATTCTGAGAATCCCTTATGCAGATTTGGTAAGTCTGGTTAATAAGGGTTTTAAGATAAAAGTGTATCTACAATAGATGGGGCTAGCTGCATCTCTGTCCCATTTCTGGTTTCTCTGTGTGCACCCCTCAGATATTAGGCCTCTTACCTTACTTGTCTTCGGGTGGAGCCTTGTGTTTCTCCCACTCTCAGATTGGGACGTGGATGTAATAATGGGACTCGCAAGCTACTTGGAGGGAGGAGTTTGGAGGAGGCACAAGGAAGCCAGTCTTGTGCACATGTCTGAAATGCTGGGTGCAGTTGCAGCTTCTCTGTAAATAGTTATCTTAATAAAGAGCCAGTTTAAGTTTAGAAACATGGAATCTTCTCACCAGCAAGTGGTGCATGAAACAACGGGTATACGCTGTGTATACCGACTACTTATTACCATGCAGGCCCATCTCAGGTTTGGGATCTACTTGATCCTCCCTTTGGGAATCTGTGATCAGTGAAATTGATCTTCTTGAAACAACGTATTTTTACTTAGAAGGTGGAACAAAGCATTGGAGTTAAAAGGATTTAAAATAACAAACTGACATGCATATTTAATGGCATCTAATCTGACATTTCACTAAAAGCAAAGGGCAGGTCTACTCTTAAAATGCTGCATCAGTGCAATTGCACTGATGCTGCTATAGCACTCAAGTGAAGATGTTGCTATGTCAATGGGAGAGCTTCTCCCATCAGCGTAGTTAATCTACCTCCCAGAGAGAAGCTCCCCCATCGACAGTGCTGTCCATGGGGGAAGGGGGGTTAGGTTGGTATAACCCATGTTGCTCACAGGTGTGGATTTTTCACACCCCTGAGTGACCTAATTATACCCATATAGGTCTGTAGTGTAAACTTGGCCTAAGTCTCAGAGGGTTGTAATTGGTTGTATATTTGCTGAGGGTGAGGGTGTGCAGCCTATAGGAGGTCAAACACACCATCTTAGAAATCTAGTACATTAATCACATTTTGGGTATAGATTTAAAACATGCAATTAATACAGATACTTATGGCCCTGTTTCATCACCCCTGTCTGAGGAAAGTGGGAATATACAATTATTGTTTTGAGTTTACCTGCAAGGTTTTTTCTATTTTTTTTTTTTCTGGTAAATTCTTCAAATAAAAAATATGTTTAAAAAAATGGTGGTACAGTATTTGGTGCTACTATTTAGTGCAATATGATAGCCTGCTGATATGGAGTCACAGGTGATGCATCTAATGCATAAAGTACAGATTTTGTATTATATCACAATTGTTTTTACAGGGTATTAAAGCCAAATTATATTATCATCGAACAAACAATATACAAAAAAGTTTCATTTAACAATATGAGATGTTAATCATTTGCCCATTGTTAATGTTTTAATCAAATAATTTATCTGAGTTAAGGTAAGATAACATGATAGTTGAAATGCCAGCAGAGCCAGTCTACGCTATCATTCCTACTGCTGCTGCCGTCTATGAGAACAATGGCAGGGGAGAAGAGGGGAGGGAGAGGGAGAGAAGAAAAGCACTCACAAAGTGGCCTGCTTACCAAAAATAAGAGGTAAACAAATTACATTCCCAATTTTAGAGTTTTGTACTAGTGCCCGTCACCATAGCAGCAGGGTTCCTACAAATCCATTTTAATAAGGGAACAGAATTTAGACAAGGAGTCCAGTGGCAACTTAAAGACTAACAGATTTATTTGGTCATAAGCTTTCATGGGTAAAAAACCCACTTCTTCAGTTGCATGGAGTTATGCCCAAATACATCTGTTAGTCTTTAAAATACAACCATACTCCTTGTTGTTTTTGTGGATACAGACTGACATGGCTACCCAGCTGAGAATTTAGATGACAGCATATAGACATAGGGCTCTTCTTGCCTGCTGATGCTAATATTAGGTGCTAGGATCCTGCACAGAGCTAGAGAGTTATATAGGCTGACTCATTCTGCTTACTGACCAGGTGGATGCTATTAGCTGCTAACTAAGAATATAAAAAGATTCTGAGTGCCTTGCTGAGGTAGGGGCAAAGTTACGAGAAACTCAGCTTTCCTAGCCAAGATCATGAGAAAGCTTAGGTTGAATTTTATACTTTGCTGTTGTCATTTCTGTCAACAATAGAAGGAAACTCAGGAACAGGGCCGGTCCTAGACCAAATGGTGCCCCAGGTGAGGAGGGTCTTCAATGCCCCTTCCCCTTCAATTGTTAATTTTTTGAATAGCCTACAGCACCCCGAGCCTGGTGCCCCCCCAGCCCATCAGACCAGGTGGTCACTTGGGTCCCCTTCCCCCAAAATCCAGTCCTGCTCAGGGAGTTCTAGTAACTTTTTAATTTGTTAGGAGTGAGGTGAGACTGTCACCTACTTATGTACATGTATATAAATGTAATGAGAACTATTTTAAAGTTGTTGAGGGTTTTTTAATTCTCTCTCTTCCCCAATTAAAGTAAAGGTTTGTTTTCCTTTTACATTTGTAGCTATTAGGTTGAATTACCCTGGATTTGTGGAGCAGATAAATGAAATTACTTTACAGGCAGCGTTGGGTTTTGAGTCCAGGCACATCTGTATCTCAGACATTCTTGTCTTCATTTGAAAACCATCTCTTTCCTAATTAAACAGCAGAGAAAGAAAGATAGAGAGAGATTGTTATTAGTAAAAGCATCACTCTAAAGTACTTGGAGGTGACATACATACTCATCCATATATTCATTGATCGTTATCACCTAGGGACAATAAAATAAACTATTCAAGCACATTAGTATAGCACAATCAGTCTCTCAGTTTAGTGGTTTAAGAATTATCTTCAAGAGCTGTCACCTGGGAGCCTGTGTTTGGCACCACTTCATTTTATAACTACTAACATGTATCATAAAATTATTTATATCAACCATGTAGGTTTCATGTAGCACGTGCTAACCTTTATAGTATGTTAGGTAGGTCCAAAAATAGGTAACTTTAACTTGCACTTTTTAAATCTAATTAAAATACTCCAGTTTAGAGCACATAAATAACCGTGCCAGTATCATCATTACATATTGCATGTGTTATCATGTATTTGTTAATAATTAACCGGCAACACAGACTTCCTAAAATGATTTTTTCTTCCATGTACAAGAAGGTGTTAACAGTTTTCTTTCACACACCCTGCTAAAGCTCTGCCACTCTCCAGTCCCTTAGCAAGTTTCTCAATGCTGCAGATCAAAATAGGACTGTTATCTCACAAAAGAGATGTTACAGTAAGCAGATTTTACCTTTTGACCTGCCACTGTAACACACAAGGTGTTATAAAAATAGCAGTTGCAAAAATCAGCAGGCTGCCTTGAAAAGACATAAACTGATTTTGAGTGTGAGCACGCGCACTAGGAAGGAAAATATTATAAGCTAAACTGTATCAATTTATTTTCTATGTAACTTATTTTTACACCACTTCACTCACTGTTTTAATCACTTTGTGAGATACATTATATAGCTGGTAGAATCATTTTTAAGTGCCAGTGTTTGGCACCACCTGCAGCTTGGGTTGTTAAAGAGGCATAAAGTGAATGAGTTAAAAGCAGTGCAATGGAAGTATGGATCTCATGGTAATTTTTTAAATGTCAAAGGTACTCCACTCATTTCCCCCAGAGCCGGAGTAGTAGCTAGAGAAATGGTGCTGCTTTCCCATCCTCCACTAATGTTGGTTAAAGCCTGTGTTCTATCTATCATTTTATATGGCCCACTTCACCACATTATGAGTTCATCCTCTCAGTAATCCTCTGAAGTAAGGAAATATTATTATATCCATTTTACAGATGGGGTAACTTAGGCACAAAAAGCAAAAAAGCCATAGTCCTTTGAACATATGCATACTTAACTTTAAGCACTGCGATAACCTCTTTGATTTCAGTGGGGCCACTTACTTGCTTAAGTGTTTACATGCACAATAAAGTTACTTAGTTCAGCAGGCAGAAAATCACTGTTTCATAGAATCTATAAACATTCACCTGCCACATAAAATAAAATAAAAGGGATAATCATTACCCATAAGAGATCATACAAGGGGGAAATGAACCACAAGTCCAAGAGGATGCAGTGTCACATAAGGGATGGCATGGTTTGTTCATAAGCTGAATGTGCTCCTCTCATGACAGATTTCTTGCAAACCCATCGCCTTGTCATTGGATTCCCCTCATGCTGGAAGCAGGATGAGATTTTCCTTATTTGTAAAGTCATATCTGAATTTTCAAATGTTAGGACTGAAGTGGAAAATGAAGTGCTTTCAACACACCAAGATAAGGAAGGATGGTCTTGTGGGATGAGGAATTGGACTAGAAATTTGGAAATGTGGGTGAAATTCATACATCTACCACAGTCACTAGTGTTACCTTGAACAAGTAACTCAAGCCCTGATCCTGCAAACTCTTATGCAAAGTCTCACCCTGCTTCTAGCATGAGGGGAATCCAATGGCAAGGCCATGGTTTTGCAAGAAATCTGTCATGAGACGAGCACATTCAACTTATGAACAAGCCATGCCATCCTTTATGTGACACTGCATCTTTTTGGACTTGTGGTTTATATTCCCCTTGTATGATCTCTTATGGGTAATGATTATCCCTTTTATTTTATTTTATTTGGCAGATGAATGTTTATTGATTCTATGCAACAGTGATTTTCTGCCTGCTGAACTAAGTAGCTTTATTGGCACGTAAACACTTTTTAAAAAGAGATTAATTTGCTTAATTAGTTTTAAAATAATATTTCAAATACACAACATTTGCTAAATGTATAATTCATCTTTGTAATATATAGCTCAACCATTCAGGCAATGTTCACTTCATTATAATGTATGAGAATCGCCGAAAAAAAAATAACCTATGGTAAAATCCAATTTAATGTTTAAAAAAATGGATTCTGGAGCAATAGATAGATATATTAGGAGTAAGGAATACTAGAAACGATTTGTGTTAGCCGATATTTTTCCCTTGTCTTAATGCAAGATTACAGTATGGACATAGGTTTCAACCTGTGCCAATTTTACAAGAAAACTCTTAAGTTCTTGAAGGTGTTTACTGAAAATTTCTCATTAGAAGTATTTTAGCAAAATTGGTAGGGGAAGGGAAAAAAAGTGTTTCAGCTCTTTGTACTGTCTGCTGTACCCTCCTCTACTTTCTACTGCTCTAATTTCAAGTTAAAATTAGCCTATGGTCAGCCCTGTTAAAAATAAATACAAACAATGTGTCATTTGGGTCCAACTGTAACTAATCTATTTTAAAAAAGCAACAAAGAGTCCCGTGGCACCTTATAGACTAAGAGATGTTAGTCTATAAGGGGCCACAGGACTTTTTGTTGCTTTTTACAGATTCAGACTAACACGGCTACCCCTCTGATACTAATCTATTTTAGTCACCTCCCAGGAGCCAATGGGTCCCTTTGCTATCTTTCCTGTCCATCCAAGCATGTAACATTTTCAAACTGCAGGGCCACCCAGAGGATTCAGGGGGCCTGTGGAAGGGCCAGGTCTTCAGTGGCAATTCAGCGGGGGGTCTCTCTCGGAGGAAAGAACCCGCCGCCAAATTGCCACTGAAGAATGAAGCGGCGGCGGTAGAGCTGCTGCCGACAGCGGCTTTTTTCTTTTTCTTTTTTTTCCCACTGCTTGCGGCGGTGCTTGTACTCACTGGGTGGCGCTCCGAGGCTTCAGCAGTGCTTCAGCGGTGTGTCCTTCACTCTTTCCAAGTCTTCTGCTGCACTGAAGGACCCCCCACCAAAGACCTGGAGCAAGTGAAGGGCCTGCCACCAAAGTGCCGCTGAAAACCCAGAGTGGCTCGCGGGGCCAGAGCCTGGGGCAAATTGCCCCACTTCCCCCTCCCTCTGGGCAGCCCTGTCAAAATACAGTAGAAATGCAAGTGTACTAGAAGTCATCTACAGCTAGAGCTGGGGAAATAACTAATGTGTTGGATTGCTGGCAATTCTGGAAAAAACATACAAAAATCATGTGAGTGGATCAGAATTAAAAAGTATTTCAGTGAACCAAAGAAGTCTGTTTCAAGTTCAGCTTTGTATTGCATTTTGTAAGAGAGAGAGAATATGACTTTTTAGCCTAGTGTCTAGGGCACTCACCTAGGAGGTGGGAGACACAATTATTGATTCAGTGAACGTTGAATTATTTATACAAAGTGGAAATGCTTCATCAGCAGAGACACAGAGTGCCCTACCTCAGAATAGGTTATAGCCTGGTGATTAAGATAATAATGTGGCATGCAAGAGACCTGGGTTCAAATCCTTGCTATACAGGAATCAAACCTGTTTTTCCTACATCTGTTAAAAGAAGTGAGGAAACACCACCTACTTCTCTCTCTTCCATCCTGCCTTCCTACCCTTTCTGTTAATGTAGTCTGAAAAATATATATATCTGTCCAAAACCATTCAGTGAACTTGTGTGAAATTCATGAACGCTTTCAGGTTGATTGAATCTGCATTTTTTGCAAATAAGCAATTTATTTTTTTTAAAAAGCCCACCTATATATAGAATTGAGCCAGCCTCACTACTGGCCTCTCCAGTTCTGATGCTAACACCGGGGCACTGCCTTACTCAGTGAACAAGCCTATAAGTCTGAAGGTATGTCTATAATGAAATAAAACACCAGCGGCTGGCATGTGTCAGCCAACACTGGCTTGCAGGGCTGCAGGGCTACAAATGTGCAGCAAAGATGTTCAGGCTTGGTTTGGAGCCTGGGCTCTGGAACTTCATGAGGAGGGAAGATCCCAGAGCCCACATCTACATTGCAATCCGAGCCCTGAACTCAGCTGAAACAGGCCAGCGGTGGGTGTTTCATTGCAGTGTAGACATACCCTGAAGACTCTTCAGTTCTGAGACACCAAATCTGCAGGCTAAAGCTAAACAGAGGCACTACATTTAACAAATGGTATGGGAATTTGTCAGCAATGGTTAATTTACTACAGAGTTTTATAAAAAGGGAGCGCTGAGTTTAGCTAAATAACGTTCTCTTACATAGTCAAGGAGAAATTTTAGAAAACAAAAGCTACAGCAAATTACATAGGGCAAAAAGACAAAAATAATGCAAATTATATATGAAATGTTTTGAAGGTGCACTTTTAATTAACCTCCACTGTTAATGTGGAATCCCGTTATCCTAAATACTGATGTCATTAAAATGATGGCAAAGTAATTTGGTTTAATAAAAGCTTTAATAACATCCTTTTTCGCATTGCATTATTGTCCAGTTTCATCCTATTAGTGCTTTCATTAAGGAAAATTAAGTTTAAAATAAAAAGAGAGAGAGAGAAAAAAGAGTAAATACAGTTTATTTGTTCTTATTCTCGAATGTGAATGCATTTTAATTTGTTCTTTAGATATTGCTTGCAGTGACTCTGTATTTTGTTTCATATTTAGTTTGACTGTGTGATTTCTTAAAGGAAGTAAATGTTTACGTAAGAAGGTCAAACGAAAATCATAAAGCTGATACGAACTAAGAGACACATTGGGAAAATGCTGGTATCAGCTCATGTAATGATACCTGCTCCTTTACCTTTCAGCCTACGGATTGTGGGTACCTATTGGTTGTTATGAATTCCAGTAGTGATGGTGGAGTCTCAGAACATTTGAATAAGCTCCAGAAGGATCCTGTAGTTATTCAAGCATCCCAAGTGGCTGCTAGATGTTTGATATTCATATATATCTTCCTTTATTATTTTTTTGCTGCTAAAGGTGCAGTGTCTATGTGCTTCAGACAGGATCATTGTTTTCATAGTGGAGATCAAAAGATTTTCAGTGATAACTATGTTAAGATCTCTGTCTTTTCATCCCAGCCTTCGTAGCTGCCCAGCAAGCTCCTCTGTCCAGCTAAACCCTAGCTAGTCTCTTTCACTTTGTATTCCTCTCCCTGATGAAACTGATGCTCCTGTCCATGGGCAACACTATCAGCCTAGGAATCCTAGGGCTTTCTCAACATGTGAGAGGGACCTGGAAAAATTTCTATTGCTGAAATGGGATGCTTCATTTTAGATTTAGAAGTGAATGGGGATGTCATTTTTTATATTTGTTTTCCTATTGTAGTTCTGTTATTTCCATTTCTGCCAGTAGATGCCCTGTTAAGCATTTATACTATGGGTTAATATAGCAACATCAGTAAGAGCTGTCTTTTTAAGGAGGTAAGAGGACACTCTGTGGTGCAATGATTGCAGGAGGGTCAAACCAGACTCCATCTCTGGAAAACCCTGCCTGTGTCTGGTAGTCAGAAAGAGCAGAGAAAGGATCCCCGAGTGTGAAAGGTCAGAACTTGGGTCACTAGTGTTATTTCTTTTCTTTAACTCACATGCATCACCTTGTGAGATGACCTTTGGTATTCTCAGGGGCCTGGACTCAGGATGATAAAAGTGGAAGTAGAGCTGGGCAGATTTTCTGTAGAATGTTTTTGATCAGAAAATGCCAAATCATCAAAAATGACACATTCCTGCAGGAGCACGTGGAGTTCAACAACATCTTGTTTCCAAAACAAAAGAAAAGAAAAGAAACAAAGTCATTTTGAAATGTGTTTTATATCACAAATTATAATATAACAACATTTAAAATTTGATAGTAAAATGAACTATTTTGAATGACCAAAGAAAAATGTTTAAAAAAGGTTCACTTTTTGGAAAATTTCAGAATTTGATCTTTCTTTCTGATTTGGAACTTAAAAAAATGAAATTACAGAATTCCCCAGGAAACTGAAATTCTGATTCATGTACAACTCTAGATAGAAGGCATGGTAGTAGGGTTGTCAAATGTTGCGGCTGTCTTGTGACACTCGTGCGTTTGGCATCCATTTCACGCATTCCTACATGTATGATGTCACGCATGCTGCAGGAATGTACTGCTGCTGGCTGCTGGCAGCTTCCAGAGTCAGTGACACCTGTTTTGCCACCAGCTGGATAGCTATGTGGTCTCTATCTCCCTCTGCTGGATCACAATGGGAAAGGAACAGATAAGAGGAGTGACAAGCAGCAGTAGCCGTTGATGGATGTGAGAGGCCCAGTACTGGCTGGTTTATAGATTCCAACTCCACTCCAATCCCAACACCCTTTCAGACCACAGCTTTCCCCAGACAGTCATGCTAATATCCACCAGTCCAGCACCCCAGGCACCCACCAGCATTCACCCACTGATCTACTGCAGTACAACCTAGCCACTGCTGCCAAATTTTGCGCAGCTGTATACTCTATCCCTACACAGGGCCGGTGCTACCATTAAGGCAAATTAGGCTGTTGCCTAGGGCACCAAGATTTCGGGGTGCCAAAAAGCGGTGCCCCCAATTTTTTTTTTACAGCGGTTCCTCCCTGAGCACACGGTCACTGCTCCACTTCTCCTGCCTCCCAGGCTTGCAGCACCAATCAGCTATTTGGCGCTGCAAGCCTGGGAGGAGAATTAGAGCAGGGCTGCATGCTTGGGGAGGACGTGGAGCAGACGTGAGCTGGGGTGGGGAGGTCCTGCACGGCTCCCGGGGGGTGGGGGAACAGCGCCCAATGGGGGTGATGGGAGCGCCCCACCTCTCAGCTGGGGGCCCTGGACCCGCCCGGCCACGGCTCCCGGGGGGTGGGGGGAGCCTCAGGGCAGGGAGGGAGCTCCCGCGGTGGTGGGGGTGCCTCAGGGTGGAGGAGGATGGGGAGCTGCCGCAGAGCTGGAGGGGGGAGCACAAGGTGGAAGTTTCGCCTAGGGCGTGAAATTTCCTTGCTCTGGCCCTGTCCCTGCAACTACTTGAGGCACCATGTGTTGCCTCAAGATGGGAGGGCTGGACCAGATGACCTCTCAAGGTCCCTTCCAGACCTACATTTCTATGATTCTATTCTGTGATATGCAAAATTAAGGCATTATGTATTAATCTGACACCTCTGGGTGGGTTGTCTGCATCAGTGATCAACCCCAGAACTTTTGGTTCTAAAAGTTTGATCCTCTTCTGCCTGACATAGAAGACTAGGGTCTCTTAGTGTTATGGCTTGTACTCATCAGCCTCTCTATAGTCCAACTACTGGAGAAGGAAAGAGCAGCACATTTTGTCAGCAAGAGTTACATAAAAGTTGTATAAAATGTTACTGAGGTGCATGAAACTTGGCAGCTATTTATAGGCCTAAAGACAGATTCATTAACAGGCCAGATATCCAAGGGATTTGGAAGGTGAGGGGTGGAAGTAAAAATTTATGTTCAGATTTCTATGGTTTAGATTTGGTTTAGACACAGGAGAATGGAGTGTCAGCTGGTGTAGAATCCCTGCTGCCCCCTCACATTTTTCCATAAGATTTCCCCGTTATTATCACCCCTAAAAAACCTCTAAACAGTCTTAATATGTATTAAGAACAATAATCTACCACCATGATATAACCTTCCCTGATATCAAGAAAGACACAAAATCAACTAACCCTTGTCTATTCTCCCTATTTCTTTCTATTGTTTTTTTAACTCACTTGTTTCACCTTGTCTAGATGGATTGTAAGGGGCAAAGATGGTGTCTTTCTATATGTCCATATAATGTCTAATACAAGAAGGCCCTCATCCTTAATGGAGCATGTAGGTTCTGCCACAATACAAGTAATGAATAGTACTAATTATTAGTAATTATGTAAAAAAGTCACAACCTGTAGTCATTTACCCCACTCAGGAACATAAAAAATCTTGCATGTTTCTGTATCTACCTGTGAATGCCCCAATGCAGTAAATACATTCAATTAAAGGGGTCTCTCTGTTGGACACAAAATAGGAGAAAGTTGTTTATCTAGTGGTAAGATCAGTGAGGACTGGCCGAAAGGACTAGGGCTATTTGGAACCATTTCAGCTAACCTTCTCCATAGACAGGGTGACCAGATATCCCGATAAAATTGGGACTGTCCCGATATTTAACCCTTTGTCCCATGTCCTGATCAATGTCCCAATTTGTCCTGATATTCAGGTAACAAGGTGACCAAGAGGGAGGTGCTGACTCCGTGGGTGTTCCAGAGTTGGAGCACTCATGGGGAAAAATTGCAGCCAATCTCCCCCCTCCTCGCCTCCTTCCTCACCCACCCCCCAGCATGCTGCATCCCCTCTCCTCCCCCGCCTCCCAGCACTTCCCGCTGCCTAAGAGCTGTTTGGCTGCCCTTAGCGCTTTCCAGGAGGGAGGGGGAGGACCGGGGATGTGACGCGCTCAGGAGAAGTGGTGGAGAAGAAGCAGGGCAGGGGCGGGGACTTGGGGGAAGGGGGTGGAATGGAGGCAGAGCAAGGTTGGATGCTTGGGTGGGAAGAGGCAGGAGGTTGGTGAGCACCCACCCAGCAGAGGGGACGTCACCGCTGAAGGGGTGAGTGGCAGGCAGAGGGGTGAAGAGGCGAGTGGCGGGCAGGCAGGTGGGGTGGAGATGAGGCGAGTAGTGGGTGGGGGACTGAGGAAACACTCAGCAAACCAGCAGGGGGACCAGGGGGTTGAGGAAGGGTGCGGTAGGAGGGGCGAGTGGGGAGGGGGTGGGACCTGGGGCACAGTGGGAGAGGAGCAGGGGTGGGCAGTGGGCGGGGCTGATGGTATCCCAATGTGACTCGATACTTTAGTGTTGTGATCTGGTCACCCTATCCGTAGAGTCAGTTTCAAGACCTCTGAGTTTTGTGTTGAGATTCAGTTCATTAAGATAAAAAACACACACAAGGGAAAACCATATGAATTTAGGTTAATTTAATGTAAACCCACCAGAATCTGTCTGAATCTTCTCTTCTCAAAGCCTGCCATGCACCAGCAGATTTTGGGCTGCCCATGTTCACTCCACCTTTTTTCTGGAATTCAGGGCTCATTGCTAAATCTCCCTTATATTTTCTACCCGGTCTATTCTTATCCATGAAGTCAATGGACTACTCGCAGTGTGTAAAGTTAAGCATGTGCATAAGTCCAGATATAGATGGTTGTTTCATCCACAGATATGCTCAGAGAATAGAGGCTGGGAAAAATTACTCTCCCTCTCCCCCTCTATGCATGTGTGTGTGTGTGTGTATATATATATATAAATTTTATATATATATAAAATTCCCCTCTCACCCCTATGGGTGGTATGTGTCTTCCTCAACCTCGGGTCCTCTACCAGAGGCCTGGGAGTTTGAGGGTTCTGCGCAGTATCTTAGCTTCCTAGCAGCTGCACTCTTGACAGAGAGCTCTGATGTTGCCTGGGATCTGTTGGACCACTCACCCAGCTTAAGGTCACGAGCCGAGTGCGTCCTGACCACCACGGACCACTTTGGCCTTCACTGTTCGCATCCCTCTCTAGTTCCTGTACTTTCAAGGCGCCGTGGTACTTCTCGCTCTCATATTCCTTTCCTGTGTGCTGTACACTTGGCACTGCATATATCACCACCGCTGTCGTCTAGTCTTGTCTCATTACCACGATTGTCTTTTGATTGGGCCAGTACCTTGCCTGTCGTCTGGATCTGGAAGTGCCACGATCTTAGCCTGCTATTCTCCGCAACCTTCTGTGGAATCTCCCATCTGTCATTGGGAGGGTCAGCCCATACGCTGTGCAGATGTTCCTGTACCACATGCCAGCATTGGTTGTGCCGTCTCAAGTGATATGCTTATTTCCTTGCCTGCATTTACATCCTGCCCTATGTGTTGGACTCGTCTCTGGGGCCTCGGGCTGCACAGTTCTAGCACCTTGGCGTCTCTAGGTGTGTAGACCCGCTGCTTCAATGATTGGTGCTCAGTGCTGTTCCAGTGCTGCTATGATCAGACTTGCCTCAGTGTGTCTTTTAGTTCCAGCCCCTTTCACACTGTGGATTCCACAACTGTCGCCACCTCAGCATATCTGTCGATGGTACATCCATGCAGAGGTCTTGTCTTGCTCATGGATTCTTCCTGTTGGCTGTGCTATCCTCCAATGTCTGCTACTGCTGGTCATTCTTCAGCGCTCTTTGGGGCCATCTTACTGCATGTACTCTTGGATGTTCCGGGTTCATTCCAGGACAGTGCTTGTAACGCTGCCACCAAGCCCCGCCCACCTGTCTTGCCGGCTGGGTTATACAGTCTCTGGGTGTTGGGACTTGGGGTGGACCTCCGTGCATTGTGAGAGTTCTGGGTTTTCCATCGGCAGCTCCATTTCCTCCTCTGAACCAGCTCACGTAATACCGGGACGGGCATGATGACTGGCGGCATATTCCGTTGATGGCGTGGATCTTGCTTCTTCCCCTTGAGCGGCTCTCAGGACCTGTTCTATCCTTGGTGTACTGGATGTTGCGGTCTTCCTTGCTCCGTTCACATGGTCCGATGTGACTGTGGACGCCAGCAAGTACTTGTAGCTGCGTCTGTATGTCTGCTGTGTGGCCCCGCTGGTGAGTTCCACCCCATCAGTCTTGCTACCTTCCCTTCTTCACTACCATTCGGCCACACTGTCTCCAGTACAAATGACATCCCGATCTCCTGCCTGTAGATCCGCGTCAGGTGATTAGCGAGTCGCATGTTCTCGTTCAGTTCTTAGCATACAGCATTGATGTCATCATGTGAGCAGGTGGCTGATGTAGTTCCACTCCTTGCACCTGTAGCTGTAATCCTAGTCCTTGATTGATCTGGAGCTGAGCGCGCACTTCCAGCCCTATGCAACACCAGCCCCCAGCCCCCCCCGGGAACCACGTGCTCCGCCCCTTGGTACTATCACCACGCTTGATGGCCACATTGCTGGCAGCAACGCTGCCTGTTGTCTAGTGTGTCTTCCAGTGCCCATTCGAGCTTCTTAGGAAGGCCTTAGTGTCTGTTGACATTGTTATACACAGACATTCACGATCCCTGTGCGGCATTAGTCGTAGGCTTTCTGTGTATCAAATCCAGGCTGGTGCGTCAGATTGGTCTGTACTAGACTGGAGTCTTGGGCAGACTGCTCTATCTAATGAGCAATGGTGTTTTGAGGCCTCTGGTGTTGTTCCCAATGCCCCTTCTGCAGCTGTTGCTCATTGTACTGCTGGCCGCTCCTGATGTGTCTGTGTCTGCAGCTACTTTGATGCTGATAGGACTTTCCATGTTGTGGGAGGCAGCGTATCGGCGGTAGTTGGACAGTTCTTCCCCTTGCAGGGGTTCTTCACTGTCAGCACTGTCCTTCTTGTTGTTATGCTAGCCAGTGCTGGATGGGAGCTGCTGCTAGTCAGCTGGTTCATCTTTGGCTGCTAGGCTCATGCATGCCTGTTAGTTTTTTAGCCGAAGTAGGATCTGGAATACGTGTCTGGTCCAGCTCTTCATGATTCTTGACCCGCATGCGGAGCTCATTCACTTGATGGTGACTGCTTTCTGTTTGGGAGATTTGTGTGTCTGTTTTCATGGTCCTGCAGCCACTTTGCGCTCGGTGTGATGAAGTCTTCTCTTTTCCCATATGTTTTCCAGTTACGTTTCGTTCTGCTGCTGGTGGCTCTCTGTATTTGTTGTTGTTGACTGCAGTTGGGACGTACACCTTGGATGTTCTTTGGAAAAGGCATTTCTTTTTTGGGCCTCTGCTTCTCTAGGTATTTCTCTAGCCTGGAGCTGAGTGGCTGGAGCCTTGTTTAGCAGTCTCTAAGCTTCAGATGGATTCAGTCCTTTGTAGTTTTCAGTAGCCGAGTTTATCCTTTAATCTCTACACCTTCTATAGTTCACCAGCTGATAACTTCCTCTCGAGTCGCCTTATCTTAATCCTCCACCTCATTTCACGGTGTACATACTGTTCTTCTTGTTGTAGCCAAGCATCTCGCGGATTACAGAGGCTGTAGCGCCATATACCAGTTCATTGGTTTAGTTATCGTGGTAGAGGGGTTTGATAGGGCCTCTATTCCATTTCTAACATTACTATTCTGATGGTACTATCTCCACTGAGCCTTGGTAATCGGTCCTATGATTACTGTAGCTAGTTTCTCCGAGTTTATGCTTTCTCATATGCAGTGCTTGGATGCTCTGCATGAGAAGAGTGGCAGTGAAGTTTCAGCTCAGGTGCTGGCTTGCACAGTCCACTTGTTCTTCCAGGTCTTCTCTGAGTTGGGATGTAATGTGGAGTTGGTCTATTTCAAGCTGTGAAAGCAAGCTCCTCTTACTATGTTATGAACGTTGTAATAGCTGTTTCTCAGTAAGTGTGGATGTAGTCTTTGTCATCCACAGTCCCCTCATACGTTCATGATATCCCCTCTCATTAGTCTACTGTTGAGTACTTCCATCAATTCTCGGTTCTTTCTCGGTCCATGACATGGTTTGTTCCAGTACGCCCTTGTATCGTCAGATTGTCCTGGTTCCTCAACATCTGGCGCAGACCTTGTTAATCCGGGCGACTCCGAGCCAGCATGACTCTCCTAGTTAGTTGTCATCTCATATTTGAGGAGTAGGGAAGTCGTTAGGGTCTTTTGCCAAGGATCCCCTACTGGAAGTTGGTACCAACCAGGGGATTTGAACCCCGATCTTCGTATCAAGGCAGTCTCCTGTATCGAAGGCGGCTCTCTTAACCACTACGCTATCCAGTCCATGGATTATATATATATATGTGGCAAATTGCGGTTTGTTCTCTGGTCTCGGCGCTTTCTCTTCTTGGGTAGGTTCAGGGCGATATTGCTGCCTCTGAACCAGTTCATTTAATCACTCCCTAGTGTCCTTGGAGGGAGGAGTGGAGAGAGGCCTGGGCCCGCCCTCTACTCCAGTTCAACCAGGGGCCCTGGTGTGGTGACCACTGACTGTACGGTCTTCCTCCTGGCGTACTTCCCTCTCACTACGTCAGCTTGGTGAAGGGCTTCTCGCCTCTCTTCAATTACACGCCTGGTGCCCTTACCTAAGGTTTCGTGGGCTCCCAATCCACCGCAGCACTCCTCAAACCTTCATTTCTCTGGACCAAACTACTTTCTTCTAGCATCTGACTCTTCCCAATCCAACCTTTCTCCTTCACGTACCACCCCCTGTCTGACCTGAAGCAGGATGTTGTATATCCATCTGGATGATCAGGTGCTCTAACTGAAGTCAGGTCTCTAATTGGAGGCAGGTGCTCTCTGAAGTCAGTGCTCTACTGGAGTCAGTGCCTCTAATTGGAGTCAGGGTGCTCTAATTGCCACAGCTTTCTAGTATCTAAAGCAAACCTTCCTCCCTGGCAGAGAATAAGTGCCCCTGCACACTCTTTGTGCCTCCTGGCCAATGCTGTATCACAATCTATATAAAATTTTCAACAAATTTTTACCAATAATGGGTTTTCATATATATGCTGTGTGTGTGTGTGTGTTATTTATATATATATATGAAAAAAATTAATAATATGAAGTAATAGAACCAAAACATGGCAATTATGTTCCTTCTAAAGAGAGGACGATCTAAAAATGTAAGTTTCTTTTTAGATAGTCGATTAACATGTATTTTTCACTTGGAGATTTTGGATTAGGAAAAGTGCACGTGAACCACTGAAGTAAAATCACTGTGTTTTTAAATCATTCTAGTTATTATTCACTTGACAGATAATTGATGTGTTGTCTAATACTGCAGATTTTGCTTTTAGAGGGAACAAAGGTTAGAATAAATGAAGCATCTATAAATAATGTGGTCAACATAAATATACTATTCAAAAGATAATATAATATAAGCACATTTAAAGAAACATAAGAGGAAGGAACATGCTTTTGTATTAAGAATAGGATGAGATGTTAGTTAATGTGATATGAGCTTTGGATTGTATTAGACTCTCACAGGGAAATCAAATTCACATCATGTTAGTGAGAAATATGATCACAGTTAGTTTCTTTTAGTGGGTTAAATCTGTTCTTCTAAATCCTCTACAGTGCTGCTGTTGCACTGATATAAATCTCTCATTTCCCTCTGGAATTTTTGAGCATTATGTTGCATTAGATTCTAATAGCATACGTTGTTGCTTTGCTCTTACTGAGCATAAGACAATGTTTTTATTACATTAACATCTATTAGACTTGCATGCCATAGACTTTGCTGTGTTTGTGTAAATAAACATTGTGGACTATTGTTGTTCTCAGTGTAACTCATATTGGAGGGTGGGTAATGCTGCCTGCAGTGATGCAAGAGCATGAGTAAGAACTTCCGGGCCGACTGTTAGGAACCAGGGCACAAACCACAAATTGGCTGTGAGTTCTATACTTAGAATTCACCAACCAGTTATCAAGTGTAAACTCCTCAGGCATACAATAGCCTTAACATGGAGTCACAGATAATCCCCCAGAGTACTCTGATATATCTCACTACGTATGTGAGTGTACCTTTGTGATAGCTGCTCCCTTACACCAAGCATCAAAGCAATATTCAGATTACTCCCAGTCTCAAGGGCTAGTGACTTATCCCAGGTAAATTGCACCTTAGATCTTATATCTGAGATAATACTTAAAGCTAGGGCTGTTGATTAATCACAGTTAACTCATGCAATTAACTCGAAAAATGAATCACAATAAAAAAAATTAATCATGATTAATCACAGTTTTAATCACACTGTTAAACAAGAGACTACCAATTGAAATTTATTAAATATTTTGGATGTTTTTCTACATTTTCATATATATTTGATATCTGTGTTGGTAACTGAAAATCAAGTGCTCACTATATATTTTTATTACAAATATTTGCACTGTAAAAATGATAAACAAAGAAATAGTATTTTTCAGTTCACTTCATACAAGTACTGTAGTGCAATCTCTTTATCCTGAAAGTGCAACTTACAAATGTAGATTTTTTCTTTGTTACATACTGCACTCAGAAACAAAACAATGTAAAACTTCAGCAGCTACAAGTCCACTCAGTCCTACTTCTTGTTCATCCAGTCACTAAGACAAACGAGTTTGTTTACATTTATAGGAGATAATGCTGCCCTCTTCTTATTTACAATGTCACCAGAAAGTGAGAACGGACGTTTGCATGGCACTTTTGTAGTGAGCACTGCAAGGTATTTATATGCCAGATATGCTAAACATTCGTATGCCCCTTCAAGATTTGGCCACCGTTACAGAGGACATACTTCCATGCTGATGACGCTCGTTAAAAAAATAATGTGTTAATTAAATTTGTGGGGGAGGATTGTATGTCCCATGCTCTGTTTTACCCACATTCTGCCAAATATTTCATGTTATAGCAGTCTCAGATGAAGACCGAGCACATGTTGTTCATCTTAAGAATACTTTCACTGCAGATTTCACAAAAAGCAAAGAAGGTACCAATGTGAGATTTCTAAAGATAGCTACAGCACTCAATCCAAGATTTAAGAATCTGAAGTGCCTTCGAAAATCTGAGAGGGACGAGGTAGAGGGCATGCTTTCAGAATTCTTTAAAGAACAACACTCCAATGCAGAGACTACAGAAGTTGAATCACCAAAAAAGAAAATCAACCTTCTTCTGGTGGCTCAGATAATGAAAATGAACATGTTTTGGTCCACACTGCTTTGGATGGTTTTCAAGCAGAACCCATCATCAACATAGATGCATGTCCCCTGGAATGGTGGTTGAAGCATGCACATTTGGCACATAATTATCTTGCGATGCCAGCTACAACAGTGGCATGAGAACACCTGTTCTCACTTTCAGGTGACATTGTAGACAAGAAGAGCACAGCATTATCGCCTGCAAATATAAAGTAACTTATTTGTCTAAGCGATTGGCTGAACAAGAGGTAGGACTGAGTAGGACTTGAGAGCTCTAAAATTTTACCTTGTTTTATTTTTGAAAGCATTGTTTTTGTACATAATTCTATATTTGTAAGTTCAACGTTCATGATAAAGAGATTGCATTACAGTACTTGTATTAGGTGAATTGAAAAAATACTATTTCTTTTGTCTTTTTACACTGCAAACACTTATAATCAAAAATAAATATAAAGTGAGCACTGTGCACTTTGTATGCTGTGTTGTAATTGAAATCAATATATTTGAAAATGTAGAAAACATCAAAAATATTTACATAAATGTATTCTATTCTATTGTTTAACACAATTTTTAATCGCTTTTTTAAATTTATTATTATTTGCTTGACAGCACTACTTTTTTTACTTACTTGACAGCGCTACTTATAGCCAATCCTATAATAAGCTATATAAAGATTTATTAAATAGGAAAAGGAAATCAGTTATTGACAAGGGTAAATAAAGCAGGTAAACAGATACACAAATGAGTTACCAATAACGTTGTATGTACACACTGCAATGTAAGCCCAGGGTTAATAGAACTTGAGTTAGCTGACTCCGGGTTTTTTAACTTAGGGCTTGAGCATCTAGACTCATTTATAATCCCAGGTTCGGGGTTGAACCCTAGGTCCCAGCGTGGGGCTCCAACGTCAATGGGTATGTTTACACTTCAATAAAACATGTGCAGCAACCCTGTGTCAGCTGACTTGGGCTTCTAGTGCTCAGCTGCAAGGCTATAGAATTGCAGTATAGACTTCAACACCCAGGCTGAGCCTGGGCTCTGGACCCTCCCCACTTGTTGGGTCCCAAAGTCTGGGCTCCAGAGTGAACCCGAATATCTACACCACAATTAAACAGTCCCCTAGCCTGCGCTCTGTGAATCTGAGTTAGCTGGTATGGGCCAGCTGCGGGTTTTTAATTGCACTGTACCCATGGCCTGTGATAGCTTTGAAGGTCAAGCAGCTGGAGATCTCTTGCTTTGCCTAGAAATACTTTGCCCTCCAGAGTCCAAGCAGCATACAGATAATCAGTTACTTCTTGCTAGGGGTTTTATTCTCCTCTCCCCACCGGCTTTCAGCTGCAAAGCTCAGCTGATGGGAGGAGTCCCTTGCATGACTCATCTTCATGAATCTGTCTGTCCTCTTGTTGATGGTACGTAGGGAAATTCCAGTTGCAATGTCCCACAATAGACCTCCTGGTATCAATGAACTTTTTCTTTTAGGAAGGGCATAACACCTTCTGTTGAAGATCAGCCCTTCATCTTAATGCCTCTCTCCTGCCTGATCACTTACACAGTCAGAAAGGCTCACAATACAACTGTTCAGTGTGTGATACAAATGTTAAAAGTCAGATTAACGTATTCAGCAACTCACAAGCATTCAATAAAGTCTAAACACTAAACACATTTTTTATAATTCTAATAATATAATAATAATTCTATAATTCTAATTTTAACAATACTAACATACAGGTGAGACAGATTCCAGATATGTATTTGTCAGTGTTCAGTTGAGACACTGGGATCTTGGCATAAGCTGGCATCTGGTCTGCCAACATCACATGGGCGTGAAATCTAAAACACAAGTCAAATTCATCCCTGGTGTAACTCTGGAGCTACATCAGGGATGAATTTGGACCATAATAAGAATGCAACAGGAGGCTGTTTGTGTTCACAAAAGGCTTTAGGAATCATAGAGAAATTTTCATTGCAAACATATTTCATGCTGCTAGAAATTAACAAAAACCACAAAATGAAAGATTTCTGTTTAAATTATTTCATTGTTCAGCGAAATGCGGCTTGACCAATTTTTATTTTTTTACTTCTCGTTTTCCCTCCTTTGTTAACATGAAATGCTAATGATGACTTTTAAATTGCTGATTATAATTAAGGCTTTTAAAATGTCTACTGTAAATTATGGATCCCACTCCAAACATTAATACTGAAAAGCTTTCCCTTTAAAGACTCTTCTTTTCATAGCTTTCTTTTGTATGTATGTAATACAGAAGCTGGGGAATCACATTTTCTCTACCAACAATATCCTTTGCTATTCAACCTAACACACTGACTATTTTTAGAGTTAGAAGCAATATGGCTATTTTAGCTTCCTTGTTTTTTTATGCATTGGTGAAACAAACACAGAATGGGAATAACGTCTAAGTAATGCAGCATAGCCAGAAGGAAAAAACAAAAATAACCAAATAGGTGTTTGTGGGTCCTGCAAAAAGAGTAGATCTTTCTTGTGGAGAAATAGTGAGTTTAAATAAATGAGTTTTTAATGTCCAGAGTACATTACATATCACATTATAAGGTAGGGTACAGTAGAAGCCAATAAAAAGCCAACTTTTGCCAACTATTATCACACAGTCACACAAATGTTTCCTATTCTTAGTGTAATTTCAGATATTGCTCTGGAAAATGTTGACTTTATAATGGCCAACATTCTGTTGTAGGTTAAATTTTCAGGCTACTCACTTAGAAGTGTTTCTAATTGTGTTAAGGAGTCCGGTGGCACCTTAAAGACTAACAGATTTATTTGGGCATAAGCTTTCATGGATAAAAACCCCAATTCTTCAGATGCATGGAGTGAAACTTACAGATGCAGGCATTGTTATACTGACACATGAAGAGAAAGGAGTTACCTCACAAGCGGAGAACCAGTGTTGACAGGGTCAATTCAATCACAGTGGATGTAGTCCACTCCCAATAATTGATGAGAAGGTGTGAATTCCAGGAGAGGCAAGCTGCTTTGTAGTGAGCCAGCCACTCCCAGTCCCTATTTAAGCCCAATATTAATGGTGTTAAATTTGCAAATGAATTTTAGTTCTGAAGTTTCTCTTTGAAGTCTGTTTCTGAAGTTTTTTTGTTCAAGTACCGCTACTTTTAAATCTGTTATAGAATCTCCAGGAAGATTGAAGTGTTCTCCTGCTAGCTTTCATATATTTCCATTCCTGATGTCCGATTTCTGTCCATTTATTCTTTTACGTAGAGACTGTCTCGTTTTGGCCAATGTACATGTCAGAAGGGCATTGCTGGCACATGAGGGCATATATCACACTAGTAATGTGCTGTTGTGAATGAGTCCATGATGGTATGACTGAATGGTTGGTGCTCTGATGTGTCGCTAGAGTAGATATGGGACAGAGTAGGCAACAAGTATGTTACAGTGATTGGTTCCTGGGTTAGTGTTTCTGGTGTGTTGTCATGTTGTTGCTTGTGAGTATTTGCTTCAGGTTCGGGTGGGGGTGTCTGTAAGTGAGGACTGGCCTGCCTCCCAAGGTCTGTGAGAGTGAGGATCATTTTCCAGGATAGGTTGTTGATTGATGTGATGCTGGAGATGTTTCGCTGGGGGCTATGTGATGGCCAGTGGTGTTTGTTATTTCACTTGTTGGGCCTGTCCTGTAGTAGTGACTTCTGGGTACCCGTCGCGCTCTGTCAATCTGTTTCCTCACTTCCCAGGTGGGTATTGTAGTTTTAAGAATGCTTGATAAAGATCTGGTATGTGTTGTCTCTGTCTGAGGGATTGGAGCAAATTCACGCTTGTATAGGGGCTTGCTGTAACAATGGATTGTGTTGATGTATCTCTCTCTTGAAGCTGGAGGCATGTAGGTAAGTATAGTGGTCAGTAGGTTTCCGGTATAGGGTGGTGTTTATGTGACCATCACTTATTTGCACTGTAGTGTCCAGGAAGTGGATCTCTTGTGGACTGGTCCAGGCTGAGGTTGATGGTGGGGTGGAAATTGTTGAAATCCAGGTGGAATTCTTCAAGGGCTCCTTTCCGTGGGTCCATATGATGAAGATGTCATCATGTGTAGCAAAAGTAGAGGAGGGGCACTAGGGGACGAGAGCTGAGGAAGCGTTGTTCTAAGTCAGCCATAAAAATGTTGGCATACTGTGGGGCCATGCGGGTACCCATAGCAGTGCCACTGACTTGAAGGTATAAGTTGTCCCCAAATCTGAAATGGTTGTGGGTGAGGACAAAGTCACAAAGCTCAGCCACCAGGCATGCTGTGGCCTGTGGCCTCATCAGGGATACTGTTCCTGACAGCTTGTAGTCCATCCTCATGTGGAATATTGGTGTAAAGAGCTTCTACATCCATGGTGGCCAGGATGGTGTTTTCAGGAAGATCACCAATGCATTGTAGTTTCCTCAGGAAGTCAGTGGTGTCTTGAAGATAGCTGGGAGTGCTGGTAGCATAGGGTCTGAGGAGAGAGTCCAAATAGCCAGATAATCCTGCTGTAAGAGTGCCAATGCCTGAGATGATGGGGCGTCCAGGATTTCAGGTTTATGGATCTTGGGTAGCAGATAGAAGGGGTTGTTATAAATGTGTATGGGTAGGGTTTTGTGGCCTGCCTTGTGCAGGAGGTCAGACTAGATGATCATATTGGTCCCTTCTGACCTATGAGTCTATGAGTCTATGAGAAGATAGTGGGCTGTAGAATGTGGTGTTGGAGAGTTACCTGGCAGCCTCCTGTTCATAATCCAATCTATTCATTATGACTACAGCACCTCCTTTGTCAGCCCCTTTGATTATAATGTCAGAGTTGTTTCTGAGGCTGTGGATGGCATTGCGTTCTGTACAGCTGAGGTTATGGGGCAATTGATGCTGTTTGTTCACAATTTCAGACTGTGCACGTCTGCGGAAGCACTCTATGTAGAAGTACAGTCTATCATTTTGACCATCAGGAGGAGTCCACGCAGAATTCTTCTTCTTGTAGTGTTGGTAGGAGGGTTCCTGTGGGTCAGTGCACTGTTCAGTGGTCTGATGAAAATATTCCTTGACTCGGAGACAATGAAAGTAGCTTCCAGATTACTGCAGAACTGTATCATGGTCATGGGAGTTGTGGGATAGAAAGAGAGTCCCCAAGATAGGACAGACTCTTCTGCTGGGCTAAGTGTGTGGCTGGATAGATTAACAATACTGTTAGGTGAGTTGAGGGTACCACGGTTGTAGCCCCTATGACATGTAGGAGATTAGATAGTTTACTGTCCTTTTTCCTCTGTAGAGAAATGAAGTGTGCGTTGTAAATGGCTTGTCTCATTTTTGTGAAGTCCAGCCACATGGAAGTTTGTGCGGAAGGCTGGTTTTGTGGAGTCTCCAGTTTTGAGTGCTCATTCTTGATCTTCTCCTGTCTGCTGTACAGGATGCTGATCAGGTGGTTCCTCAGTTTCTTTGAGAGTAATTGTATTGTGTAACACCGACAGACCCTAGTCGTCATCAGGCGGGATCGAACCTGGGATCTCTGGAGTTTAGTGCATGAGCCTCTACCACATGAGCCAAAACCCAACTGCCTCTTAGCTAAGGCTATAGAGCAGACTCATTAATTTCTCTCTCAAAGTAGTCTCAGTGCCACTAAATGGGACAGAACACCACACCCAGAAGGTGTATGGGTTACAAGTGCACAGATTAAAAATGGATGATAAGGTGCTCTAAGCAGTTCCTGAAAGATGTTACTATCACAAATAGTTTTTTATATTGCAGTTCATTACTTTAAGATTTCACATTTTTACTATATACTGAATATGTTCCACAACAGGATGATTCACAATTGGCTTGCATTTTTGTGTAGTCATTTACACTAATGTAAACTGATTTGTTAGTATTTTAAACCTATTTTGCATTCTTTTTGCACTGCTGTAATGTACCATGAGATGCAATTGGGTCCACATGATATTCACTTTGGATGAAACTCATACTGTGCAGAGCATCAGCAGCACAAGGCCTGTCCATCACTTAAGTCTCACTTTAGCTTCAGTACATAAGCCTGGTGTTGGCCCTCTGCACAGGGTAAATTTCACCCATGCAAAGAATACAAAGGAAAATGTAAGTGAAATGTCATCCTGAAAATGATCACATAGTTGGCATTGATCTTACAGGAATAACAAAATCAGACTCTGGTCATCTTTTCTCCATGCAGAGTGGAGAGGGAAAAGGTGCTGAAAGAGAAAAGTGAGACTGAGAGATCCATTTTAGAGATAAAATAGGAATATAACTGATATGTTGTGACACAAATTCATGCAAGCATTAAGTAGAAGACAGTGACAAAGTATCCTACCAGTTTCTGTGATGGTACCCTCCTTGTCTACAAGCACAATATTTTGATACTTAAATTCAGTGAAAACAAGATGGGCCTAGATTGCATGGGTGATCAGACAACCTTGATAAAATCAGGTTCTCCCTGACAAAGAAGCTGGCTTTATTTCTGGCATGTCCCATCGCTGAAGCCAGAAAGAAGATAGATTCTTCTAGATACCTTCTGCACTTGATGGCTCCTAGTGTCCCTCAACTTCTTAGGTGTCCTGCCCAATGGATCCTGGAAGAATCCCCACTCTTCACAGGCTCAATTCCTTGACCATTTTTCTCCTGAAGGCTTCTTATTTCCTTTCCCATTTCTGGTGGTGCCTCACTCTGGTGCTTGTTGGGTTTCTGGGGGCTTGATGTACTCCTTTTTTACATCTTCTGCCATTTTACCCACTAATATGAGGATTCTCATCTCCCCTCCATACTGACTCTTCAGCCTCACTCCCTGAAGGCTCTTTGTACTCCTTCCCAATTCCCTCTGCACTCTCAGGCTCCCTTAGGAAAACTCATCACTTTCAGATACTTGCAACTAAGCAACTATTAAATTTATAACCCTAAAACAGGAGTTCTCAAACTTCATTGCACCACGACCCCTTTCTGACAAAAAAAAAATTACTACACGACCCCAGGAGGGGGAACCGAAGCCTGAGCCCTTCTGATCCCTGCCACCCCGGGGAAGGGGGCAAGCCCAAGCCCAAGGACTTCAACGCCAGGCAGGGGGCTTGTAATCTCAGCCCCACTGCCCAAGGCTGACGCCCGCAGGCTTTGGCTTCAGCATCTGGCCCCAGCAAGTCTAAGCATTCCCTGGTGACCCCATTAAAACAGGGTCATGACCCTTTTGGAGTCCCAACCGGCAGTTTGAGAATCACTGCCCTAAACATTCCAAGCTCCCTCTTTTTCTTTTGGAAGGTATGGGCCCAGCTTGCATTATGTAATTCGGGCAGACCCAAGATTCCCCCGTGCTCCCCAAAATGATATAAAACATGGAGGACCTAGGCTAGAGGAGAAAGGATCAAGCTTCAGGTTGTTGAGATCTAGGAGAGGGAGCAGGAAGAATCTAGTATCAGAGGTGTGGCATACATTTCTGCCTGTTATGTCGCCAGGTAGGAGGTGCTCAGTTGGAGTGGCTACAGTCTAGGCTTCGTAGCAGGGAAGGATCCCAAACACTGCTTGGAGATGAGTTAAAGAGAGAGTTCATGAGTTCCTGCAAGTCCTGTTAACTTGCAGGAGGATAGAGCTCCTACACTGAGAATCTTACAGACCAATCAAAGTACCGACAAGGATCAGACAGGCAAATGCTGAAAGACAGAGGATGATGAGATATCTTAGGGTACGTCTACACTGCACGATTATTTCGAATTAGCTTAAACCGATATTACAAAACAGATCTAATAAAATCGGTTTAGCGCGTCCACAGTGGGATCCCGAAATCGATTGTTTGCGTCCATGGTCCAAAGCTACCATCGATTTCAGGAGCGGTGCACTGTGGGTAGCTGTTCCTCAGCTATCCCATAGTTCCCACTTCCGTGTTGAGAGCACAGTGCCTGATGGGGCAGAAAACACTGCCCCGGGTGGTGCTGGGTACAGCCTCACCCCTCCCTTTGTGAAGGCAGCAGACAACCCTTTGGCGCCTTTTTCGCGGAGTGCATTGAGCAAACGCCATAGCACAGCAATCTTTCCCTTTTTTTTTTCACGTGGTGGTGGGGGGAAATAAACTGAGGAGCTGTTCCCTGAACCACGCCAGACACTGTGTTTGAACCTACAGACATTGGGAGCTCAGCCAAGAATGCAAATAATTTTCAGAGACTGCTGTGGACTGTGGGATAGCTGGAGTCCTCAGTACCCCCTCCCTCCCTTCATGAGCGTCCATTTGAGTCTCTGGCTTCCCGTTACGCTTGTCACACAGCGCTGTGTATCCTGGAGTTTTTTATTCAAACGCTTTGGCATTTCGTGTTCTGTAACGGAGCTGGATACAACAGATTTGTCTCCCCATACAGCGATCAGACCTAGTATCTCCCGTACGGTCTATGCTGGAGCTCTTTTTCGATTTCAAACTGCATCGCCAGCCGTGCTGATCAGAGCTCCACGCTGGGCAAGCAGGAAATGTAATTCAAAAGTTCGCGGGGCTTTTCCTGTTTACCTGCCCGCTGCATCCGAGTTCAGATTGCTGTCCAGAGCGGTCAGTGCTGCACTCTGGGATGCCGCCCGGAGGCCAATAACGTCGATTTCCGTCCACACGAACCCTAATCCGAGTTATCGCTATCGAATTTAGCGCTACTCCTCTCGTTTGGGAGGAGTTCCGAAATCGATTTAAGGAGCCGTTTAACTCGATATTAATGACGACGTCATGTGAACAGATACAGCATTAAATCGGTATATCAGCCATTAAACCGATTTAAAGTCGCAGTGTAGACCTGGCCTTAGAGAGATTTGGGAAGGGCTCATGCCTATCCAAGTTATTAGACTGGGGACAGGTTGCCCCTTTGGGACAAATAACCCATCCTAATATACTGAAATTCTTTATTACTCTGTTAGATGAGTAGAAAAAAAGTATAAGATGTGTATGCCTTAGCCTGCAGTATGTCACTTACCTCTCAGTCCACCATGCTAAGGCATCATTAATGAAAGTGCTGTATTCTCTTGCATATTAAGAGATGCAGTGTCACTCTGACAAGGAATCCAGAGGTGAGTAGCAACTTCTATCCCTTCGCTCATTTTACAATATAGGGCACCCCATGTTCCAAGGAACCCAGGATATCTCTTCTCTAGATTAAAATGGTCTCTTTAAAAGCACTTCTTTATTTCAAAGTCATTTGCCTGATTATTTTCTGTGTAGAACCATAATTTGTTTTAATCATTTTATTGGATTGAAAAGAAGATCTATACAACCAGGAACACCCAGCTTGGCATAAAAGCTACAAGAACTCATTAATCCTTTCAGTTATTTTTAAAGCAAGCACCAGAAGGAACTGCAATCAATACCAAAGGTCACTTCACATTAAAACTATTGCAATGAGTTTAAAATTTCAGGCATTTATCTAGTATGCAGTTATTGCTGATGAAACACAGGATAGAAGTCCATACATAAATCTGCATGAGCAACTTGCTGTGTTCCTGTGATATTGATAGGATGTTGAAGGTGCAAAAATTGTTAGTTAGATACCAATAGAACATGACAAATAGGGAGTTAGCAGTGCTCATTAATACATTGCTACTGTATAGTACTATTGAAATAAACCTCTTCAGATCAATATTATTACTGTTTGGCGGTGGCATCCATGTGAAATGAAAAATTAAACAGTGTCACTGAATAAATAATAATTAAGACATTGCAAAGAAACATAAAAAGGAGTGTGTGTGTGTATGTGTGTGTGTGTGCACACGGGGTGGGTGTCTCACTCCACTGAAATGTGCATTGTAGCTACTACGGGCTATAGCAGCATTAAACGTCCATTTTCTGTTAAGAAATCTGAATTAAGAGCTTTAACATCCTGATTTTTCTTCCTTCCTCTGTGCCCAAAAACAAAATCAAAGTTAAAAGGTTCTTTGTCATTCTAAATGCAACAGGAAGCTTCAGCAGGATGGGGGATGATTTAATGATCAATACTTACACAAGCTCTGTGGCCCTGGTTCTGCATTTTGTAGCATGTGGGCTGACTGCTGTACCTGTGCAGATCCCCATTGCAGTTTTGACCTGGAAGCTTTCTACTCTCATGACCAGCCATTACATCAGCACACAATCAAAACCTGCTAAGTAAATGGCTTCCATACCTGCTACCGCTGCTCTTACAGCAACCACACATTTGTGACATATATGCAAAACAATAAATCATAACTCCTCCTGATTCCAAACTACAGCCCTGCCAAATGTTCAGGAGCCAGTGAAAAACAGCTCGGTCAGTGTGCAGTCTGGGAAATTCCCTCTCAACTCCAAGAGGAGATTTGCTCATAGCCAAAGCAAAAGCCTTCCGCACACACAAATCTATGAGTTAAATGGCCACACTCATAAAGTGTATGGAGGCAGGGGCAGGGGGAAGACAGCAAACAAGTGCAGACTGAACCCTACCGCACTGCACCCTGAGGAGGTGAGCACAATGAGATCCCCAAGAGCACCAAAGCTGGATAATACCAGGGTTACCTGAGGGAGGAGCAGGGGAGAATCCCACCCAATTCATGGGCAGACCAGAAATAATGGTGAATGGGGTGATTCTCACCCCTTCAGCAGAAGGACTCCAGCTGCCAATTTCATGGCATTCTATCATGAATTTTACAAAACAGGTACAGTCTTTCCAGTTCTCATGATTTTTCCCAAAATGTAGCTGTTGGATGAGGAGATTTCATAAGAATCTTAGAAAATCTCAAAGAACTCCTGAGGTTTTAAGTAACTTTATAGGCCTCCAGGTTACAAAGGAAACCTTTAAAATGTGACCTGAGGGCACCTGAAAGGCTCAGAAAGCAGAATGAAAAGGACTCAAAATATATATTTTTTTGTTTAAAAAGTCACGAGTTTTGGGAGGGTGGTAGGAACTGATTCATGGTTTTTGAATGTTTTTGGGGGGATGGGGGGTTGTATACATACACAAAAATGAGGTTAACAAGTTTCATTTGCATGATTTTATGGTGTCACCAAAACCCTGAAATGGCATTCCAGTTTGGGGCTGTGCAGTTAGATGTATATAGCTGAGCATATAATCCTTTTAAAGACAATAACATTTGAAATACGAAGAAGCGTACAGTAAAGCTACACCATGAGAGAGTTGTAGCATCTGGCACTGTCCATTTTTCAAAAACAGCCCTTTAGCTCCACCTGCATCCCTGCTGCATATCAGTGTCTCAGTTTCTGTAGGATCTCTGGGGGAAAAAAAAAACCTAACCATGCATTAATCCCTGAAGTCAACAGCAGCCTTTGCAAACACAGCTTCATTTTCTAGGCAGATGATTTCCAACAAAGCCTGTGGCATCTCCCAGTGCACCTTTTCAGAATGCCCCTTTTAAAATATGTCACGTTTGCTTGTTTTTTAATTTCCTCACAGTCAGCATTGACAGACAGCATTTCTCATTGTCAACCCTTGTAACAAAGAAGAAATAATAATTTTACAAATTTAATTGTAGGTTTAATTACAAAAATAGTCTTCCCCAATCTTGAGCACTACGAAAGCTGGTCTAGGGCCAGTTTAAGGCATAGACATTATAAGCTCAACTCTAAAGCCCCATTTCCTGAAGCTACATGATTATGTTCAAATCACAGCTTTTTTTTTTTTTTTAAATTACCGATAAGCTAGTTGCACACACACACAAAAAAAAAAAGCTTCAAAAATTGCTTACCAGTGTAACCAATGCAGTGATATCTCCCTGGGTCAGCAGAGAAACCTGAACCCAATGTTCAGAGAGAGGCAAACTTCCCTATGTATCTCCAATGGAGTGTTCTTTGTAAGACTGACTGCTATGGGATGCCCTGCCAGTACCATCCAGCAAGTGACTCTGTGTGTGGACCATCCACCCAAGCTAATACATGCTTTCTGCCATCCTTTGGAGTGGAGGAGGGGGAGTCCCCATGCCACTGACCCAATCCTGCCTCTCTGCAACAAGAAGGTGCTGTCTGTCACTGCTACTTTAAGTCAATTACAGACCCATGGCATATTGGGGTGGGGGGGCGAGAGATTTGTCTTGCTGTGCCTAGGGCACCAAATTGCCTTAAGCTAGCCCCGAGCTGACTATTTATTTCAGATTCAAGGCCTAAACAATGATATAAACTAGAATCTCACCCCACATAAAATAGTAGGATAAGCCTAATTTATCACATTGTTGTCTAAGAATCAGACATTATGCTAGGCCATCTTAGTTCTGTTTGCATAATTGAATACTGGATATTATACTGTATAACAGTCTCTAACCTATTCTTCTGCCAAAGGCATTGTGAGATTTATATACAACTATTCAGTTTTAGTTTGTTTTAATGATCAGGTAAACAATACGAAAAATATGGGTAAATTATTAGATTCCCCCTAGACTTGCTGCTGTATTTTTATTTTTTTTATTGCTCTAAAAACAGAAGATGAAAGGGACAGATCATCAGCCCTAATAAAGCTCATGCCAGCTCCAGTGATATGCAGCAGCCTTAAAGCTTGCTCCAGTGGCTACTGAGGAGTCCTCCAGGGAAAGGGTATCTCAAAGTTGCAAAGATCCAGACTTGCCACCTCTATATCACAACCCCTAGTGCAAGGGATATGCCTTGGAAAATGGCTGATTCTGCAAGGTCCTGAGTGCCGTCAGTCAGAGGTTAGGGTGCTCAGCAATTTCCAATTTCAGATCCCTTGAAAGTAAACTTACGGACCATGATTAATAGAGAGGTTGACTGGGGAAGGGGGGGGTTGCCTTCCGCCTTTAAATTACATTAGAATCCTCATCCATTTTTTCACCTCCTCTCTCAAGCCACACTCCTTTCTGTCTCTCTCTCTCAACAAAATACTTCTCGCATCACATACTCCTAGCTTCACTTTTTTCTCTCCCAGTCCCCCATTCTTCTGATTTTTTTAATGGAACTCCAACATAAAACCCAATAACCTTTATTCGCCACTTTATTTTAAACACATGAACAACAAGAACTAAACTGGTTGTTGCATTGACTTGTTTGTTGCACCAGTTCCAGTTCACATGGGCAGGGTAACATGGTCTAGCTGCCATTTGCTGGGGTGACAAAGCAGATAAGAGAGGTGTAGCTATAGTTTTGTGCGTATTGCATAAAAGCATAATAAAAAAGTAGATGACTATGGTTAAAATTTTCAAGGCATCTGAGTAATTTATGCACCTATGTCCCATTTTCAAAAGTAGCTGGTGTTTACGAATCTAAGCCTTGACATCCCATGGACGTTAGGTGTCTACTGCACTTAGGCAGTTTTGGACACCTACCTACATCTTTAGGTATATAAGTACTTTTGTAAAACTGACCCAAAGTGCCTAAATCCCTTTTGAAAATGAAACGTAAGTTTCCAAGTCATGGTGAGTGATTTTGAAAATGTTACCCTCTAGCTGTATTGCTAAATACAGAGGACATTGTAAATAAGCCTCTCAGGTCTTCTCCCATGGAATTTTCTTGATCCATTGCTTGTTTTGGTTTTTCCTCCATCTGAGGGTACATACAATATTTGTCATCATATATTCTGCAGGGTTTGGTGAGGGAGAGTACTTGTGCTGACACTTTCACATCTGGAAAGAATTGTTTTATCCAATAATAGGCTCTCTGCTCCTGCATATGATTTTGATACTTTTGTAACTGAATAACCACAGTAATTTAGAAAATAATCAAAATAGAAATAACTATGAGTAGTAATGGTTGTGTTTTTTCCTTTTACATTTCCTTTTCACTTCACCACATCCTACTTATCATGGATAACCAGGATGGCTGCTATATTGGGACATCTCCCAGAAACTAATTTACCCTAACAACAATGAATGGCAATGACTGCTGCTTAACTGGGACATTATTAGTCAAAATTCAGTGTTTATGGAACGTAGTCATCCAGTGCCAACGGGTTAAGTGGTGTTTAACCAGGTGGTAAGTAAGGTCCAATTCTAAGGTCTTGTCATTTAAGATGGAAGTAGCCAAATACATGTTTTAAAGGAATAAAGAGGTAAATCAGTTGATTTTTTTTATTTTTGAATTGTTAATTCACTGTAATATTTTATTTGTTTGCAAATTTATTTAACACTACCTCTTAATTGAAACAGCTGCTTATCTAAGGGACTGTGGCCTGCTGTCAACAACCATTGTCAGCATTCTTGGCTGTTCCTCAGCTGCAGTTAAAAACAATTTGCCTGCTAGTGTATGCAGGACAAACCTTTAACCCATCTTGATCCCCATTAGAGAAAGTATGACTGAGAATGAATGGAATGTGGTACAATCTGAATACTTCTGGTTAGAGTTAGATTCAGTCAATACTTGCATGAGAATAAACTTTCTAAAGCAAAACAAAGATTTTCAAAATGTGGCATGAGTGATACAGTAGATGGAACTATAGAATCATCTAGACTTGAACCATGCCCAGGATACTGTTGGGGCCACAGCACTATTTTAGCTATTGTCCTTGTGGGTAAGACATAAAACAGATTTTGGGTGTCTAGAGATTGAATAGTTTTTCAAGTGCAGTGGTATTAGCCACAATGTGCTGGCCTAATTCATCATGGATAATTATATTCTGGCTGCATAACTGTTTTTATTTAATTGCATTAAAAAGAGGTTCCCAAACTGGGGTCCATAGTGGGCAGCGGAGTACCCTACTGGTGGTCTGGGGCAAGCTGGCTGCTGGCTCCTCCTCTTCTTAGTGTCCGGATGCTAAATTGCATTAAAGGTAGCTAAAATATATATTTTTTCTATTATTTTTCCTTGTCAGAATATCACTGATCACAAACGGGAATGAAGGTGGTCCATGAGACAACCTCTTTAGGTATGGCCCAGGCTATGAAAAAAGCATGAGACTCTCCAAAATAGGGAAATTTCACTTTATTATTCCTTGCTCCTTGCTTTAAACTATTGTGCAGTGTTGCTGTTGCTGTTATTATGGCTGCTTCATGTCACCCCAGAGACAGCTGTATCTTGGGTATTCAGTGAAATGAATATGATATACATTGCCTATATATTAGTATGTGATTCTGAAAAACAGTTTGAAGCTTGCTGAAGGTAGGAACCGGGAATGCAGACCCGATCTCCATCTCTTCATTTATGTCTGTACTCTGTCTTTTTCCTTTAAATACTCCAGATGACTACTTATGCTCTGCCAGAGGGGCCTGAACACCCTGGGCAGCACTGGTAATTGGTTTGTGGGGGAGAAGGGGAAGGTGTCTCCTTACTGGTGTAGTTATATAAGTTCTGTAAACTGAGCCATGTAAAGTGAACAATCTTTTCCCTCCTGCTTTCTTAAAACAATGAACTATAAAATAATAATTGTGTTGTTATCCTGGTGTCTGCTAGAGGTATGAGATTGGTGGAGGGAAGTTGAGTCAAGCCTGCATTTATCCCTCTGTCATGCTCTCAAGCCAGTCCTGCCTGGTTTGGGGAGGTGAGAGACAGAGAAGACTCAGCTTGCACCTCCTAATTTAGTCATGCCATAGGGACTACCATCTCAGCAGTACCTGGCTGCATATATGTGAGCCACCTAGATACTTTTGAAATTCCCGCAGGGGCACCAACAATGTCACAACACCCCAGAACCAAACCTTTGGCTACGTCATCCTCTGGTCATACAGAGCCATTGCTCTAGACCTCTGACAATGTTCTGTATGGCCAAGTTAGCTTCAAAGTGCCTTTTAGATATACAGTTAGTGAAGGTCACACGTGCAAGCTTTCAAAAATTCTGCTTTTCATAACCAAGAGTCAGGACCTCAGTTTTATGTCTCATTCCGAACAGAGAGGTGTAAGAGCCAAAGGAATTAAAAGAACAGGCTCATGTTCACCTTTTTCCTTGTTGATAATAATATTTTTTAACTAAGAAGCTTGTGAAAGTGACATATTTCTGATTGTATTTATAAAGCTACTCAGCATGCAGAAAAGGCCACAGAGATTGGGGCACCATCATGATTATACGACAACATATTGTCAGTTTAGATGAGCCAAGAGTTTACCAGCTTCCAAGGTGTAATTATAAATATAGACAGAACACTTCAATGATTTAAATACATTATGTACCTGTCTAGAAGAACCTTCAGACAAATAGTTTCACTAATCATTCATGTCAGCTAAACAAAAGCTTAATAGTTTATCTTCGTAGGACTCAATCTGTCTCCATCCATATAGGTAAAATTGGAAAGTTTTATAAATATACATTTAAAATTTTCAGTTCTCCAAGTAATGATTTTTTTTTAATTCCTTTAATCAAAAGACTTTTAAATGACTTGCTATGCTGTATTATACATAGTTAATTTAAAAAGAAGAAAACATTTGCAATAACATCATGGAAGCGGAAATGTACACAATGACTTTCAAAACTGGGTGACTAAAGTTAGGCTGCTGAGGTCGATGTTTTAGGCACTTAATTGCTAAGCACTCTTGAAATTCCAGTGTTGCCAACTCTTATGATTTTTGTCATGAGTCTAATGATGATTATTGTTTTCCTTAAAGCCCCAGCTCCTGGAGCCAAGTGAATATGTGATTATTTCAACCTTCATTCTTAAAGAAAAAGTATATTTCTAGCCCTCATGGTTGTGGAGAAAGCTTCAAAATGTAACCCCAGTGCACCCAATGGCTCAAAAAGCAGAAGGTAAATAAAAATAACACCAGATCTATTATCTTTATATAATCTCATGATTTTAAAGCCAATCTAATGATTTTTGGTGAGCTTGACTCATGATTTTTGAACATTTGGCATTGGCAATACTGAATTCAGGCCATTTATTATTGGGTTTAGGAGCCTAATTTTGGGTTTAGGAGCCTAATTTTTGAGCTCAGCAGTCAAACTTTGCCACCCCCGCTCCTCCCATCAGGTTTCTGTGCATTCCAGCCCCAGTCAATCAGTCATGCTTGTGTGGCCCTTGCCCTGATCGATCAAGTTGGTATGTACTTCCAACCATCGGGTTTATGTGCGCAGTGAGTGAACTTTGTTATAGTGTGATTGACAGCTATGAATGTCTAAATATTTTCTGTTGCACGAGTTCTCCTGGAGGTCCACTGCTCTAGAAACTTTTTGTAGCTAGCCAATGTTTTTTTAAATAGATGTCAGTCAATGAAAAGTAGGACTGCCAAAGAATAAATAGTCAGATCTTAAATTTAAAGACTTCAAGTCTTCAGAACATTATTAAGAGAAACCAAACAAAAATTACATAGAAAATCCAAAGGGTGTAAAAACTGAGGTTATGAGAATTTTCACAGCAATTGGCCACCTACTTTTTGAGAATAACAGGAATTTAAGCCCCATCTTAAATCCATTTTAGAATCCAACCCTCATTATAGAATCCGTACCAGGCATCTCCATAACAGCTCGCAACAGCTTTGATACTTTTTGATTTCCACAGTCTTTTAATGACAAAGCTAATTCAGCCCTCCTTTGCTCTGTCAAAGTGCAAAACTAGTGGCTTCCTCTAGACCTATAATAAAAATAATAAAGGTATCATTTTTAATTATGTACTTTTTGAAACAATTAAATTCGTGGAGAACGATACTACTCAGCATGAGTAACGGTATGAGCGTCTGCCCTAAAATATTACAACAAATCACTGTATTTTCCCTTCAAATTTGACTGAAGCCTCAG
This sequence comes from Chelonoidis abingdonii, assembly GCF_003597395.2. Classification (NCBI taxonomy): domain Eukaryota; kingdom Metazoa; phylum Chordata; order Testudines; family Testudinidae; genus Chelonoidis; species Chelonoidis abingdonii. Next base: position 41,272,160 of record NC_133775.1, on the reverse strand, counting down.
CATAAATGTTCCTCAGTCACAGAGTTCCTGATAACAGTGAATTGATAAGTTTTGATCCAAGGGTAAATATTTAAAGGCTCTCTCTCATCTCATTTACCTGTGAAAATCAGGAATAACTCCAGAGGTGTAAAATTGAGTTCTGACAGTGTAAGATCAGAATTAGACCCTTCATATTTGTTTCTTTTGAGGGACAAAAATAAATTGCATTCACATTTAGGGCCAAATTCTGCCCTAGATACACATCAGTGAGTAATTCATATTGTTTTGACATTTTGCTGCTCTATGTAAGATGTGGCTGGTGGGAACAAATAGGCCACCTTTAAAATTCTTTCTCCACAGCTAGCTGAATAAAGTACCTTCACAATGGAAGAAAATGAACTAGGGGATTTTGATAGAATTAATTGGGGATTTTATATAACATCCTGAGGAATCCACATGCAGTGTGGACATGGATGTCATTGACAGTAATGACATTCCCTTTTTGTTCATCTTGTATTTGTACATTTTCATTAGTAACTACAATAATTCTGGGGTGTTTAGAATATTGTAGCAAGCAATTTTTGAACATCTTCAGTATTACAGTAAATATTACCTGGTTATCTGTTACCATGATCAAGCAAGCAAGGTATTGGATTAGATTTTATTGATTTTAATACACAGTTTGCACTGGTTGAGCAGAAGTGCCAACAACATAATTGCAAGGAATAGCAATAAAGAAACCTTTCAATACATCCGCATATATTGTCAGGGAATGCTGGCTCCTGAACAGCAGAGACATATTAGAAATGCAAACCATCAGCCTGACTGCACAGTTCTGAGTGCCTGCTAAGAATGGGAGTTGAGGTGCTCAGCACTTCTCCGGAGGAATTCAGCACCTCACAGGCTCATACTGTCTGTGTTAGACAAGGAAAGCAATGTAAACCTTTTCTGAATGTAAACCATAGTGCTGGATATCTGTGTTTCTTCCTCATAATTACAGCCAGAGACAGGAATGTGGGAAATAGGAAAATTGCCAATGAACAGGCTTAATGAAATCAGTGATTACGAACAAATCTGGTAAACTTTTATTGGCGCTACAATAGTTACAGATTAAATATTTGGAAATACTTAATTTAGTTTGGGGTTTGGTTTGAGTTCTATGCAAAAATTCAGGCAATTTAAAAAAAAAATGGACCTGAGAGGATGATTTTGCACACTTTGTCTAAGAAAGCTTTGTTTGGGAAATGTAAGCACATTGTGGGCACTGCTAAAAAATAAATGGGGGAGTTGCACACTTCATCGCTTGTGTGGGATAAGCTGTAGACCCAGCCAGCCCCATGCCCTCACTCCACCTGGACCCACTCATCTGGGTCCTTTGCCCCCACTCCAGCCCGGGCTTTCACTCACCGACTCTAGTCAGCCCCTCAGCCAAGCTCCTCCAGCCTTCTCATGCTGGTTTCCATTTTCATTTAAAACACTGGAAAACACAGAGAGCCCTGCAAGAGCAGTGAAGTATGCTAATGAACGTGGCCTGTAATTTGCAATTAACTTTAGGGGTCTGTGTTAATGAAAGTGACTCTACACTACAGAGCCAGAGCTCCAGGCTGAGCCACACTTCAGAGAGCTGTCTACACAGTTATTTTTTGAGCACTAGCTTGAGTTCTGCTAAGCCCAGTTTCTTGACCTGGGCTGGAGAGCTTGCTGCCCCGGACTGTGTTGTAGACATACTCTGAAGAGCGCAAATCCCATTGATATACATCAGGAAAAAGTGTGTTCCTAACCTGAGTTAACTAGCATGAGGTAAAATCCTAGTGAAGACAAGGCAGTTTGAAGTTTTCATATGAGTTTGCTGGTAAAATTAAACCTGAGGCTCCCTCACAGTCTTTAACTTGACCTGATAACTCAGGAAAATTACAAGCTCCCTTGTCTTCACTAGGATTTACCTCACATTAGCTAACTTGATTTAACTAACTTAAATTAAGAACACCCCCACTTTTTTTTTAAACTAATGAAGACAAGGCTGTAGAATCAGCCGCTAGATAACTGAAAATTCTACTACAGTTTGTGCGATTATACTGCCCATATTCCTGTCTTCAGTGGGGTCCGTTGAAAACTGAGTGTCCAAATTGTTAGTAAGCGGTTGAATCAAACATGATTTTGGTATATTGTATTATATCAGATACATTAAACAGAAGCACATGCACATCATCATTTACACAATCCCTTCATATTTCTTTATAATTTTTCATTGATCTAAAAATATATATTTTGAATTATGCAATGTTTTAGAGAATTAATTAAAATATCCTGCAGTTATACTTTCCATTATGCTCTTTCTAACTTTGTGGTGGGACAATTTGATACTGATTGATCACTCTGGAAGACTTGTTCCTGTGTGGGTTGTTCAGATTTGCTTTTGTTATGTTAATCTTGTTGAGCTATAGGCATTCCCAGCGAAAGGAGGTGTAAAGTTTTGATGAGTGACTTTTTTGTGCCACTTCCTTCCTGGATTTTTCATGATGAATGTTGCTTCTAAAATACATTATCTTTCTGTCACTGACAGATGTATTGTAACAGTTCTTGATTTCTGTGACTTGTTTACCTATTATTTCCCCCTTATTTGAAGGAGGAGCTTCTGTCTTAACGAGCTAATGTCTCTTTGAAAAAGGTGTTTCCTCTTGTTATGGTTCAGTACTTGGCTTTTCCTTCTCATTTCTTGCAGTTCGGTTGGCTGCAGTATTTTACAATTACAAATTATTTTATATAGCTTCCTCCATGCAGCATATCACAAAATGTTTACAATCATTTACACAAAAAAGAGATTATTAATTCGGGAAATGGTCACAGTTTTTGCACATAAATTTCATTTTTTTTTCTTTTGGAACAGCACACCAGAATGCTGTAATATGAATGTGACTAGTAGGGAATTTGCCTTAATACTGAAATTCAAAGTGCTCACGTTTTGGGAAACTACCAATTGGGGATCAAGATGCAAGTTCAAAGGAATGTGCAGAGGATACTGAAGATTAGGGTAGCAGAAGTTATGGATACAATCACAAGGAGCTGTATGAAGTAATAACTTCTGGATTTAAGGTAATAATTGTTAGAGGAAAGAGAGATTTTTTAGCATAACTGTGAAATATTCAAGTGTAGGCCCCTGCTCCCATTGGTCTTTTTCTGTGTCCATCTTGTTCCTGATCAGTTTGGGTTGAAACCATGCTGCTATCCATCTGCACTTGGAACCTACATGCCCTCAAAGGGCTTGTCTACACTTAAAATGCTACAGTAGCACCACTGCAGTGCTTCCATCAACCTAGTGCTGTCTACATGGGAATTTGGGTCAGCTCAACTACGCCACTCGGGGAGTTTTCACACCCCTCAACAATATAGTTATGCCAACCCAATTTTCTAGCATTGGCTAGGCTGAAGAGTCCCAGTGTGAAATTGTAGCTCATATCAAGCTCATGTTGAGTCCCTGGAGGTCTTCATATCCAGAGGTCAGGTGGTCTTCCTAAAAATAAAGCTGTCATTGGAAACGGTGGCATTAGCAAGTGGATTTCCCTGGAGGTTGTTGCCTGCGTGCAGATGTTCAGATTTGTGGTTCCAATCTCAGGCAGAGAAGGTGAGAAGTCTAGTGGAATGGAAATGGGAAAAGACAACAAAGATTGGGAAATCTGGTTTGTCTGTATGACAAAAATGTGATACTACCCCCTCCCCCCTGCTCCTGAAACCTCTTCACTTCCAGTATAATATTTCATGAAATTACTTTCCTATATCACCCTACAGGTGACATATCTGTTTTTGAACTTTTACCACACATAAAAGATTATTTTTAGAATTACTGCTGGATATTCTATCCCCAGCATTTTAGATAATCTGGAGCTCCCAGAAAATGTACTTGTAGAGGAAAATTTCAAGGAATCATTCCCACAGGGACTGTAATGTAACAGTGTAGAAAAATTCCTGCCCTATTTGTGTGCATATGGATACATCCATTTTGAAAGGCAGTGTGTCTTCTTAGAGTCCACTCCTAGAAAGATTTATGTATATGCTTGATTTTATACCCACCGGTAGTCCCACTGAAGTCAACAGCACTATTAATGGACAAAAAGTTAAGCATGTATGCAAGTGGCAGGATCCAGGCCATAGGTTGCTACCAACTTTCCTTTCTTAAAGCTCTTTTCATCACTCTATCATGAGCTGATAAGTGCAGAGACGGTAATGCAAAATGACAATAGATTTTTCTGAGCATTATTTTTTCTGACGAGAAGATATGAGAGATGTTCCAACAACCATTTTAAAAAACCCTATTTAATGCCTATGAGATTCTTATCAATTGACCTGATAAAATAAATAAAATAAAATCAAGCTGCTCTAATGGCATAAGCATAAATATGTTTTTAAAATATTTTAATATTAACATTTCCAGTGCTTTTCAAATATCGTCCTCCTATAAAACACTGTTAGGGTTCTTGCTCACTCAAAGGATTTGAGCAATGAGTTGAAGTCATTAACTCCATATCAGACTTTGTTGAAGGCTTAATTGATTGTTAAGGGATATTACAGAGTAGGCATGCTCTAGGAAGTAATGTGCTAGAAATAATCCTCTCTGAAGAACTGTACAGCTTGATATACACTGCTGAAGCAGGAAATGGTGACCCTTATTAAACAGATAAAAAGCCTGTAAAAGAAGTTCATCTTGTATAGATTTATTTTGGAAACACGATCGAGTGCAGAGCAGTAAAAAAGGTATCAATAAAGACATTAGGTAATCTGAAAGTTAAGTGCTTTTGGGCTTTGTATCTCAAGCACAGAACAACTCCGAGATTAGATTTTTTTGCTTGTTTGTTTAGAATAACGCTCAAGAGGAGCTCTGAACAATAGTTCAGTAGTGAAGGGCTTGTGAAGTTTAAGGTGTTAAAGTCCCAATTCAGGAAAGCACTTAAGCATGTGCTTAGCTTTAAGTACATACTTAGATTCCATTGACTTTAGTGGAACATACTTAAATTCTTCCCTGAATTGTGGCATAAGAGGATACATGTTAGTGTAGTGTAGATAAAAGAGTTAAGTGGTTTGAGTTTAGCATGGTTGTATTACTTGTGCAAAGCTTCTGGTGTGTTTATGGATGTCATCCCAAATGCATGCCAATACAACCATTATGTCACACCACACCATCATGTATTCTAGACATGCCCCATATTTAGGGTGACTAAATGCCCCAATTTTATAGGGACAGTCCCGATTTTCGGGCCTTTGTCTTACATAGACTCCTATTACCACCCACCCCCGTCCTGATTTTTCACATTTGTTGACTGATCACCCTACCCATATTTCATAGAAAAGCTATTTTAGAAACATTTTAAAAATCACTCTTAGTGCTGATTTACATTTCCCTACATCTGTAAAGCTTGGCTTCTTTAGTGCCTTGTGTCCAACCATACAGGGAGAGGAAACTGAAATTTATCACTAAGAAATTTTAGTAATTTCTAGGGATGATCTCACAAAACTTTTGCATATATTATGATACTTTTAAAAATTCTAATATCTTTGGACCTACCATTGGAAAGAAAGGCTCCTTGCCTTCTTGTGGTATATATCTCCCATTTCTAGCCCTAATAGGTCAGAAGATATCAGACCTTAAACTATTCACTACTCCAGGATTAAGTATTGCCTCAAAAATCTTTGCTGGGTGACTCCAATTTCCATCCAGCCAATGAATTATCTTTGCTTTTGTCTGCCACAAATTCCATGTGTTTTGAGGCTTTGGGGTCTCTTAAATTTACTACTGAATTCATGACTGAGGTATTGTTATAATCTTCAGTAAGCTGTTCTTTGCTAGAGACTCAGTCCTGCAAAGTGCTGAGCGAATTATACAAACATGCATATAACTTTAAACATGTAAGTAGATCCACTGAAGTCAGTCGTACTAATTGTATGTTTTAAGTTAGGTACATCCTTACGTACTTTGCTGAATCACGGCCTAAATGCAAAATTGTTTGCAGAATTGGGCTCTTAAACCCTGATCCTGCAAATACTTAAGCATGCATTATCTTTACTCTGCGACTTCAGTAGGACTACCCATATAAGTAAAATGGTGGACATTGGTAAATATTTGGAGGATCATGCCTTACACTTTATAAAGTAAGGATCATACAGTGTAGATTTCAGCTGGTTGTATTAATTTACTGGAAAGAGTCTTTGGATTTGCACATTTATTTTTAGAATTGTGCAATTTACCTATTTTGTCCATTTCATTCAGTTTTATCTTTGATTTCTGACTCTTCGTCAAGGATGCAAACCCCACTTCCCATTACATGGAGATAATATAGGACCTAATCCAAAGCCAGGTGAAATTGGTGGAAAGGCATTTATTAACTTTGGATGAGGCCTATAATGTGCACAGAGGCCCAAATCAGAAATGATTGACTTTGCATATTCAAAAAAAGTGGTACATAATGCAGCTTTAAAATATGAATTACTTAAAACTCTTAAGTACCCTGTATAAACCTTTTTGCCGTGTATGTGTATTAAATTAAAAGAATTTTCATTGGAGAAGTAGATTTGTAAAATTGCTATTATTCCTTCCACAGTTAAAGAAAGAGGTCAACACTCTCTAAAGTTAACAAGATCACTATGCTAATCATTTTTTCCGTTATTTCCATTTATAAAGGGCTACATCTTTTTATTGCTACTGCTATTATAACTGTTTTCTCCAGGGTCATTTTTCAGGAACATATTGAGAGTCAGTCCAAAGATATGAGCTACTGAAGTGCATATGAGATTGGCTGCTCTGAAGAAAGGAGGAATGTTAGGATGAGCAGAATCTGATCTAAACTAGTTTGGTCCCCAAAGTCCCAGTCTATTTTTAATACTGAATGACATTTGCAGATCATTCTTCTATCACAGACATGTTAGGGTTGATTTTCAGAGGCACAAATGGAATCTAAGTGCCCAATTCCACTCATTTTCAGCGAGAATCAGATGTCTGAGTTTCTGAGGCTACTTTGAAAATCCCAGCTGTCATTGTTAAGAGGAGCAGCAGTGTATTGGATTATGCACTGTTGGGAGCTAGGAACACTTGAGTTTTACGTGTGCTTATTATTAATGTGGGTCTAGGCCTGGCCTTGTGGAATTCACTTAGGCCAATATTTTCAAAGTTGGATGCTTAAAGCTAGATATCTAAATCAATGTTCAGACCCATAAGTAAGTGACCTAATTTTCAGAGATGCTGAAAATTGCAGTTACTACTGATTTCAACAAACAGGACAATGGTTGAGTGCTCAATCTTAGGAATTAGTCAGAAAGCATCACTCATTTCAGGTTATGGTACTCAGCTACTGCCTCTGCAGAAGAGTCCCTGCACCACTCCTGAACCCTAGCAGGAAGCCATGCAGGGTGCATGTGGTGACTGCTGGGCAGTGGAAAGAGCAAACAAAGTACCAGGGTTACTGGTTCCTTCCTCCTTTCTTTCACATTTTTTAGCATGTAGCATGCTAACTTAGTAATATCTGCCTCAGCCAGAAATGTCAACCCAAGTGAGTCTCTTCCTTTGCCCTGGCTCCTGTCCCCCACCAACAGCCTCACTTCAGTCTCCTAAACCATTGCTTTGAACTGCTTTTCATCTCCATGCTCATCTGTTTGTTTGGGACTATGGATGTAGTTAATTAGTTGGGCAGATGTTTGTGCTCTTAGTTGCCCAAGTTAGCAAAAGTCCAACACAGACTTGAAAGAACTGTGTTAAGGGGTCTGCAAGGCTTCTGGTAAGTTCTTTGATGACAATGAGCTGAAAGATTCCAGAAAAGGGAGGAAATGTTTATAGTTGAAATCACTGAAAGGTGTTTTCATTGGTTAATGTTAATGAGATGAGATTGCGATCCTTTCTTTGTCATTGTTTAGCTAAGGGGTCACTGAGTGGGAGTGGCGTGGAAATGGATGGCCTGAAAGAAGTGAGCTTTACCTTCCTGACTGCCACCCACACCATCCTCTGGGACTATGGGAGACACTGTGATCCCATTGGGCCTTCAAAGTCCTGAGGAAACAGGGCCAAACCAATGACATTGCCACCTCCACCAGCTCTGGCTAAATCTGGAACACTACCTGGAATGGAACACTTGGGTGCCTGCCTTCACCTCTTGCAAGTCCTTTTTCTTCCCCACCTTATTTCTTCTTTTTGCTGTCTTTCGCTCTTTGCTTTCTGTCATATAAGAGGGCTGTTGAGCAAGCCAAGACAACTGTATCTTTTGCAATACTGCTTTGAGCCTGTAACCAAAGAGACAGATGAAAGCAATGTTATATCTTTAATAAAAGCTTAAAAGGCTTTTTAATGGTGATTGGTACAATGGACGTTGCCAACAATAACTTGATGTAAACCCTAGACCACACTTAACTAGTTAATGTTATAAAAGTGATACACTCGCTTTTCAACACAGTAATGGAGTGGAAAGAAAATAGTGGGGTGATATCCCACTGCCATTGAAGTTAATGGCAAAACTCACATTGACTTCAAAGGGTGTGTCTACACTGCAGTTAAAAACCTGTGGCTGGACCAAACTAGCTGACTTGGGCTTGTGGGGATCAGGGTGCGTGGCTGTTTAACTGCAGCGTAGACTTCCGGGTTTGGGTTGCAGCCTGAGGTGTGAGACTCTCCCACCTCACAGAGTCCTAGAGCACAGGATCCAGACTGAACCCAGAAGGCCAGTGTTTCACCCAGGAGTGCAAAGCTTGCCCTGTGCCTACTGGCTACATCATACCCTGGATACCACTAAAACAGAAGCACTTGTCTGAGTGGATGAAGGGGTCTGAGTGCTCTGAAAATCCTGTCTGAGCAGCCAGCTCCTTCTCTGGGCCCCAAACCTACTCTCTGAGAGCACTCAAGGGAGTTGTGTATTATTGAGACTATTCTGAAAGACTGAATACCCAAACATGACCTGACTCTACTTGGAGCATCCACCAGACGGTTTGTCACAAATCAGTGGTGATCTTAAAGACCTTCAGTCTACTTTTGGCTATAACATGATTCTTCTACATGGGTTCATCAGCTATGAAGAAGCTTTTCCATGAGCTGAGATCAGGCCAGGTTAGTGTGAGTCTGGCTACCCGGGCTGGGAGGCTCTTTCCCACCTGAGGTGTAGACATACACTGGAACAAAATATTTTTTCCTCAATTTAAAAAGTGAGATAATGTGATTCGTGTTTTCTGTCATAGTCCTATTAGTGAGATTATTAATGAACTTCATAAAGCAGGAACTAAGGTAACCCACTTAATCACAAAGACTTCACAGTTTAAGTGTCAGTTTAATTTACCTTTTCTTTCCTCTAAACTGTGCTGCTTCAGCAATTCTAGTCTGTCTTCCTGTTTCAGAAGGTTTGCTCACATGTACCTATCAAGGCAGAAGAGTAGTCTTTTGAGGCGGCCAGGTTTTCAGTTGGTCAACACTTAAACACCTATCAACAGAATTACATATTGGAGGATTTTTGTTATTCTTGTCAAGTCATTACCATCCTACATTCCTTTATTCTTTAAACATAATAAACAAAAGTAGAGTATACTGCAATGCCTTTTGGTATTTCATCTGTAGAGATTAGCTGCCCATTTCACAATTACTCTTGATGCCAGTCATTCGGGACATACTGTAGTTTAGCCCCTGTTTTGGTGAGGTGGTTTTGTATCCACCATTTGGGGGTATGGTTATTTTATTCTCTTTCTAATGTTTGCCATATTCTACACATATCTCTGAATACTGTATCACTGTCTTCTTTATTTTGTTACTCACTTATTGGACTCTGCTATGTTCTTCTGTTGTGGAGTATGCAGTACAGTATATCCTGTCAAAATGACAGTTTACCGATAGACAGACTTTGATCTCACTAAGTTCTGTGGAATTGGTGGCTGCAGTGCTGACTCTTTAATAATACCAAGCATCACAGTTAACTATTCTTGTAGTCAGGATACCTATGTTTGTAAACCATCTACAACTGGTAAATCAAAATTATTTTTGTTTTAATGGGATTTCAGCCTCCTTTTGTGAGCAGTTGAAATAAATTGCTTTTTTAAAAAAAGTGTGCCATATCACATAAAATGGGTTTATATGCAGTTATTCTGTGGCATGTGAAATGATGCATAGTCTCGCAAAATTCAGTTCAGAAGCCTTGCGGACATCAATTTAAACCAAATCCTTTGCCCTCAACTCTTTTACAGTAATATGGCATAGATTTCCTCTCCTTTGTTACGATTCAGTGAGTAATATTTTACTGAATATCTCACAGAATTCTTTGCAAGATTTTTCTTAAATGATACCACCTGAAAACCACATTTCTTTGTTTATGAAGGAATATTTTGTGATGAAAAATATACTGTAGGAAAAAATATTAATTTAATCATTTAGCCAAAATCTTGAGTGGAAAAATAAAATTCATGGAAAGAGTAGGTACATGAGGTAATGTCTTTTATTGGACCAACTTCTGTTGGTGAGAGAGACAAGCTTTTGAGCTTACAGAGAGCTCTGTGTAAGCCTGAAAGCTTGTCTCACCCACAGAAGCAGGACCAACAAAGATATTACCTCACGCATATTTAGTCTCTATCCTAGAGACTGACATGGCTGCAACAACACTGCATATGATAGAATTCATGTTATTCATCATACTTATTTTATGAAGACATGAAGTTGTTACAGTAGGTCTCATTTTTACTGAGTGTCACTAGACATTCTTTTATACTTGTCATCTTCAAATTTCAACACTATATTTTTTTCTATGTTTGATAACAAGTTCTTGGCTCTGACAGGGGCTCCTGGGTGTTCTGGTATAATACAAATAATAATAATTCAGTAGAATATTAAGTGTAAGGAGTCAAATATCCATATGAGGGCCCATCTTTAAAAATGGGAAGAAGGAGAATCTGGGGCACTACAGACCAGTTGGCCTCACTTCAGTCCCTGGAAAAATCATGGAGCAGGTCCTCAAGGAATCCATTTTGAAGCATTTGGAGGAGAGGAAGGTGATCAGGAACAGTCAGCATGGATTCATCAACAGCAAGTCATGCCTGACCAACCTGATTGCCTTGTATGATGAGATAACTGGCTCTGTGAATATGGGGAAAGTGGTGGACATGATATACCTTGACTTTAGCAAAGCTTTTGATACGGTCTTCCACAGTATTCTTGCCAGCAAGTTAAAGAAGTATGGATTGGATGAATGGACTATAAGGTGAATAGAAAGCTGTGTAGATCGTCAGGTTCAACAGGTAGTGATCAATGTCTCGATGTCTAGTTGGCAGCTGGTATCAAGCAGAGTTCCCCAGGGATCTGTCCTGGGGCTGGTTTTGTTCAACATCTTCATTAATTTTCTGGATGATGGAATGGATTGCACCCTCTGCAAGTTTGTGGAGAACACTAACCTGGGAGGAGAGGTAGATATGCTGGAGGGTAGGGATAGGGTCCAGTAAAGAGTCACCTTTAAAGAACACACCCAATTTTTTTCCATTTCTTGCAGTTTCTGAAAGAAGAATATACAAACCCGTGGCTGAAGGAAGGTTTGAACATAGCTCTTTTGTGCCATATCTGGATTATACAGTGCACTTTCCTTTTGCTAGCTAATATGACTATTTAACAGTGTTCATGCTTGTTCTAATAGGTATACTAGCCTAGGACACAGTAACACTACTAATTTTGCTCTCAGTGAAGAAATAACCTGCAACTGGTTATTTGAATATGAATTCTACCCTGGTGTATGAGTTTGGTCCATCAAATCCAAAAGCACAATTTTCAAAAGGGCAAAAGTGACTTTGGAGCCTAAATTCCATTTTCAAAAGAGACTTAGGCTTTTAGGAGTCTATGTATCATTAATGAACACTTGGGCCCAGATCCACAAAGTGACTTAGGCATTGCAGTGCCTATTTTTTAGGCACGTCACCACCCAGTGGAATCCACATATCCTGAGTCGGGCATCTAGGCTCCTTATATAATGCATAAGGAGAGACAGATACCTGAGAATGGGATCCACAAACCAGCGCTCTACACAGGGAGCTGCATACGCTAGCCAATAGCAAATGCCTAGGAGACGTGTGTCCTAAGCTCCGCCCCCTCTGGAGCTTAAGTCTGGGCTGGAGGGAGATACCTATCTCTTCTTGGGACTCACAGTAAAGGAATCCTCTCCGAAGTCATTTCTTGTAAGAACAGTTGCAGAGCATGCCTAACTATACCCAAAACAGAGGAGGTAGCAGTCTCTCTCGTACATTTTAGCCCAATAGGTAGAAAGGCCATTTACACCATCAGATCATCTACTAGCAATTTTCTAACCATCTAAAAAGGCATCTATGTCTAAATAGATACTGAGAGCATGCAAGGATGAGTGCAAAACCCAAAAGCGATGTGGCCAAACTGGAAAGAAACCTGCTCTACACAAATTGGGCTTATGGCTATTTGTATGTAGCAGCCACCTATCCTGAGATAAGACACATAACATCAAGCCTTCTAGCAGTCTCCAATGGGTACAGCAGTGCTCCAAGTACCATTATTCAGTGAAGATTTTTATTTTCTTTTTTAAGCTCAGTGGTTTACTGTCTGTTCAATGGCTAGCACTGCATTGCCTCTAGGAGCCTCTTTTATATTACAGCATGTGGCTGAACCAATCAATTCCATTGTTGCTCAAATGGCATAGAGACCTCCACTATGCTGCAGCATATATGTTCAACCCCTCAGATATTCTGCGCTAGCCAATGCCCTGGCTCACAGATGGAATGTATACACTGGTCCTACATGTGCCAGAAATTTGGAAAAGCAGCACTGGCATTATAACTTCTTCTTCTTCGAGTGATTGCTCATATCCATTCCAGTTAGGTGTGCGCACGCCGTGTGCATGTTCGTCGGAAGACTCTTTACCCTAGCAACACTCGGCGGGTCAGCTGGGCGCTCCCTGGAGTGGCGCCGCTATGGAACCGGATATATACCCCAGCCGACCCGGCCACCCTTCAGTTCCTTCTTACCGCCCGTGTCAGTCGTTGGAACAGTGGAGTGTGGCTTAGCTGACCTCCACCTTCCCTAGCTACTCGTAGTTTCTCGTTATCGTATACATAGTTGTTATTCTTGTAGATATATATAGAGAGAGATTTAGTTGTAAGTTCTTAAATTAATAGTATAGTTAGTTTAGTACTAGTTAGCGGGGTTCGGGGAGTAGCCCCTTCCCTGCACCCGGTGCCGGAGCTCATGCCCGGCTCACCAGGTTTCAAACCGTGCTCGGCCTGTCACAGGCCGATGCCAAGAGAAGACCCACACGACTCCTGTTTGAAGTGCCTCAGGGAATTGCATTTAACAGCTAAGTGCTCGATTTGCAAGGCTTTCAAGCCGCGAACTAAAAAGGAGCGGGACATCAGACTGAAACAGCTCCTCATGGAGGCGGCCTTGACACCGCCACCTTCGGCACTGAGAGCCGATCAGTCGGTGAGCAGAGGCACCCCTACGGCATCGGATCACACTGGTACGCCTAAAGACTCTCGACACCGGCTGACACCGGCACCGAAGTCAACTCCACGTCGCTCCCTCTCCCCGAGGTCGACGAAGGCCAAGACTCCTGCTGCTTTGGCACCGCCCACACCACAGCCAGAGAGTGCGCCCAGATCAGACCGCCTGGTGCCGATACTCGCCGCGGCACCGACTAAATTGGCACCGTTGATTCCAGTCCCACAAGGGCCGTCGAGTCTGGAGCCTGATAGCTCCCCGCATGTGCCGCAGTAGAGCTCACCATGCCAGAGGTGTTTTCGGCAGCAACAGACTTAATCACCTTAACGGACTCAGCACTGCCTCTACCCCTGGCACCGCCGGTGCGGGTAATCCAATCTCAGGGCAAGCCGACCCTGACTAGACCACCGTCTGTCGGCACAGCGGACCAGCGCCGCTCAAGATCGCAGTCCCGCAGACACTCCAGGTCGAGACGACGCTCCCGCTCTCGACACCGCTCACAGTCCTGGCACCGTTCTCCTACACGGCACCGGTCAGACTCACAGCATCGGTTGGACTCCCGTTCTCGACCTCACTATCCACGGCACCGCTCCAGTTCTCGGCGCCGATCCAGGCACTGTACCCCTCGAAGCCGTTCACACCACAGGGACTCGAGATCTCGGTCGACCTCCCGGCACCGGCCTGGTCGCAGGTCCCAATCTTGATCCCAGTACTGCTATGAATACCGGCACCGGTCCGCGTTAAAGAAGGGAGCGAGGTCCATCGGAACCTCAGCACAAGATTTCTCTGCTCCTCCATGGCCATCCAGGCAGACGTCGGTGTCCTCTCATGCGGACAGTTATTATGACCAGGAGTGAGATACGGAGGTGCCTACTGGGGTCTTCCAGGAGGTCCGGTCTCAGAACCTGGGACCTCACCAGTGGTCCTTTTGGACACCCTGGGCGTACCATCAGGCCCAAGGTGCTCCATTGGTCCAGACCCGCTCCGCTTCCTCAGAGCATTGAGCTCCAGAGGCCACCATTAGCCGTCTCCCTCCAGCTGGGACAGAGAAGCAGATGACCCATCCACCAGGTTCTCCGGTACCGCTGGAGCAGGAACCGACCCATGAGCCAGAGACCATTCAGGACCCCCTCATCTCCGGGATATCACCCTCTTCCTCCCCAGACGAGGCAGTAGCAGGGACCTCATCATCAGGGCCCCTGCCGATAGACCTCAGAGCCCATCAGGACCTCCTTAGGAGGGTAGCACTCAACATTAACCTTCCTGTAGAGGAAGTCCCGGAGGTCGAGGACCCAGTTGTCAGCATCCTGTCCGCAGATACCCCCACTAGGGTGGCTTTGCCTTTCATCAAGACCATCCAGGCCACTGCTGACACCTTATGGCAGTCCCCAGCCTCCATTCCCCCTGCGGCAAAGGGAGTCGAGAGGAAGTACATGGTACCCTCTCGGGGGTACGAATACCTGTATGTCCATCCTCCTCCCTCCTCATTAGTTGTCCAATCGGTCAACAAGAGGGAACACCACGGCCAACAGGCGCCAGCCTCCAAATCCAAGGAGGCTAGGCAGATGGACCTACTGGGCCGCAAGGTATATTCGGCAGGTGCCCTTCAGCTCCGGGTGGCCAACCAGCAGGCTCTCCTGAGCCATTCTAACTACAACACCTGGGCGGAGGTGGGTAGGTTTACAGAACTTCTACCCCCGGACTCTCGCCAGGAATTTGCCGCATTCCTTGAAGAAGGTGGCTAGAACCTCCCTCCAGGCTTCTCTCAATGCAGCCGACTCAGCAGCCAGAACTCTGGCCTCAGGTATCACCATGAGGCGTATCTCATGGCTACAGGTCTCCAACCGGCCACCCGAGCTCCAATACATCATCCAGGACTTACCCTTTGACGGCAAAGGTCTGTTCTCTGAAAAGACCTACCCAAGGTTGCAGAGTTTAAAGGACAACAGGGTCATTATGTGCTCGTTGGGCATGCATACGCCTGTGACCCAATGCAGACCCTTCCGGCCCCAACCCCACTGGCTGTACTTTGTGCCCCGGCACAGACAAGACTTCAACAGATGGCGTGGGCGGGGTGGCCGTAGATGTCAGTCTGGGCCCCAAGGTGGTCAAAACCACAGCCCCCCAAAAGCACCTCTGGGGCCTAAGTCTACCTTTTGAAGGTTCGCACGAGGACGGCGTACCAGTTTCTGGACAGGATCCTTCTCCTCCCTTCTCCAACCGCCTCTCCTACTTCCTCCCGGCGTGGTCCCAGGTGACCTCAGACATCTGGGTCCTATGGACGGTGAAACAAGGATACCACCTCCAATTTGTTTCAACCTCGCCTTCCCACCCCCCAACCCAGTCCCTCTTCAGGGACCCCTCTCATGAGCAAGTCCTCTTGCAAGAGGTGCAGTCTCTCCTCACTGCAGGAGCAATAGAGGAGGTACCACTAGAGAAGGGAAAAGAGTTTTACTCCCGCTGCTTTCTGATCCCCAAGTCCAAGGGAGGCCTCAGGCCCATCCTAGACCTGCGAGGCCTCAACAAGTTTATGGTCAAGTTGAAGTTCCGCATGGTCTCCCTGGGGACTATTATCCCGTCCTTGGATCCTGGCGACTGGTATGCCGCCCTCGACATGAAGGACGCATACTTCCATATCACCATCTTCCCTCCACACAGGAGGTATCTTCGCTTTGTAGCCAATCACTGGCACTTCCAATTCACGGTCCTCCCCTTCGGCCTCTCCACGGCCCCAAGGGTGTTTACGAAGTGTATGGCCGTCGTCACCGCCCACCTCCGCCAGCAGCAGATACATGTATTCTCATATCTAGACGACTGGCTCATCAAGGGAACCTCCCAGACTCAGGTCAAACAGCACGTGGACATAATCACGAACCTATTATCCCAGTTGGGGCTGCTCCTCAATGTGGAAAAGTCCACACTGGTTCCCACAGAAAGGCTGGACTTCATAGGGGCAACCCTGGACTCCACTCGAGCCAGGGCATACCTACCTCAGCCACATTTCCAAACGATCACGGCGATCGTTTGAGGTCTCCAGAACTCCCCAACCACTTCAGCTCGCACGTGTCTCGGCCTACTAGGCCATATGGCCACATGCACTTATGTGACCAAATATGCCAGGCTCCGCCTCCGGCCCCTTCAAACATGGCTCAACTCGGTCTACCGTCTGGGCAGGGACCCAATAGACATTCTGGTGACCGTTCCCCTGAGCACTTTATGCTCCCTCGAATGGTGGCTGACTCCCTCCCTCGTGTGTGCAGGGCTACCGTTCCATCCACCACAGCCCTCGCTTTCCCTAGCGACAGATGCGTCATCTCTTGGTTGGGGGGCTCACCTCGGTAACCTTTGTACAGGGCCTTTGGGCATCACAAGAGCTGACGCTCCACATAAACGTCTGGGAGCTGAGAGCAGTCCGCCTCTCGTGCCAGGCATTCCAGCAACATCTTCACGGCCGTTGTGTCTCAGTGTTTACAGACAACACAACGGCCATGTATTATATCAACAGACAGGGAGGGACTCGCTCTTCTCCCCTGTGTCAAGAGACCATTCGACCCTGGGACTTCTGTATAGCCCACCCAATAGACCTGGTAGCGTCCTTTCTCCCAGGGGTTCGGAACACTCTGATGGATCAGCTGAGCAGATCCTTCCTCTGTCACAAATGGTCGATAAGACCAGACGTCATTCATTCGATCTTCCAGAGGTGGGGTTTTCCCCTCATAGACCTGTTCGCTTCTCGCACAAACAGGAGATGCCAAGCGTTCTGCTCCTTCCAGGGTCTTTCACCGGGATCGATCACGGACGCATTCCTCATGTCGTGGCGGCACCACCTGCTCTATGCCTTCCCACTGTTCCCTCTGGTTCACAGGGTCCTAATAAAACTCTTCAGGGACAGAGCGCATCTAATCCTGATCGCGCCAGCGTGGCCCAGACAGCTCTGATACACCACACTGCTCAACCTGTCCATAGCCAGCCCAGTTACCCTACCTCTCCTTCCAGAGCTCATAACACAGAACCACGGCAGTCTTCGCCACCGAGACCTGCAGGCCCTTCACCTCAAGGCATGGCTCCTGCATGGCTGAACAGATCAGAGTTACGCTGTTCCACTCCGGTACGGCATGTTCTTCTAAGTAGCAGAAAGCCTTCCACTCAGTCAACGTACCTGGCCAAGTGGAAACGTTTCTCCTGCTGGTGTACAACGCAGAATGTTACACCTTCTGAGATCTCGATCCCTGCTGTTTTGGACTACCTCTGGTCTCTTAAACAACAGGGCTTGGTGATTTCTTCTCTGAGGGTGCACTTGGCGGCTATCTCCACATTCCATCCTGGAGAAGGTGGCCACTCCGTGTTTTCCCACCCCTTAGTTACTAGATTTCTTAAGGGCCTGGAGCGCCTCTACCCCCCAGTATGCTGCCCTGCCCCCACCTGGGACCTCAACTTAGTCCTAAGCAGACTTATGCATCCGCTTTTTGAGCCATTGGCGACTTGCTCACTCCTGTACCTGTCATGGAAGACTGTCTTCCTGGTGGCCATTACATCGGCCAGAAAGGTCTCTGAACTTCGAGCGCTTACTGTGGACCCACTGTATACTGTCTTCCACAAGGACAAGGTACAGTTGCGACCTCATCCGGCGTTCCTCCCTAAGGTAGTGTCGGCTTTCCATGCCAACCAGGACATCTTCCTCCCGGTCTTCTTCCCGAAGCCTCACTCTTCTCGACGGGAGCAGCAGTTGCACTCCTTAGAGGTCTGTAGGGAGCTCACTTTTTATACCAAGCAGACAAAGCCCTTCTGGAAATCCCCCCAGCTGTTCGTGGCAGTCGCTGAACAGATGAAAGGTCTACCAATCTCCTCCCAGAGGATCTCCTCTTGGGTAATGGCGTGCATACACACGTGCTATGACCTGGCTCATGTCCGTTCAGGCCATCTCACTGTGCATTCTACCAGAGCTCTGGCTTCTTCAGCCGCCTTCCTGGCTCACGTGCCTATCCAGGAGATATGTCGCGCAGCGACCTGGTCCTCGGTTCACACCTTTGCTTCGCACTATGCTCTGGTCCAACAGTCTAGAGATGATGCAGCCTTTGGCTCAGCGGTTCTGCATGCTGGTACATCTCACTCCGACCCCTCCACCTAGGTAAGGCTTGGGAATCACCTAACTGGAATGGATACGAGCAATCACTCAAAGAAGAAAAGACGGTTACTCACCTTTGTAACTGTTGTTCTTCGAGATGTGTTGCTCATATCCATTCCAAACCCACCTTTCTTCCCCACTGTCGGAGTAGCTGGCAAGAAGGAACTGAAGGGTGGCCAGGTCGGCTGGGGTATATATCCGGTGCAATAGCGGTGCCGCTCCAGGGGGTGCCCAGCCAACTCGCTGAGTGTTGCTAGGGTAAAAAGTCTTCCGACAAACATGCACGCGGCACGTGCACACCTAACTGGAATGGATATGCGCAACACATCTCGAAGAACAACAGTTACAAAGGTGAGTAACCATCTTTTTTCAATAGCTCATGCAGGGCAACCTCAGATAAATAGTCAAATTGTCTTCTAGTTACTTTCACTATGAGAGCCTGCAGACCCAGTCCAATGCCACCCAACTTAGAATTAGAAAATGCAGCGTGGAAAGGAGCCACAATGAAAAAAACACACTATCCGGGTGTTAAGTCATGATATCTAATACAGTCTTTAAACAGAGTAACTTTGACAGAGGTTGCCTTGTATATTTATTTTTGAATGAGCACTTCTCTTCCCTACTGCTAGCCAAAAGACTTTCCAGTGAGAAGGTCACTTGGATACAAGAAGCTTCCTAAAAAATATGGGAGGAGAGAAACCTACTGAATTCACTCTATATAAATTCATTACTAAACATAAAGAGAGATGGAAAGGAAATTTGTACTTGCAAGGCAGACTGAAAAAAACTACTTCAGACTCAAAGAATTGTATTTTTTGTGAGGGCGGTGAGAAACAAAGGAACAAAATAAAAAACACATACTAGCTGGCTGAAATTAAAAGGTGGGATAGTGTGGGTACATTCCATAAGTGATTGCGAAATAGCTTTGAATAAGTCTTCCAGGGGAGCAATGATTTTTATACCTTGGCTTTCACTGTGGTTGGTATGATAGCTTACCTTATATGGCACTGTGCTTGCTGTGGCTCTGCCTAAAAAGTATTCAAGCTTATCTTTTCTTCAAGGGTGATTTTTATACCATGGCTTAGAATCTTAAATAAAATGTGTTATTCAGCTGTGACTTTGCATGCAACTAATTTCATACCATTTTGAGTTAAGAAGCCCATAATATTACAAATATTGCATTTTCTATGGAAGCTCTTGCATGCCACATCTGACATTGAAAACTTTAATATTTAGTCAGAGAGATGTACACTTCACAAAAATAAAAATAATGTAATGACTTTACACTGCTCTATGTTATTCAGTGTCTGAACTAAATGTTTGTTTCACATCTAACCAAGCTGATATATATAGACACCTCCACACAAAGTTTTCTCACTTATAGGCTACAAAGTTAACGATATATTATGGAAAAAAAAATCCCTAAATGACATTGTCCTTTATGCAGTGTCCTTTATGTGATCTAGTAACAAAACAACAACTGCCAGTAAAGCTTTTAACAACACATATGCTTAAATTGTGCTAGTTTCTGTTAGATAGATTTGGCTATTGACGCGACAGGTCACAATGCAATTTAGAAGCAATTAAAAGGTAATGAATGTGCTGAACTGAAACCTCTGCCTGGGAGGCTTTTTCTGTGTACAGGGGAAAGTAGATAGATTTGCGTCCTTCAGTAATTGCTGCTGGTGAAATGGCAATGCAAAATGCTAGTGAAATGGGCCTCCAATGTCTGAAGGACAGACTGTTTTTGTGACTGTGAATCCATTGTCAATGCAGCAAGGTACATCATCTTAAAAGCATTACAGACAAAATAATGAATACTCCCCAAAAAATCCCTGCAATGATAAATATCTTCTTTTATATTTTGCACTGTGCTATTTTAACATTCTTCCCCTGAATAATGACATTTTTAATGTTTTGTGAGGATATAAAGTGACAGTATTGATTGGACACCTGCACATTTTCCACAGAATGCTGCATGGCTTCCTGCAGGATTAATGTCCTAGCAAATGACATAGAACTGTCTGGGTGGTTAATTAATGATGGTATATGTCAAACACTGATAAAATCAAAATGATGGATATTATATTAAGCCACGAAAGTTCAGACTAGTTTACTCTCAATTTAAAGATTGATCTGAAATGGTGTATGTAATGGCTATGTTTTCATAAAACGGTTAAGTGTGTCCAGACCCTAGAATATTTTCTTCATCCTGTGGTTTATGAGAATCACAGAGTTTTTTACATTATCCTCTCCACAACCTCATAGGTTTGATGTTTTTGTTTGATGCGTTTGATCATCAACACTAAGGCTGATGCATGAACCTGTTTGGACCAAAACTTGCTGAAGATTCAATCAAACAAAAAAGTCTGCCAAACTCCTGTGTGATCATTTGTGTCTTACCTTGTGTACAAATACATACAATCCTTTCCAAACATGGATATGGGCTGTCCCCTAGTCACCCACCCTAGCCTCCTGGGTTCCCAAGAGTCTGGGTTTGTCTGACAGTTGGATACATGTCAATAGCTGCCAAGCTCTGAGTAGCTCATTGGGGGACATATTTGCAGATGTGAGGAGTGAGCAAGTGACTGAGCCTCTTTCTCTAATAATGGGCCAGTGTCACAGACTGGGTTCCAACTGCTTTGCACCACTCAGGGCACACAAAGAAACTGAAAATAACCTGCAAAGGCTCAGCAGATTATTCCTATTGGAGGGGAACTCCATGCTGGTGAAATTGCATTACAGCCAATCCACAGTCCTTTGCCACCCTTCTTCCCTGTGTAGCGTGCAAAGAGGAGGCATGAATGATTTTCTGCCACAGCAAAGGGGCAGAACTAGTGTCAACGAACCTAAAACAGTCGCAGTACTAAAAGTTGCCTGGTAGCAGCTTCAAGTTGTATCAAGACCAGAGCTAGCCTTGAGAATCAGGAAGTTGGAGCCCAGCTCCCTGATACCCAGAACTCTCTGTTGCACTGAGTTTTGCGCAGCACGAAACAGAACCTAGACAAATACATTTATGATAATATTTCCACTCTAGGCTAATAAGGTAGAAGACAGTCTTGTTTTTATCCCTATTTTACAAATGGCTAAACTGATGTCCATAGAGGTGGCATGACTTTCCCCAGGTTACACAGCAAGACAGAGGCAGAGCTGGGAATGGAATGTTCTGATGCTGAGTCCTGTGCATTAGTCACAAGATGCTCTTTGTGTCTGAATATTAACTAGTTTTGCTTCCGCAGGACAGATGTATGTTATTGGCAAGAGCTAAACTGCTTTGAGAGCCTAGCTCTGAAGGTAGGGAACATTGTACATATTTGTGAACATACTGTATACACAGTATAACCACATTAACTCTGATACAATAGCTTTTATGAGTGGCAAATAAATTTTGAAGACCAGCTCCTATGTAAAGCTACTATTTGCTATATTAATTTTAAATCAAGGGAATAAACTGCTCTAGTTAAAGAGCTTTTGAACTGTGTTGATCTGTGAATATTTAATTTACCATAAACTCCATCATCAAGTAGAACTGAAATACTTGAGATATTACAACAGGTTATAGCTTTGTACATTTCTCTACCTGATTCAAATCTTGAAATCAAACAATTTTGATTTCTTGATAAAATTTAAAATGAAAACAGACTATGCTAGTCAAGTTTTACGTATTAAAATAAGCTATAGATCTATAAAAAATCTTTACTGAGGAATCCTTCCACTCCTCATAGATTTCTCTGAAGTGATTTTGTTTATAGCTGCAGCTGCAAAAGCAATTTAATGAAGATATCCTACAGTTTGAGGACTAAGTTGTGTGTGTGTCAGTAGGATTTAGTGTAGGAAGAATGAGGAATTATTACCCATATTCATTAAACACAAAAATGATGCCCAAGTAATATAAAACAAAAAGAAATTTCTGAAGTAGGGCTGCCACTGAGCCTGCAACTCTGCTTTTTCAGATTTATACATTACAGAAGGTTATAAATATTACACCTGTTCTGAGGTTGCGTGAGAGAAGCTCCATAAAACTACCTGGGCTAGTTTCTAGTCCTCCTGGGTTGTGTTCAGTGCAGGGGCAGACTGGTTGAGGCCCAGGGTGTCACCTTTACACTCCCCAAGCTACGCTTTGGACTGAGGTATAGGGATACATAGCTTTTCCCCACACAGTGAGCTGAGGTGACATATGGAGCAGGACTATGTCATCCGGGAATTATTCCCTGGGCTCTGGATCTGCTGTATTTTCAGCTGTTTAAGAGGTGGACTAGGGACCAAGATTTGGCCTTTATTGTTTACTTGTGAGCATTTACCTGTCTAGTATCCTGTGAACAACTCATTCGTAATCCTGTGCTGGATTTTGGAATAGCCCAATAAGAGACATCCATCTTAAGACCAATTGCATGCTGGTGCTGGACTTCGGGTGTTTTAGTTTGTGATGTGTAGGTGCCCACTGAGGATGGGAATGTTCAAGAAAGCTGATCCTTCTTTTACTAATACTTCTTCATTGGTTAATTCACTAAGGGTGAAATACACCTGTTGTGAAAAAGACTGACACTGATCCATCTGCACCACATAACCATGTAAAATCTGCAGAGGGTGTTAGAAGAAAGTTTCGGGTGAGTTACTGTGGAAAGCCAGTGCACTGGAGGGCTGAGAATAGCTCAGTATGTAGGGACAGTTTTGGGCAGGCCAGGGAAAGGGCCATGGGATCCCTGCCTCCTCCTCCCGTCAATACACCTCAGCTACATAGGTGGTTCAGAGAAACTAAATGTCATTCTAGGGCTAGGCAGTGGGTTAAATATTTAGTTAGCCTGTCCCTTTAAATGCAAGCCCCGGTCCAGCCAGCCCTATTGGCTGCTTTAAGACCAAGATTCTGGGAGTTGTAGTTCCTACAGTGAGCACATGACTGAGAGGAATCATGTAACTTCAGGCTGAAAGTAGGGCCTGGAGTAAAAGAAGCAGCCTTCTCTCAGTAGGAGAGAAACGAGGACTGAGGCATGATCTAAGGATCAGCTGTTCATTGTAGTCTAGGAACAAAAGTTGGAAAAGAGCAACAGTTTGGTGTAGGACTTCTGAGAAGAGGCCAGGGAGAAAGTGTAAAGGTGGGGAAAGAACCCAGAAGAGTTCCGTGGAGCAGTAGAGAGAAGAGAGTAAGCAAAAGGATTGAATACAGATTGCTATTGTGGAAAGTGGCCCTGGGCAGCATTAAAGGGAGGAGGCTTTGGGTAAAAGCAGACAAAATCTGCATGGTTAAGGTTCTAGGTCTAGGAGCCCCTCATCTAGTAGTATGGTACGGAAACCCCTGTAAGCCAAGGGAGAACTCATGAGCCAGGTGCTGTTTTCCCAGTTGGACTCTGATTTCCCTCTGCAAGGAAAAGATTCCTGTATTGATTTGGATGGATCTTTCTACTTGCCCATGAAAGACCATTGTCAAGGGGGAAGCTGAGGAAGTGGCCACACCATTGTGTCAAGGAAAGAGAGGTAGGCTGCTTTAACAGTAATTGTAGCAAATATTTGACAAGGATAGTGATTGAAGAGGAGGTGTATTGCAATTCAGAGGCTTGCCTGCAGAAAACCTAGTTACTTGCTATTAATTAATAAGTAATTGGGCCTTGGGAAGGGCACAAAGCAGGGATTGGTAGATGAAGGTTAATTAAATCACACAGCCCTGTACCCCCTCTTGTCCATCCCATGGTCTGGAAGTGTAGCCATTGTTGTTTTGTCTTTAATACTATCCTGAACCACTAAAAATCTGGAACACAATTAAATAGATTTTGTTTTACAAATTTACAAACTTGATCAAAAGTAAAACTTCGTTTCTGTCTTTGGACCTAGATGTTCAAGGTAAAATACCATCTGAGAACCAAACCTTCAATTTCTACAGGGATAAATCTAATGTGTTCACAGAGAAATGTTAGTTCTATAGCTAAAGAGAGTTTTCAAGACAAAACAGCATCTCTCTTTTAACTAACAACTTGAGGGGGTTTTGTTGTTGTTGTTTGCATGTACATAAAAATGTCTTTTCCAAAATTGAGGATTTTGGGGGGTGTTTTTCTTTTCCTCAGAGAGAGAGCACCTTAGGTTATGCATGGGGCCCTAGGAAATTCACAGCCATGAAAAATGCATTATGGACCATGAAATCTGGTCTCCCCCCCGCCCCAGATCTGGTCTTGTGTGCTTTTACCCTATACTACACAGATTTCATGGCGGAAACCAGCGTTTCTCAAATTGGGGGTACTGACCCAAAAGGGAGCTGCAGGGGTCACAAGGTTATTTTTCTGGGGAGGGGTCGCTTTATTGCCACCCTCACTTCTACACTGCCTTCAGAGCTGGGCAGTCAGAGAGCGGCAGCTGTTGCCCAGGTGCCCAGCTCTGAAGGCGGTGCCCTGTCAGCAGCAGTGCAGAAGTAAGGGTGGCAATACCATACCATGCCATCCTTACTTCTGCATTTCTGCCTTCAGAGCTCAGTGGCTGGAGAGTGGCAGCTGCTGACTGAGGGCCCAGCTCTGCAGGCAACAGTCCAGAAGTAACGGTGGCAATACCGTACCATGCCACCCTTACTTCTATGCTGCTGCTGGCAGTGGCTCTGTCTTCAGGACTGGGCTCCTGGCCAACAGCTGCCATGCTCCAGCTGCCCTAGCTCTGAAGGCAGCACCATCAGCAGCAGCACAGAAGTAAGGGTAACCATACTGCAACCCCGCCTACAATAAGCTTGTACACACACAACTCCTTTTTGGGTCAGGACCCTACAATTACAACACTGTGAAATTTCAGATTTACATAGCTGAAATCATTACATTTACGATTTTTAAAATCCTATGACCATGAAATTGACCAAAATGGTCCATGAATTTTGTAGGGCTCTAGTTATGCAGAATGTAGGCACCACGATGTTAGGATGTGGATGTGTGCTAGGGTCTTAATTCATAACTTCCTGGGTTTCATGTGTTTATGAACCTTAATGCTGTATAAAATGTTTTAAGGTTTTTAGTTTGTTCTAAGTGTAATAGGGGTTGTAATTGGGCACAATATTTGATTTACACCGTTTGTTAGCTTTTCACTGAAATTATAATGTTATGCGCTTCTTAACTCAAAATGGTATGAAATTAGTTTTCCAAGATTTTCTCACTTATAGGCTAGCCAGAGGAACCCCCTGGGTTTTAATTAAAAACAGTTTGCCTTTTGTAGTATTGAATAATAAATAAATAGCTGCCCATTTAATGGGATTTCCATAGTTGCATTGAGTTTGTCATGAAAGTGTTCTTATATTCACAAACGAGCATCTTTGTTACAGAAGAGCTAAGGCTGAAAGCATGTTTGAGTGGAGTCTAAGTACCACCCCAAACCAGTATTTACTCTATAAATATTCTACAGCTCCTATAGAGCTGTCTACCTAGGAAAGGTTGGGATGCCAGGAGCCAGTATTGGCCTCCCATGTGTTACTGGGGATATGTACAGTTCTGGGAGGAGTCCTGTGTCCTAGTCTACTGGATACAAATTTGTTCCTCCAGAAGAATGATTGGGAAGGAGCTCTGCAAGACAGTTCTCAGATTTTTCCCCCTCCCTCCTATGGGTTGTCAGTGTACCTTTAAATAAATTGGTGTAGCTTGAAGTGTCTGGAGGGATGTACTGTGTCAGATTGGAATATGCTACCAAGTACCTGAAGGTTGTAATCTGGAAAGAGGAGTTATTTGGGGTGGTGCAAAAACTGTAAGTAAGGTAAAATGTAAGTGGGCTATTAGGAAAACTTCTTGGAAGTGAGGTGTATAGATTATTAGGTAATCTCCCAAGTTAAGTGGTGGAAGTCCTATTGCTTGGGTCTCAAAATTAGCCAAGACAAAGCACTAGCAAATGGTCTGGGGTGGTAGGGAAGCCTGCATTGGAAGGAGACTGGCCAAGATGACCTGATAGGGCTTATCTAGCTCTAATTCTGTAATTCTTTATATATGAATCAATGCAAAATGTGTATATCTTACTGCATCTGTCAAGTGTTATATTTATAAAACATTTATACACTTATTGACATGTTCTGAATCTAGATAATGAAGCTCAATTACACTCAATGTTCCTGAGATTCTTTTTTTAGCCAGTCAGATCTTGTTCTCCTGCTTAACTTGCTAACTGAGGCTTGTAAATTCTAAGCCTCCATGAATTATGCTGATTGCAGTCACAGTTCTTGGATTCATTGTTAATTAAGTGATGAGACTCATAAATTGCAGTCTGTGAATTGGGCTGAAGTCACAGCTCAGAATATTTATTGGCCAATCAGATCACTCTTTCCTTTGCATATTTTAAGTCTCATAACATCAAATGGTATTCTTGTGTATGGGAGGGAAGGACAAAAAGTATGTATCTGTGGTTTCACATGTTTTATTAATATTGTACTTATTGAATTTTTAGATAGACAAGACACTGCTTTATGGTTTAGGCAGTCCGATTTTTAATTCTAGAACTGGTTAGGAATTTTATTGTGTAATAAAACTTTGTCTAGCTCCATATTTGCTGAAAGCTTGTATCCTAATAAGAAAAGGTAATCAAAACATGAGTAATTCAGGCCGATCATCCTGCCCTTATAACTACATAACATTCTCAGAAAGGAAACTCAATATTGATTACCCCTAAGGCTTCTAAGATCAAGTATGCCTCTGTATAGTTAATTGTACCCCATAGTACTGCATCATTTCTGCAGTGGCAAGCTCAAATTAGTTTTGTGAAAGTATTGCATTGTAAGATTTGCAGTTGGGTCTATTAGATGTCCATTAATTAGGTGACCATTGGAAATGGGGAGCTGCCCAGTTGGGAGACAGTATATTGTAATAAATAATGTTTATGTATGCTAACATTAATGATATCTCAGCGTTCCTTGATACATTCGAGGGTAAACAAATCAAAGAACTCTTTAAGTAAAAATAGACTGTGCTGAATCTGTGTTTTGCACTGCAGATGAGTAAAGGTGCCTCACTCTGGGCCTGATCCTAGTCCAAGGAGAACAGGATTAGGCACAGAAGAAGCTTTTAACAGATAACTAACACTACATATGAGACCTTTAATATGGCTCTTTCAGAGACTTTAAACCAAGGCATTTTCTGGGAGGGTGTAGTGGGGCTGCACTGCAGGAGGATCTTCCTGGAAGAATGCTGACTATCATGGCATAAAGAACAGAAACACAGGGTTTTCATGGAGGCAGATAGCCCTCACCTCTCATGAATTTTCAGAGATCCCAGGGATCTTTGTGGTTTGAGGACCAGTTTAGGAAGAAACCTCCACTAGTTTTCTGCCTTTTAGTCTAACTTTCTGGTTCCAAAGTGCCACAGATCTGATCCAGGTGCAGTCACACAAGACTGTTTTGAAGAGGTACAACTGCAGGGCTGCTGCAGAGGTTTTTGGGGACTTGGGGCAAAATCTGAAACTGAGGCTATCTACTCTACCAGAAAAACCACCAAAAAAACAACAACAAAAACAACAACACTGAGAGGAGGCCCACGTTGGCGAGTAAGCCTAAGCCTGCAGCCGCAGCCCCTGTCCCATGGGGTTGGGCCTAGCTCCCTGCTCCAAGCATTGCAACCTGGCTCACAGGGTTGCAGTGCATATCAGGTTTCTACCAGGTCACAACACAACTCACTCAGATTTGCTTCAGCCGCCCCTCAGTTTGGGGGCCCTTTCAAATGGAAGGTCTGAGGCTAGCTGCTTCTTTTGCCACACCCCTCCCCCCGCAACATCCCCAGGTGGCCCCAGCCAACATTTTTTTGCTCCTTGACATGATGGTTTGGCATATGCATTCCAAAACTATACTGGACACCGACTCCATTGTCACCATATCTCTTGGCAACCTTGAATCTAATTTGATTATGTCCATCCAAACAGGTCTCTCTCAGCCTAGCTATCTTCCACATCTCTCTCTTCCATTGGACAACTATATTTTTGATTAGTTTCCCCCTTATGGGTTAGCTTACAAGACCAAAAAACCATATCAAACCTAAAATAATGCAAATAAATTATAACCTTTCCATTTTTAGTATCCCACATTGCGCTCGATCTATGGCAGGACTGTCATAAACATTTCTGACCAAATGTCACTAGAACAGTTATTATTTACAGTAGTGCCTAGGAACAAACCAAGAATGGGTCGCATTCAAACATGGAGTAGTAAATGCTGCCTGCCCTGAAGAACCCACAATCTAAATAAGACATTACTGATCTATTAGCTATCAGCCTCACATGATTAAAGTTTCTCTTTGTAAAATGGCTGTAGAAATGGGTACCAGCTTAAACGTGTTGTGCTTTTTTTACAGATTTTGTTTCCTTAAGATAAAAATATTATCAGAATAAACAAAACTGATTCACAGTATGGTTCTACAACAAGATTCCAAAATACCCTTAAAGCTAAGTAAGCTGCTGTATTGTTGTGGTACCGATGTTCTAGACACAGTCACATTTAAAATTCATATTAAGAAACTGGATGTCTCTCATATACTTTGAAATCTACAAAAAGGTATTCATCCTTTCATATTTTTCAAAACAATCTAGCAGAATTGTACGTTATCTGTATTCTCCTGTTTTGCACAAAACAAGTTTAAAAAACTGAAATCAAAACAAATAGTTCCAAGAAAATACTTGGTTGTGTTCAGAATGCAGGAAATATTTCTTGATGTACAACCAGTGTCCTTGAGCATATGAACAACTTATTATTTTTTACCCTGTTCTTTCTGCTTTGGACTGAAACTATTTAGAGCCATATCAAATAGTCTGGACTAAATCTAAATCTGCTGAATTTACAGATTGCACTTGTGCTCCATGGAGAGTTTCCATGGAGAGTCCCTACTATATCATAAGATGTGCTACTACTTTTTCTAAGGAAACATCATTAAAAAAAAACACATGGAAACACTATGAGCATACACACTTTCAGGTTTATATATCAAAAATCAAATGCTCAACATGGCTGCAAGCCTCGCTTAAATCTTGCCCAGTTCTAATTCTAATTCACATAAATAAAATGCATATAGGTGGTAAATAAAATCCTCTAGGCACATACAAGTATCATCTTTGTCAGAGCAATATTTATAGCATGCATCCCATTCCACAGAGACAGTAGGTTATGATATTTGGTGTATTAGCCTCCAGAATGACTAAGTGATGAGACAGGTACGCAAAATAACACAGAAGTGATGTTTCTTGGCAAAAATATTTGTATCTACCGTAGAGCGCAGTTGGTTATGATGTAACATTTGAATGGAAACATAGTGCGGCTTATATATAATATGTATGAGGAAACAAAGTAAGAAGAAAAAGATAGTTCGGTACTGTGGCTTGCTCATTCCATGTGCACTAAATCTTAGGTTTCTGCATTGATCATCTGGTTGAAATAGCTGTGATATAGAACACTAATTTCTGTCCAGTCAAAAATTAAAATGAAAATTTCAAAAGCTCTAATGAAAATCTAATTGAATTATGCTCTTATTAAAGCAATGTATTCATTTTTAGTGCACTCGGTCTAGTGAGTCTCCTACTACTCATTTAGTCTTTATTGTCTTTCACTTTAGAAGTTCAGTATTACTAATTTTTCTCTAATTCTGCATCTAAACAAATTTAGCTATGCTCGTGGAGATGATAGCTTAGCTTACATTGGAAACATATTTTCTCTGTGAAACAAGACCTTCTTTAAATCAGATGAGAGAAAATGAATAATTGATGTTTAAGTACTGTATTTATTGCAAGTTTGAATTACAATACTTCAAAAAGAAACCTCTGTTCATTGTTGTATAGAAGATGCTTTTTTTCAGCAATCTATTCTGAAAAACTAGAGAAATAAAAATGCAAATGCACTAAAAAGGTTAACAGATGATTACGTAGTGCATAAAACAGAAACTTCAGCATACAGCTTTCAAAACTTAATGAGGGAGCAAACATGCGTTCACCTTATCTGTTCATCTTTCTGCCTGTTGTCTGGAGATCTCTAAGTGTTTGAAGATGATTATATTGCGTCATGGATTGGGTGACATATGCCTGGAGCTGACTAAATGGTTCAACATTAATGCCCATGGGTGTTTCTTTCATGTGGTATGCAATGAGCAGTCACAGTAATCATTGGGGAGGACAAAAGCATGTCTGCTTTCTGTGGTCTCATAAGAACAAACATCCATGTACAGCTCCGTACATCACTTTAATCCTTGAAAGCATGCCTCTGTATGCTATAGGTTCTGTAGCATGCATGCAGAATCTAACAGCAGCTTGTCATCCACCTAACCAGTAAAGTTACCAACAACAATGGATGCTGGGTCAGTGCAAGAAAACTTTCTTTTATATAATAGGAGAAGTTTATAGATGGAGTATGCCATTCTATTTTGTACTTAAATTGTTTTACCTAAATTAATAGGCTTTGACACAGAACAGAGTTCACATAAGTAAAAAGTGAACTGAAGAGCAGATGATTTGAACAAAGCATATGAACAACTTGAGAAGTTTTTTGTGCTAAGAAACAGCTTCTGCACTTTTGGGGGCAGGGGGCAGGGGAGAGAACTACATTTAAAAAGCTGATGTACTTATCTTGATTCAAAATACCTTTTCAACTGTAGTCTGTGTGGATTAAATAGAATACAATTTAAATAAGTCAAAAGTCTATTTATCAGTCAGCGTTCCCAGTGTCATAATTAGAGAAATACTTTTCCTAAATAATATAGGCCACATTTCAGCAAAGAATTTAAGCACATGAATTGGGGGGGAGGGCTGGGGTGCCTCGAGCAAATGGCTAGGGCCAGCCCCATGGTGGGGGCCTTGGGCCAGCCCTGTGCGGTGTCCTATTTTTCCTTTGGGAAATGTGGTCACCCTATTTACAGAGTACCTGCAGGTCCCAGATCCTCTCTTCATTGTGTTGGGACATATTGAAGATGAACCTGATTCCTCCAGAGAAGTTCCCTTGGAGTCTCCACTAGGTAGAATCTAGTGTTTCTGCCTGTTCTGAACGGTTCCAAATGTCTGGGTGCTTTTGACCCGAACTTAGTTCCCTGGACTCAGTTCAGGTAGCGCTTTTGTTCTGTGCTGAACATTGACATTTTGCTGCTGCCTGGTTTTTATTTTGGCATTCTGTTTTCAAAATTATTTCAAGCTGGGCCATTGAGGTTTAAACTTAGTTGCCTTCCTAGCAGACATTCTGCTACTGGTGTTGACCAAGATGTGAGGAGTGCTTTATATAGGTCTTTTGCAGAAGTCTTTTTAAAAATTATTTCCTTGTTACATACCCCCCCGCCTTCTTCTGTCTGAATTTGCCTACTGAGATTGGGCCACGTATAGATTGTTGTGCTCATGCCTTACGCTTGTTTATACCCTGGAGTCCCTCATAGATTTTGGAGAACACCTTTTTCAAAAGCACTACAGGAAGTGAAAATGTGCCTTCTGTTCAGAAGCAGGCCATGGTCATGTGAAGGTTATCTTGGTCCTGCCAATATGATAGAAGGTCTGTGGACAGTTGACTCCTTCAACGCCACTATCTTTAGCAGAGTTGAGGGAGTAAGGTTTTTTGAACTCTAATTCTGAAGTCATCTTGGATTGCTGCCAGAACAAGATCAATGTGGACTTTGACATCTTTTTTCCCTTAAAGCTTTTTCTTCTGTTGGGGCTGTAGATAGCATCTGCTACTATGATTGCTTTCTTTGGTGTGTGTTCATTTTTTAAAGAAAATTGCATGAGACCCACTAGAAATCATTGAACTCTAACTGGAAGGTTGTCCAGTGGTTTTGAACCCAGTAAAGGCACTAAGAACTGGTGGATTGTTTCTGTGTTAAAATCTGAGTCATGGGAGTTGCTGATGGCACCAGTTTTATTTTGTATTCTCCTGACAGCTTTCCTAGCCCTGAGAAGACATGTAGATACAGCTCCTGTGTCATTTGCTTTTTGCCATTTCTCTACTAGGTGGATTGCCTGCAATACAAGGACTATTAGTAGCAGAGTTGTTAGTCCTTGTATTACAGATATTATTTGTAGAAGAAATTCCTGTACTTTTTCCAGTTTCCCAAGGAATTCCCCACAAACATTCAATATATTCTTACAAGCCCCAAATAGAATCTTATTTGGTCTTCGCAGATTTACATCTTGGGATCTCTCCCTCTCTCTGTCGCTGAGTCATTTGAGCCAGAGAAAGCACAAGAGTGAGTGACTCTAGCCTGAGGGCGGGCAGTAATTTTTGCAGGGGGTCACTCCATTAATTTTGGTAAGTAGTCACAGGCTGCACATTTCTACTGTATTAATGGAGTATGGGAGGGAGTTTGGGTACAGAAGGGAGCTCTGGGCTGGTGCAGAGTGTTTGGGTGCAGGAGAGGGTGAGGGGTGTGGGCTCTGGGAGGGAGTTTGGTGCAGGAGGGGGCTCCAGGCTGGGGCAGGAGATTGGGGTGCAGGAGGGGTGCAGCGTCTGGGAGGGAGTTTGGGTGCAAGAGGCGGTTCTGACCTGGGACTGGGGGTTGGGGTGCAGGAAGGGCTCCTGGCTCTGGCCAGGAGGTGTTTACCACAGGAGTCTCCCAGCTGGCAGCACAGCAGGGCTCAGGCAGGCTGCCTGCCGTAGCCCCACATCACTCCTGGAAGTGGCTGTGGCTGGCTGCTGTTGGCACATCTCTGTGCGCCCCTTACGGGGAGGGGGACAGCGGGTGTCCATGCGCTACCTGTGCCTACAAGCACCACCCCTTCACCTCCCATTGGCTGGTTTCTGCCCAATGGGAGCTGTGAGGACAGTGCTGGAGGCAGGGGCAGCATGCAGAGCCACCTCCCCGCCTCCCTGGGGGGCACAGAGACGTGGCAGCAGCAGCCGGCCACTTTTGGGAGCAGTATGGGGCCATGGCAGGCAGGCAGACTTCCTAAGCGCTCCACTGGACTGCGGGACATTTAGTGGCCTGGAGATCGCGAGGGGCAGCCAAAGAGCTTGGCAGGCCAGACAGAAATGTTAGATGGTCCAGATCTGGCCTCGAGGCCATATTTTGCCAAGCCCGCTCTAGCCTGATGATTAGAGCACACAGACAGGATGTGGAGCACACAGACAGGTTAGAGCACCCAGACAGGATCCAGTCCTCCTGTTTCAATGATCATTTATCCATAGTGCAACTGCTTCAACAGGAGAGACTGAGGTCCTCTATGCATATCAGAATATCTCACTGCCCAGTGGTTAGAGCACTCACCTGGAAGATGGCAGATCCGTGTTCAAATTCCTTCTCTATTTTAGGTGGAGCTGGGACATGAACTCACCTAACCACTACACTAAAAATTATGAGGCAGGTCTTCCACTTCCTGCCCCACAACTTGGCTATTTTGTGTAAGCTTGCCTATAGGGGCCTGATGCAGTAGGCAGCCTCTGAGTACACCTACTGGATCAGGCCTCAAACAGCAGAATGCCTGTCTTCTCCTGGTTCATGATTTGCTCTTAAGTGGCTTAAGTGGGAGATAGGCATCTTCATACTCACAGGGAAGCAGCAGTGCTCATGAGAGAAACATAGATGCCTAAGGAATTTTTTAATGCAAAAACATAGGTACCAAGCAAGTTTAGGCACCTACAGGATTTCAGGGGGAGTTTTCTGCATCACAGTGGTCCCAAAACGGGGAGGTAGGTGCCTAGGTCCCTTTGAGCATAGTTCCTAAAAGTATAGACTCATTGTCATTTGATTAGAACACTCCCTCTTGGATTGTTTACGCTACTCTTAGTACTCATTTTGTGACACCTCCTGCATTCAGTCTCTTTAGATGGACTTTGTTGCCCACTATGGCTTGATGTCTTACCATATTTTCCACAACTCTCCTTCTGTTACAGTATTTTGGTCTCCCACTCTTTAGTTGTTATTTTGCTTTAAATTTGGCCTGACATCTCAGTTGTTTTTTCTTGCTCTTTGGCCCTTTCATATATAATATTCTGACTATGAATAGCCTCTTTCACTTTGGTGTAATCTTTTTCCTCATCACTGAGTGGTAGGGCACACAGGAGGTCATCAGCAGCATCACCCCTGTCAAATATCAAAGCATTTATCTAGTATACTTGTGCTTTTTCTCTTAAACCAGAAGCCATCCAGAACCACTCACATCTCTGGATCCAGCAAGGCCAGCTGCCTGAGTTGGCAAAATCAGACCTCTCTAACAGAACCATTTGCACTACGGGCTCCATTGCTATGCCAAGACACAGCTCTACCTCCTTCATACTACCGCTTTCACAGGTCTTCTCCCTGATTTTCCACTTCCCCACTCATCACTCTGGGGGCCTCCTTTCCTTTCCCGTATTCCTTTTTAAAGAGAGGGATTCACTCACTTCTGATACCATGTAGTATGAAGACAAACACAAAGAGCCATGCTTCAACTGCAGCAACTAGAGAACACCTTAACCAGGAAGGTCCCATGTTTATTCAGGCCCCGACTGCAACACATCCTGGTCCTCTCTGTTAACTGTGGAGGACCAGGAAACCTATAACCATTCCACAGTGCTGGTTCTTGTGAAAATACATGAAGTTCAGTAGTGGCTGTACATCAAGGGCTGGATTTTGATGTGTTTCTTTGCATGGATAGCACCTTATTCTGCAAGAATTCTCATCTATCCTGAGGATTTCTTGTAAAGTAAGGAAGCACTTTCTCGTTCTTTCAAGGTACCAGATCAACGGGTTGGCCTTTCTGCTCTCATAGTCTAAAAGTCGGACTTGCATAAATCAGAGTCCATGATAAAAAATAACTTGACTAGAAACTTTTACTAGGGATAATAGCCCCTGGCAAATTTGAATTCATGAGCAAAAAGAGTTGTATTTTACTGGAGAGAGGCAGATTGTGTTGAAGATCTCATCCAGTTCTTCAGCAAATAAAAAGGAGCAATGAAGGATGATTGAATTAATTATTGCTGTTAGTCCTCAGAAATCAAAATGCCTTCTCAGTTGGTGGCAATATACCCTTTTTTATTGCTATGCTTCAGAAATACATACTTTATACACTTGGAAAAAAAGTAGTTTTGCTAATATAACTAACTTCTAGCCTATACCAAGTGTATTTTTAGTTGTAAACTGTAGAGCTGAAACTGTTTGCTATTCAAAGAGTTACTTTACTTCAGTTATCTTGGTGGCTGCTGTTTTTTTTTTTTTTTTAAAGCAGCTTAAGTATGGTGTAACTTTCTATTAAATGAAAAATATCTATCTTTTACTTCAGAAAACATGACTTCTCACAGTAAAAGTGAATTGTACTCAACAGGGATTCTGAATTTAGAAAAACTTATTCATGTATTCATTCTTGCACTTCTTATCCCGATTGTATGTCAATTTCTTCGCATATTAAAGTGGCATTTGCAACTGACAAGCTGACTGGCAAGTTTGAATATAAATGCATTGATAAAAAGGAGACAACTGTATTGTGCAGATCAATACGAAGTGCACAGCACGAGGAAGTCAAAAGTGACAACCATGCTCATGTTTACTACCAGTTTACTGAATGTCTCTGAAATGAGATTATAATTTCAGATGCTGCTGCATATATTTAAATCTGCCATACTTTGCATTCCCATAGGAATACTAAACTGCAAGTCTGAACTGGCCATTTCATATGTAACCCACAAGCCTCCTGGGCGTGGTGCTCTGTCCCCACTAGTGGCACCGAGACCACTTAGAGAGAGATTAATGAGTCTGCTCTACTGCCTTAGCTAAGGGCCAGTTGGCTTTTAGTTCATGCAGTAGAGGCTCATGAACTCAGCTCCAGGGGCCTCAGGTTCGATCCCACCCACTAACGAACCGGGTCCATTGGTGTTACAAGTGTCCATATCTCTGGTACAAGAGACTGCCCCGTGTGCACCCACAGTGAGGCCCGCCTACTAACAGCTGAGATCACTGAGAGCATAACAAGCGGGCAGCTGGCAGAGAGGCATAGCCAGCAGGGCGGCTGGCGGAGAGATGTGGTAAGCCACCAGCAGGGTGGCTGGTGGAGAGGCGTGGCAAGCCGCCAGCAGGGTGGCTGGAAGGGGGGCATGGCAAGTGACCAGCAGGAAGGCTGGCAGGTGTGGCCAGAAAGGCGGCTGATGGAGTGGCACAGCAAATGGCCAGCAGGGCAACTGTCAGAGAGGGCCAGAGCACAGTCCCGAAGAGAGGTGTGGCAAGCTGCCAGTGAGGTGGCGAGCGAGTGCCCAAACAGTGGAGCATGTAAGGTGCCTCCTTACGTGCCCCCCCTTCACCCAGGGTGAGAAGTGAAGTCTGCAGATAATCCTCTGGACTGTGGAGCTGCACTGACCAAGGACAGTAACTGTGAGTGGGGTGCAGAGAAGAGACTGGCACATTAAAGAGACTTTTGGGTTGCTGGACTTAACTTGAGGGGAAAAGGACACTGTCCAACTTACTTGGGGGTGGGTCTCTTGCTCAGGGTTTATGTTTATGAACCTAGTTGCGGTGTTTACCCAAATTAATACTGAGTTACTGCTCTCCTTTTCATGGGTGGCAAGTTTGTAGAAATTTTGGTGGTGCCCAGAACCCGCCCCCGCAACTCCATCCCCTCAAACTCTGCCCCCACCTGCCTAAGGCTCTGGGTGGGGTTTCGGGAGGAGAGGTCTGGGGTGCAGGTCCTGGGCTGAGGATTAGGGTGCAGGAGGGGTGCAGGCTTTGGGAAGGAGTTTGGGTGCTGGCTGCAGGCTCCGGCTGGGCAGGGGGGAGTGTGCAGGAGGGCGAGGGGTGCAGGCTTTGGATGGAGTTGGGTGCTAGGT
This sequence comes from Chelonoidis abingdonii, assembly GCF_003597395.2. Lineage (NCBI taxonomy): Eukaryota > Metazoa > Chordata > Testudines > Testudinidae > Chelonoidis > Chelonoidis abingdonii. The sequence continues at coordinate 41,234,924 of NC_133775.1, read as the reverse complement.
GCAGCTGGGCTGGTGATGGAGGAGTAGGGGGTGCAGGCTCTGGAGGAGGTTTGGGGCTATGCAGCTTCTGGCTGGGCGGGTGGGTTGCTGCAGGGGGGATGAGGGGTGCAGGCTTGGATGTAAGTTTGGGTGCAGCTTTGGGCTGGGGGAGTGGGGTGTAAAGGAGGGAGGTGGAGCACACTGGGGCACAAGAGGATCAGGTGCAGGGGAATGAGCGTTTGGGTCTGAGAATGAGGGGTTCATGATCCGGGGGGGCTCTCAGGTTGGGGCAAGGCTCAGAGTGGCAGGGGAAAGGGTTGGGGCGGGATGGGATTTTGGTGCTGCGGGGGGGCGGAGGGGGCTCAGGGCTGGGCGAGGATAGGTCTGGGGGATGAGGCTCGGCTGGTGATGAAGGGTTCATGACGGGGATGAGGTAGGCTGGGGCACGAAGGGTTGGGGTGTAAGGTGAGGCGTGGGCGAGGATGAGGGTTCATGAATGCAGGGGATGAAGGCCAGGGCTGGGCATGAGGGTTGGGGTGTAAGGTAGGGCTGTGGGGCTGAGGATAGGGGTTCATGATGCAGGAGGGGCTCAGGGCTGGGGAAGAGGATAAGGGTCAGGGGGATGAGGGTTGGGGCTGAGATGAGGGGTTCATGATGCAGGAGGGGGCTCAGGACTGGGACAGAGGATTAGGTGCAGAGGGATACAAGGGCTGGCTGGCGGGGAGATGGGTTTTGGGGTGTGAGAAGGCTCAGGCTAGGGCAGAAGCACAGGGTAAGGGCAGCCTGCCCTGCCAGTAGGAGATGGTGGGCACTAGGACCCTGGGGCAGCAGACAGTAGTTCTGCGGGGAGCCGCTCTACTCCAGCAACAGAAGCAGGCAGGGGAGAGACGCTGCACTGCTTTCTGACAGGCAGGGACCACGCAGGGCATAGCCGGGGGAGACCTGCGGGGGGCCAGGGCCCGATCCAGGCAGGGCTGGGGGAGAGACCCAGCTCCAAATATTGCTGGAGCAGGGCACCCGGCCCTGAATATTCCTGGTGCTCGAGCACCGCAAACATATATAACCTGCCGCCTATGCTCCTTTTAATAAAAGTTTTTGCTACACTGAGATGCTGTGCTTATGAGAGGAGAAGTATTGCCTCTTAGGGTATGTCTACACTACCCGCTGGATCGGCGGGTAGTGATCGATCTATCGGGGATCGATTTATCACGTGTAGTAAACGCAATAAATCAATCCCCGGTTGCTCTCCCGTTGACTGCTGAACTCCAGCAGTGCAAGAGGTGGAAGCAAAGTCGATGGGGGAGCTGCGGCCATTAATCCAGAGAAGTAAGTAATTTTAATTCGAACTAAGATACGTCGATTTCAGCCACACTATTCTATGCTATCCTTAACATAGGCCTGTGCTTTAATGGACATAACCTGGCTTTCACTGATCCTCCTAAAGTATGGAGCTGGGCATGTTGGCCTCAACAGAGTGAGTTCTAGAATAACTTCTTTAATTTTGTTTTTATAAATTTCAACTTGTCCCACAAGTCCCAGACATTCCAATCACCTTTTTGGCCACGTTCACAGTTCCACATACTCTTTCTAAAGTCTTCCTCATTTCCAACATTTTGCAGAATGTAATAGCCACTGTAGCTTCTCTGACAGCATCCAACAACAGCCCTAACGCTTAAATATAGTTTCTGAAATTCACAAATGACTTCTGCTCCTCACTAGTTTAAATTCAGTCTTGTTTTTTTCAGCCCTCAGTATGCTATACTTACACTAAGTGGAAGGAGTTTGAAGAGCCACAATTATGATATAGTAAATGATGAGTACATTTATCGAAAAGCAAAAGTATGATGTGGCTTCTCATATGCTAGATAGATGAGTGGCAAGAAGCACAAATAGGCTCTCCATATTCTGTACCTCTCTTTCTGGGAATCTCCTGGGGCTTGTCTCAGTATTCTGGTAATGTTGACAAAACTGGAAGTTTTCCAGTTTTTACTTGTCTTTGGCAGGCCTGGGAGGATGTGGAAACGTTCTTGACTAACTGCCTGTACTGCTGGATCCTTCCATTTCCTCTGATAATCTTGCTGTGAAAGTCTGTTTCACAGCAGTGCCCCAAGTAGCTGGCTCAGGCAGTTTCCCCTAACCAGCCCTAGTCCTGGCTTCCCAAGGCTCTAGAACTCAGCCTTGACCCATCATACAACAAGTTCCTCTTAACCTCCTTGAACCTTACTCTCTAGTTCTGTGGTTGTGCCAATTTTTGCATCTCTAATGCCTACTGGTTGTAGTCCCACAACTACCTGATTCTTTCCCCTTCCTCCACCAGCCCTCCTTAGAAAACCCTAGCTGGCCCTAGTCCTTTTTTCTCTTCGCTTGGTTCCACAACACCTCCCTTGACTCCTGCTTGTCCTTGATTTCAATCCTCAGCTGTCCCAACTTCCCTGTTGCCTGTATGTCCTGACTTGGCTACCCTTAATCTTGACTCCCTAAACCCTAGTCCCACAAATTTTTGACCTTGGATGCCCCAGCTATCCCCAGTATTAATCCTCTTGATTGACTCCAGCTTCTCCCCTTAGCCTTACTAACTCAGTTTTTGTACATCCTATTTGTCCGGTTAACCCCATCTCTGCTACCATACTCCATCGTTGCTTGACTACCCTGATTTCAGTTCTATCTTTGTACTCCTGTTTTGTTCCAAAAGGCCAGCCATATCTCTGTAGATCTGCCCACATTTTCCTTTAAAATAGTGTGAATTTGAATGTTTTGTAAACTAGTGCTGCGAGCATCACACACATGTTCTAGAGCAGTGGTTTTCAAACTAGGGCCGCTGCTTGTTCAGGGAAAGCCCCTGGCGGGCCGGGCCAGTTTGTTTACCTGCCGCATCCGCAGGTTTGGCCGATCCATTGGCCTGGAGTGGTGAACTGCAGCCAGTGGGAGCCGCGATTGGCCGAACCTGTGGGTGTGGCAGGTAAACAAATCATCCCAGCCCTCCAGGGGCTTTCTCTGAACAAGCCGCGGCCCAAGTTTGAGAACCACTGTAATAGAACAGCTATTAACCATAGGCAAAGGTAAAAGTCACAGGGGCGACACTGCAGGTGACTGAATAATAATAAAATAGCCACTTTTGGCTACTATCACAAATCTTGTTAAGATCAGTGTCTAGAAAGCCTAATTTTTCCATGTGCACAAATGTGTACATTAAGCAATACTGTCAGACAAAAAAGGAGGACACCCACTATGCGTGCTAAGAAATAAAGTAATTAAATTAATAAATTACCATGTTTGGTCTGAGTCACATCCCTTTCTCCAGTAAGATGGCATAACAAAACTTTCTGATGTGTATGTATGCTTTTTCCTGAAACCTTACACAAACAGGTTTTTAAAAGTGAGTTTCCTACAGTCTTTCGGTCTCTGTCAAAAATGATTCTTTAATGGTACATACTGTAGTTGATTCCAAATATTTGTGCACTTCAGAGTGATTTCTCTCACTCAGCTGTGTGTTAGAATGTTAGAATATCAATTTGCTCTTGTGTTCAGTTTTAATTGAATAGCTAGAGTAACGTGCCAAAGAACAAACCCAGACTTGAGGTATACCATTGCATGTACTGGACAGGATACGGGCCTAAAATGTGAAGGATTTTTGAGACGTTGCATGGAGTGATGAGCAAGAGAGCAAAACATAAGAGCCTATGGTGAGGGTTTTTTGAAGGTGAATGTAACACATTCTTTAATATCTCCTCTTTTTTCTTTTGCTCCCCTCCTCTGTTGTCATGGAGCATTTTATTAATTTTCATGTAATAATAACCTGGGACACCAAGAAGTAGCAATAAGAATATAGAGTAACCATGGGAGAACAATCATTGTTACAATGTTCACTTTGCCCCATAGGAAAAATTAAGCTGTTCCCATCTGTCCAAGTCGTTTTTTTTATTTGATTAACAGCTGGGTATATATTAAATTGAACAAAATCCATACATGTCTTTGGCATCCATCATTCTTAGTACTATATTTAATTTCTTTTTCTGCCCAATTAAAACTCTAATTAGAAATTTATATTCACCAGAGTAGATGATGGTGGCTACTCATGTTCTTTTTTGTTGGGGTAGGAGGGAAAGAGGGACAGCTTACAATTGTATTTTATAGCTTGATAGTAAAGTTGTCAGTCTCTGTAGGTACTAGCGTTTCATTTGTTTGTTTTTTGGCAACAGACACATTCCTGGGTTGCAAAATCAGATCCACATTTGAAAACTCTGCAAACTCAAGTTTTGTATATATAGATCCAGAATTTCCTCTCCCTTCATTATATAAAGAGGGGCTAGCTATAAAATTTTGAGCTTGGATTCTGTATTCCTTTGCAACCATCACCAAAATTCAGAAGATTTTTAGATCTGGGGTTTGGTTCACTTCATTTTATAGAAAGGAGCCATCTGTGAACCAAAATCTGGATCAGTTACTCTGAAATATTCCACTTTCTCCAAAAGGAGTCTGGATCCTATGCTTTAACTCATGTCTTTCCGTACTAGTTATGTATGGGTCCATTCATCTACCAGAACGGTATCCATTTGTCCATTTGGTACACTCTGGTTCACCTTTAAATTTACTGCTTAGGTCAGGGGTCGGCAACCTACCGCATGCGTGCCAAGCACGGTGTGCAAGCTGATTTTGAGTGGCACGCAGGTGCCTGCTGTGATCACGGCCTCCAACCCCACTCAGCCCCCCTGCCCACCGCTCTCCCCTGTGGGGGTAGGAGGCAGAAACTTGGTCCTGTGGCAGTCAAGCTTCCCCCCTCAACCGCTTCTTCCCCCAACGTGGTGCTTTCCTGCCCTGCCCCTTCCCTGTGCCAGTCACCTGATGGCCCTAACGAGGGAGAGGAGGAAGAGCAGCAGGCAGCTCATAGAGGATGCAGAAAGAGGTACGGACAGAGCCTTGGGGAAGGGGGTGGAACAGGGCACAACCCTTTCAGCCCCCTGCCCTGAGTGGCTGGGAGCACCCCTATGGGCCGAGCCCCCCAGCCCTCTGCTCTGACCCCCCCCACACTCAGTCTTCTGCCCTGCACTCCCGTACCCTCCAGCCCTCTGCCCTGACCCTTGAACCCCCACACACACCCAGCTTTCTGCCCTGAACCCCCCCACACACCCAGCCCTGTGCTCTGACCCCCCCACACACTCAGCCTTCTGTCCTCCCAGCGCTCTGCCCTGAACCATCCCACCCCAACACACACTCAGCCTTCTGCCCTGAACCCCACCACACTCTTCAGCTCTCTGCCCTGAACCCCTCCACACACCCAGCCCTCTGCTCTGACCCCCCCACACACTCAGCCTTCTGTCCTACAGCCTCTCAGTCCTCTGCCCTGAACCATCCCACCCCAACACACATCCAGCCTTCTGCCCTGCATCCCCACAGCCCCATCCCTCTGCCCTGCACCCCCCACACCCTCTGCCCTGCACCCCCCACACCCAGCCTTCTGCTCTGCACCCCCACAGCCCCCATCCTCTGCCCTGACCCCTGAACCCCCCTACACCCAGCCCTCTGCCCTACACCCCCCACAACCCCCAACCCTCTGCCTTGATCCCTGAAGCTACCACCACACACCCCAGCTTTCTGCCCTGAATCCCCCCAGCCCTCTGCCCTGACCCCTGAACCCCCCGCCCCCAGGTCTGAGATCCCGGCCGCAGGCCCTGCTCAGCCCGCTGCTGGCCTAGGTGAACAGAACCCCAGGTTGGCAGTGAGCTGAGCAGGCTGGCGGCGTAAGATCAGCATTTAAATTTAATTTTAAATGACACTTCTTAAACATTTTGAAAACCTTGCTTACTTTACTTACAATAGTTTAGTTATATAATATAGATTTATAGAAAGAGACCTTCTAAAAACGTTAAAATGTATTACTGACATGCAAAACCTTAAATTAGAATGAATATATGAAGACTCGGCACACTACGTCTGAAAGGTTGCCAACCCCTGGCTTAGATCATAAGAACATGGGGGTGCATAGGAAAGGGTTGTAATCATACTGTCCTAAGAATGGACTGACAATACCTCGGGGAGAAAAGTTAAAGTTTGTATAACTCTTTTACTGTTGACTAATAGCTAGGTTGTTGGTAAGTTCCACACTTCATTGGAAACTTCAGAAATAAATATGAAGAAGGTCTAATCTTTTGGGTGCCCTACAGAAATGATTCCCTGAATACATATTATTATTTTGGAGGTTACACTATTTTCTGAGCATGTATTGCTCCCATAATTGCTGTTAGCTGCATTCTAGTAATAGCCATTAGTATAGCATTATGACAAGTCAGGTATGGTATATTAACATATAGCCCTCCCCCTCTGTGAGATGGAGTGACAGATTCCACCTTGCTCTCTTATCCACAGAGCTGGTTCTATCAAAAGGGCAGTTTCATACAATAGAAAAATATTGGTGAAAGCTAAATGTCAGTAACTGATTATGTGGGAAACTGAAGACTAATAGAGGGGAAATGTTTTCCTGGGAAGGACAGTAGGACTCCTTGATGTTCACTCAGGCTCATGGAGAATATCCCCAGAGATGCAATATCCTTGCTAATATCCAGTGGAAGTGAAGCTTTCCTGACAGAATGTCTCTTATATTTCTGATCTGTATTAAAACCAAAAAGCACTACCTCCTCATCTGATATTATGCAGTTATGAGGAACGCTAGCAGGAAATGACTAAGCAGTTTCCTTAACATATATTTCCTTTTCATCTTGCATTGCAATGTTGTTTTTGACAGGTGCTTTTTTATTATTGACAGAAATTTGAATAAGTACACTGCCTCATTTATCCATCAGTATCTTTGTCTTCTGTCTTACACCAGAAATGGCCAAATTCTGCATTTGGCCGTAAACTGATAGGACTAAGAGGCAGACCTGGGACTCAAGTGGGAGAAGACTGGAAAAAATACAGGTTTTCTAACTGCATGAAGTTTTGCATATATAGAATGCAGATCTCTGTAAATGTGACTGTAGCCAGCATGAAGGCATCAGTAGACTTTAAGACTAATATTGGAATAGAACATCAATAGAAGGGTTTGCCAAAGTGCTTCATAGGGAGCATAATGAAAAGTGTATTCCATTTGTAAACAATAAATTACATCCGACACCTCTTCCAGAATGGATTTCTGTGTTAATGAAATTGGCTTGCTCTCAATACTAGAGATTATGGACCAAATTCTGTTCTGTTGCAGTAGTACCTATGTAACTGGACTGTTATTAGCATTAATGCCTGCTGACTTTAAAACTTAATGGGTGAGTATTCTGCATCTTCTCACTTGTCACAATTTACTGTGGACATATAGTAAATTGGGGAAAACACTTATTTCCATAGAAACTGGAGCACATCTTAACTTTATTAAACCATTGTTCATAACAGTTTGATCTAATTCTGCTCTGTTACATGGATGTGACTCCTGGAGTCTATATATCTTGGAGCCAATTCTCTCCATATGTCTTTTTTTTTTATCTTCTTACTGAAGTGAATCGTTATTGGCACATTTTGTTGTAACTCACATTTTTTTTTTAATTCCTTGATCATAGTTCTATCAGCCAGTGTGAAGTAATACACTTTTGGGACATACCAATGTTTAGATGGATCCCCAAGCAAAAGCAAAAATTAGTTGGCCTGTGCTATCTAACTCAGAAGTGTGGTGACATGCCAAAATCACCAAGGCGTGTTAAATCATGTTGTATAAAATATGTAGGCATTGGAAAAGCCAACATTGGCAGTATGAAATAAAACCAAGGCACACTATTCCCTTTGCAGTCACCAATAGGTATGAGATCTCTGAATTTCCTTTTGTTCCACTCAGTCATGTTCCCTCAAGATTCCTGGCAAAATACCTATGGCATAAGATTTTATGTAACATTTTGACAATGAATATTTTATCAAATAACTTTCTATTATATCGAAACCCTTAACCAAAGTCAGAGTTTTTCAGTTTCTCCTTGGTGTTTGCATGCCACAGTCCTGTGGCAACCCAGCTCCAGTGGAAGGGGATAATTTTGTTCAAAACTAAGTATGTCGATGTATGTTCTGGAAACTCCTTAGCCTTCAGCACCTCTCCATAGTGATTACAGGTTCTAGCAGGATGATATGCAGAGATAAAATTTCTAGACATCATAAATAACTGCTTCTTGGGGCAGCTTGTCCTGGAGACCACAAGGGGGGATGCAATTCTTGATTTAGTCCTAAATGTAGCACAACATATGGTCCAAGAGGTGAACTGCTCAGTAATAGTGATCATAATGTAATAAATTAAACATCCTTTGGGGCGGAATACCAAAGAAATCCACCATAGTAGCATTTATCTTCAGAAAAGAGAGCTACACAAAAATGAGGAAGCTAGTTAAACAGAAATTAAAAGGAACAGTCACAGGAGTGAAATGCCTGCAAATTGCATGGAAACTATTTAAAAACACAATAATAGAAGTTTAAACTAAATGTATACACCAAATTAAAAAAAAAGACCAAAAAATGACACCTTGGCTAAACAGATCAGTAGAGGCAGTTAGAGGCAAAAATTCAGCTTTTAAAAATTAGAAGTCAAATCCTATTGCAGAAAATAGAAAGGTGCATAATCTCTGACAAGTCAAGTCAAGTGTAAAAATATAATTAGGTAGGCCAAAAAAAAACCAACCCAAAACAATTTGAAGAGCAACTGGCAAAACACACACAAATTAACAGCAAACATTTAAGAACATCAAAAGCAGGAAGCCTGTCAAACTATCAGTATGGCCACTGGATGATCAGAGTATTAAAGGAGCACTCAAGGAAGACAAAGCCATTGCAGAAAAGCTATGAGTCATCTCAATTATCACTTCAAAAGTTTTTTTTCTCCTGGATTAAGGGGTCAGTAGAGCAGGTTCTGGAACAAACTGATTAATTAAACAGTAATAAATTACCAGGACCAGATGGTGTTCACTCAAGAGTTCTGAAGGAACTCAAATATGAAATTTAAGAACTGCTAACTGTAGTATGCAACCCATCACTTAAATCAGCATCTGTACCAAATGACTGGTGGATAGTTATAGTAATATTGATTTAAAAAAGAAAAAAAAGGCTTCAGAGGCAATACTGGCAATTACAGGATGGTAAGCTTAACTTCAGTACCAGGCAAATTAGTTATAACTATAGTAAAGAACAGAATTATTAGACACATAGATGAACATGACATATTGGGGAATAGTCAATATGGTTTTTATAAAGGGAAATCATGCCTAGCTAATCTATTAGAATTCTTTAAGGGTATCAACAAGCATGTGTGAACAAGGGTGATTCAGTGGATACAGTGCACTTGGACTTTCAAAAAACCTTTGACAAGGTCCAACACCAAAGGCTCTTAAGCAAAGTAAGGATTTATGGAATAAGAGGGAAGGTCCTCTCATGGCTTAGTAACTGGTTTAAAGATAGAAAACAAAAAGTAGGACTAAATGGTCAGTTTTCACAATGGAGAGAGGTAAATAGTGGTACCCCAAGGATCAGTACTAGGACCAGTGCTGTTCAACCTATTCATAAATAATCTGGAAAAGGGGGTGAACAGTGAGGTGGCAAAATTTGCAAATGATTCAGAATGACAAGATAGTTAAATCCGAAGCTGACTGTGAAGAATTAGAAAGGGATCTCACAAAACTGGGTGACTGGGGAAAAAATGGCAGATGAAAGTGTTGATAAGTATGTGCTAATGAACACTGGAAAACATAATTCCAACTACACATATAAAATAATTATTTAAATTAGTTTTTACCACTCAAAAAAAAGAGATCTTGGTGTCATTGTGAGTAGTTCTCTCAAAATATCTGCTCAGTGTGCAACAGGAGCAGTCATTAAAAAGCTAACACCATTAGGACCTATTTGGAAAAAAATTGATAATTAAAACAGAAAATATCATGCTACTATATAAATCTATGGTATGCCCACACCTTGAGTACTGCAGGTAGTTCTGTTTACACCATTGCAAAAAGAAAAAAGGTATAGATTAGATTAGAATTAGAAAAGAAACAGAGAAGGGCAACAAAAATGATTAGGGGTATGGAACGGCTTACATATGAGGAGAGATTAAAAAGATTGGAACTGTCACTTTAGAAAACAGGTGACCTAAGGGGTTATGATAGAGGTCTATAAAATCATGAATGGTGTGGAGAAAGTGCATAAGGAAGTGTTGTTTCCCCTGTCACGTAACACAAGATCCTGGGTCACCCAATGAAATTTAATAGGCAGCAGGTTAAAAAAAACCAGAATGCACAATCAGCCTGGGGAACTCCTTGCCAAGGATGTTGTAAAGGTCAAAAGTATAACTGGATACAAAAGAGAATTAGATACGTTCATGGAGGATTGGTCCATAAATCAAAAAACTAGATGACGCTCTCAGATGGGGGAGAGTTGTGGTGTGGATGGAAAGTAGATAGCTTACGTCTTCTGAAAGCAATTCTTTCCCTGACAGTCAGACTGGCAGCTCCTCTTGGTGTGCAGAGTCCAATTCCCGCTTGATTTTTCTAGGTTAAAGAAAGTCATGCATCTGGGTCAGCTTGTAAATTTAGATGTGCTTCCCTACATTAAAGGGTTATCAAGAGGGTAAATACATTGGTGATTCTGAGACACTCAGATACTTGTGATGAGCATCGTAGAAGTACCATCCTTGCTCTCTCTTTTCTTTCTTACCTCAACTGTTCTTTCCTTTATGTGTCTTTCTCTTTCCCCTCCCTCTTTTGATGTCTGTTTCTTGTTTACTTCACTCTTTTTGTCTCTCCCAATTTTCTCCTTCATTTAACCTTTTCCTCTTTCTTTCCATTCTTTCTGCTCCTATTCCCCTTCCCCCACCCCCCTCTCCCTCACCCCCCGTCTGTTCACTCCAGTGTACACATTCCCACTGAATGCTGGGGAGATCCAAGAAGGCAGCTCCAATTATCTCCAGAACAAGCTTCTTTCTAAAGTATAAAGAACAGGAGTACTTGTGGCACCTTTAGAGACTAAGAAATTTATTTGAGCATAAACTTTCGTGGGCTACAGCCCACTTCAGCGGATGCATAGCCTGGAACATACAGCAAGAAGATATTTATACATACAGAGAACATGAAAAGGTGGAAGTAGCTATATCAACTGTAAGAGTCCAGTCAATTGAGATGAACTATCATCAGCAGGAGAAAAAAAACTTTTGAAGTGATAATCGAGATGACCCATAGAAGGTGTGAGGATACTTAACATGGGGAAATAGATTCAATTAGTGTAATGGCCCAACCATTCCTAGTCTCTGTTCAAGCCTAAGTTAATTGTATCTAATTTGCAGATTAATTCGAGTTCAGCAGTCTCTCTTTGGAGTCTGTTTTTGAGGTTTTTTTAGTTGTAAAATTGCCATCTTCAAGTCTGTCACTGAGTGGTTAGAGAGGTTGAAGTGTTCTCCCTCTGGTTTTTGAATGTTGTAATTCTGATGGGGGTCCCCCCCCTTGATTTTTTTTTTTGGGGTTTTGCCATTTATTCTTGCATAGAGAACTCTCAGTTTGGCAATGTAGTATGGCAGAGGGCATTGCTGGCACATGATGCATAGATCACATTGGTAAGATGTGCAGGATGAATGAGCCCCTGATGGCATGCTATGTGATTAGTCGCTATGATGGAGTCACGAATAGATATGTGGACAGAGTTGGCATCGGCTTTGGTTGCAAGGATAATTCCTATGTTGCAAGCATAGTGGTTTATGTTTTGGTTGCATGGCTGGTGAGGTATTTGCTTCAGGTTGGGGGGCTGTCTGTAAGCAAGGACAGGGTCTGTCTCCAAGATCTCTGAGAGTGAAGATCATCTTTCGGGATAGGTTGTAGATCTTTGATGATGCACGGGAGAAGGTTTTAGGCTGGGGCTGAAGGTGTGGCACTGGTGTTCTGTTATTTTCTTTGTAGGCCTGTTCCTATAGTAGATCGACTTCTGGGTACAGATGAAATGGTGTGGGTGTCCTGAAGGACGCTGGGGCATGGGTAGTAGAAAGCGGTCAGTTAGGTTTCCGATAATAGGGTGGTGTTTAGTGACCATCGCTCCTTAGTAACAGAGTGTCTAGGAAATGGACCGCTTATGTGGCTTGGTCAGGTGAAGGTGATGGGGGATGGCAAATGTAAAATCACTGTGGAACTCTTCGAGGGTTCTTTCCAGGGTCCAGATGATGAAGATTTCATTAATGTACACAAAGTAGAGTAGGGATGTTTAGGGGATGAGAGCTAACAGAAGGTGCTCTAAGTAAGCCAAATAAAAACATTAGGTGCATACTGTGCAGCCATGGGGTCCATAGGCAGTGTCGCTGACTTGAAAGGTATAATATGTTCCCAAATGTGAAAATAGTTGTGGGTAGGCCACGCTACCGGAGATGAAAGAACCTATCCTTGCAACAAAGGCCCGATGCCTAACTCTTTCCACACTATCTATTCAATGTGACTCCATCAATAGGACCTAAACACATCAGCCACGGCATCAGGGCTCGTTCACACTGCACGTCTACTGATCGTGAATTAATGCCATCATGTGCCAGCAATGTTCCCTCTGCCTTCATTGGCCAGACTGGACAGTCTCTATGCAAGAATAAATGGACATGAAATCTGACATCAGAATCAGTAACATTCAAAAACCAGTGAGTGAACACTTCAACCTCTCTAACCACTCAGTGACAGACTTGAAGATGGCAATTTTACAACCAAAAAAACTTCAAAAACAGACTCCAAAGAGAGACTGCTGAACTCGAATTAATCTGCAAATTAGATACAATTAACTTAGGCTTGAACAGAGACTGGGAATGGTTGGGCCGTTACACTAATCAAATCTATTTCCTCATGTTAAGTATCCTCACACCTTCTATGGGTCATCTTGATTATTACTTCAAAAGATTTTTTTCTCCTGCTGATGATAGCTCATCTCAATTGATTGGCCTTTTACAGTTGATATGGCTACTTCCACCTTTTCCTGTTCTCTATATGTATATATATCTCCTCACTATATGTTCCAGTCTGTGCTGCCGATGAAGTGGGCTGTAGCCCATGAAAGCTTATGCTCAAATAAATTCGTTAGTCTCTAAGGTGCCACAAGAACTCCTGTTCTTTTTGCGGATACAGACTAACATGGTTGCTACTCTGAAACCTTTCTAAAGTATGAGATTTGACCTTAAATGTCTGAATCATTGAGCTTTCCAGTGTGTAAAAGTAGAAGATTTCTTTCTAAATCACTCTCCTGTTAAATTTATTGAAGTAAAGTTACTCACTTTAATGTATTAGCTAAACATAATCACATCAGAACAGCCCACAATCTGAAAAGATCTTAAAATAATTATAATTGGTATGAGATGTCTATTAAAGGAAAACCTAGGCAGTTTATTCTACATTACTCACAATCAGATAAACAACTCACACTCTATTAAAGGTGTAATTAAAATAGAAGTTGTGGCTGAAGATAGTGACGAAAAGAGCCTTGGTAATCTTATTGATGCACGTACAGCTAATTCTGTGCTAGTGGATAGTTTCAATTATTTTGGTGAGTTATTTTAAATTCAAGGCTACTTGAGGAACATAAGGGGATTTGTAATAAATGTGAGAGACAGTTTTTCTGACCCCTTGCATGATATACCAAATCAGTGGCTAATCACAGTCTAACCCAACATTCACATGAGAGAACAATGGGGAGTGAAGAGGACTGTTATGAGATATCAGGATTGCCAGTCCTAACTTGCAATAAAAATTGAAGGTGATGAGAGGTTTGTGTGTTTGATTTTTTTAAGAGGGCAGACTCTACTAAACCATGGTTATAAACAGAGAGATAGTTGGGGCAGATAATTTCCTCATAAGTGAAAGAGCTTAGAAAAAAATTAGGTGATTTCCAGGACAGACTGATCTGAGAGTCTACTGGTGGATTACAGCTGACTGACCTTACTCCATCTATAGATAAATCCAGGTGTGGGTTTATGGAGTCATCCTGTAACTTGAAACCCTCTTTGATTTACAATATATACCTATCCGTACATAACTGAAACTAATAAAAGCTTTTCTGCTTAACTTTTTATCCTAATTTGGAAAATGTTTTCTTTGATTTGACTGAACCATATGTATTTGCATACTTATTTTAACTTATCCTTGAATTTACATACAATAGCTTAGCACAAATTTCACTGTAATAGTTCATCTTTGTTGCCCCAGTGTTTAGCTTGTTGCCTACCTATGCTTTTAAAGTGATAACTTTGATCATATGAAGCTACTTACTTAAGGGAGACTTTACATTTTAAAAAATATACTAGTTGTGGGTATGTTACACTGTAATGAAAAACTACTAGCTGGCCCATGTCACCTGACTCAGGCTCGTGGGGCTCAGGCTACAGGACTATAAAATTACAGTGTAGACCAATGTTCCCAAACTTGTTCTGCCGCTTGTTGAGGGAAAGCCCCTGGTGAGCTGGGCCGGTTTGTTTACCTGCTGCATCTGCAGGTTCGGCCGATTGCTGCTCCCAGTGACCACGGTTTGCTGCTCCAGGCCAATGGGGGCTGCTGGAAGTGGTGGCCAGTACCTCCCTTGGCCCTTACCGCTTCCGGCAGCTCCCATTGGCCTGGAGCAGCAAACCGTGGCCACTGGGAGCCGCGATCAGCCAGCCCTGCGGTCGCGGCAGGTTAACAAACCGGCCTGGCCCGCCAAGGGCTTTCCCTACACAAGCGATAGAACAATTCTGGGAACACTGGTGTAGACGATTGCATGTCCAAACATATACACTGCAATTTTATTGCCCTGCAGCCTAAGACTCGCAAGCCCAGTCAGCTGATGTGGGCCGGCTGTGTGTGTCTATTGCAGTGTAGACATAGCCTGTTTCTGTGTTTGTAATATTGTACCTTAACTACAGTTACAGGCAAGGTTCAGGAGAGTCAGTCAAGACATTTATAAATTCATGTCAATTTTGGCCAATTGTTTTGGTTGAAACAAAAAGAAAAACATTTTGAAAATGTCATTGTGTTTCAAATGTTTGGGCTAGGTTCACAAGAGGATTTATGAGCCACCACAAAATAGATGAGGATGCACTTCCTTCCGCCAGCCTGCCTCCCGGTGGGCACTCACGTGGGATGTGGGAGATCCAAGTTCCAGTCCCTGCTCCAGATGGAGGAGGGAGAAATCTACCCTGCCATAGGGTGTTCTGGGTTGGGTCTCATTCACTTGTATTGAAGCTGTTCCTTTTTTATGAAATGCTTAAATAGTCGTATAGCCAGTGACAGAGAGAAACACACAGTGATTTTGGTACTCATCACAGAGGATGTGAGGAGAGAAGAGATTTATGTTTCACAGCATACAAGCAGAGAAGTGACAGTATTTTTTTTTAATCTTTCTGGAAGCTTGCAAGAATGTCAAAACAGGGAGCTATAAAGCAGGCTGCTCCAAAATTAGAGGTTCTACTCACCATCCCACCATACTCTACACTGTGTCTATCTCATGATTATCTTTCATATTCTGACCTTTTTTTGTATGAATTGCTTACATATGGAACATATAACTTTTGAGTATTTTTCCATTATAACCTATGGTTTCATTACTATCTTTTTAATATATTACACCTACTTCGGTCAAGTGTAATAAAAAGGAATGTATTTCCTAACACTATTCATTATAGTAAAGAAAAGCTATTTTAAAGTAAAAAGTAAACTACAGTGGTGGTGTAGATGTAGACTGATAGAAATATTGAGTCAGACTTATCCCTGGTGTAACTCTACTGAAGTTACAGTTATACCAGATGTGAACTTAGTTTGGCTAAAGATTCAAATTCTGACACAGTTGCTCATCTTGATTAATACATTATTGTGGGAGTAGCTCTACTGAAACATGAGTTACATTTAGTTGCCAGAGTTCCTCAGCCATACCCACTTCCCCAGAACAAGGAAAGGTGAAGGCCAGGAGACTATCAACATCTTCAAGTATCTTCTGCTCCTCAGTGTTAACCTCAGTAGTCACTGACTAGCAAGTTGAACCATCTATAGCAGATTTTGACTTCATAAGATAGCCTCACTGATTTTAGTATTACTCAGTGTAAGGGGTTCTGAATCTGATCCTAAACATTCTCTCAGACAGCTGTTCCACTGGGATTGATTATAAACACAGGGGCTCAGACATTGACTGGATGGAGCTCTGTGTGTCAGAAGAGAAAGCAACTAGAAGGCCAAGAAATACCTGATTTATTTGTTTCTCCTCATGAAAGCAACCCAGCCAGGCCCAGGCCCCAAATACTGGCTAACCACTCAGACATTCCATACTGCCCCAATACTATTCCTCATGTAAGCAACTGTTATAATTGCCCTTTGGCTGTTATGTGATTGTGCATAAGATTGAGGTGGTCCCATGGAGTCAGATTAGGGGGAAGAAATAGTCCAGAGAACAGTCTACCAAGATGTGAGCGATGCTATATAAAAATCGCTGACCCCCTCTATTATTGTCTTTACTGTGACAAGCCTGCCAGAAAGGGTACAGGAGCTGGCTTTGTGCCACTGTACACAAATACTTAAAAATATACCTACCTAATATTAATGCAACTGTAACTGTTTAATGTCATTGGTAAGTATGTATCTGTGGGGGAAAAAGTCTCATGAGGCAGAGTTTTCAGAGGCCTGGCCTCTGTGGAAAAATTGGAAAGAGTCCAGTGGAGGGCAACAAAAATGATTATGGGCTGGAGCACATGACTTATGAAGAGAGAGGCTGAGCGAACTGGGATTGTTTAGTCTGCAGAAGAGAAGATGAGGGGGGGATTTGATAGCTGCTTTCAACTACCTGAAAGAGGGTTCCAAAGAGGATGGATCTAGACTGTTCTCAGTGGTACCTGATGTCAAAACAAGGAGTAATGGTCTCAAGTTGCAGTGTGGGAGGTTTAGTTGGATATTAGGAAAAACTTTTTCACTAGGAGGGTGGTGAAGCACTGGAATGGGTTACCTGGGGAGATGGTGGAATCTCCTTCCTGAGAGGTTTTTAAGGTCAGGCTTGACAAAGCCCTGGCTAGGATGGTTTAGTTGGGAACTGGTCCTGCTTTGAGCAGGAGGTTGGACTAGATGACCTCCTGAGGTCCTGTCCAACCCTGATATTCTATGATTCTGTGATCTGTTGTTTTTTTGTTTTTTAGTGAAAAACTTCACGTAGCTCTGCCTTTATGGTATTATGTCAGCAGAACTCTTCAATACATTTTTCATGCTATTATTACTGAATATACATTTCCTAAAGAAAATCTTCTCGCACACCTCACTTGGTTTTAAATGTCTACATTTTTCTGAGTCACAGCATAAAGAAGCTGTAGTTAAATGTAATGAAACTTGTATAGAACTTCAGTGACAATTCTGGGATCATGCAAGTTCCCAATCTAGGAATCAATAATGGAAAGAAAACAAGAATAGCAACCTGTCTCCTCTTCCTGCCATCCCATGCATATTGAAATTGACACATCACCTTAAAATCTGCCTACCTGATGCTGGTGCATGCGTTGAGGGACTGGAGAGAGGACCTTCTAAATATATGAGGAAGTTTACTCACACCAGCATTGTCTTTACATAGATAGATTTGCAGACTATATTTTTCTAGGTAAACAATAGGTGGGGGCAGACATTAAGGCATTGCTTTCAGAAAGGATACTGCCAAAGTTCTCTCTACATATTCAGTGCAGAGTAAATGGCTGTTAATTCAAAACAAATCATTAAATCCTTACTGGTTTGCATGGCATGGTTATTTTTGTTCCCTTCCTTCCTTTTCTGCCATCTGTCTACATATCTATTGATTTCCCCACTATTCTCCCTCGTTTGCTGTTGACCCAGTATATCGGCTTACCTTTTATTACAATTTTTCTAATATCTTTGGAGGACATTTATGTAAACTGAAACGAACATTAGACTTAATAATGATGTAAGCTTGTGGGATAAAACCACATTGATCCAGCATTGATTACTGTAAGGAGGTATAAATCATTCCCACAAAGAAAAAGAGAGGGTCAATAGTTTTGAACCTTTTGCTAATTTGATATATTGAAGTCAGACTTCACCCACATTAGGACTTTAGTCACTGAAAATGATCTGATAAGAAGGACTGAATGTTGTCAAGTCATGACACTTCTAGGGACATCTTGAGAGAAGTTGTGTTCTATAATATAAATTCAAAAGATAAGCTGGACTGTCTTCTGATTAATCAGTGCAGCTTTATCAAACCACTTCAATAGCACTCATGTTCCAAATTCATTCTCATTATAGAAATCATTGTATAATGGTAAAACTATAATTGAACAGATAAGGCCAAATCCTGCTTGCAAAACTTGCATGCATAGTGCTGTTGATGTCACCTAAAAGGGTTGTGAGTAAGATAAGTAGGGTTTTGTGCTACATTCCAAACTTCTAGTTAGTAGTGGTTTCAATACAATCTTCTTCATCTTTCTTAGCTATAAAATCTGGTCAAAAATTGTATTCAACTTACTAGTTAGTTGTCTTTCTGAAGATCACTTAATGATTATACCAAGCACTGTAAGTCCAAAAAAAATAATAATACTAGTAGATAGCATTTCTTAGGCTTATTGAGAACTCTCTTGTTTGAATGGGAAAATGTAACTTTGTATTATCCTTTAATTCTTCAGTACCCATGTGACTAAAAACATTGTCAAATTTTACCATGATAGCAGTCTTACATGCTTATTTCCATTACCTTGCAAAGATTTTTTTATAAAATAAACCAAATATTCTTGAATTATAAATTCATAACTTTAGAATATTCACTTCAAATTACATTTTTTCCCGAAAAGCTGTGCACTGGTAGCCTTCTTGTATTGAAGGCTCATCAGCAGTGGTTTAAGTGAATTCAAGTTCTACCTACATCTACCTACATCTTACTGGGAAAATATTTTACGATCTTGAAGTTAGAGGAATCACTGGTGTAAATCCTATTGCATCATAAGAGTATACTAAAATTCATAGGATATCCCTAGACAGGTGACTGTATACAAGAAGTATCAAGGCACACTGTACCTATCGCTCAGGAGGAACAGTATTGCTGAAACTTTTTAAAATTAACTTCCGGAAAACACTCACTGTTGAATAAACCAGAAGGTAATGGTCATTTGAAGACGGTGTTTTCACAAATATTCAGACTATCCGGCTATGGTAATGGGGACATGGAGAGGCCAGTTGGGTACTTCCAAACAACTGATTCTCTAGAAAAGAGTTTTGAGTAATTGTACGTGCCTGGGGAGAAATCTATTCATGCTATGGCCCCTTCAAGTTTATTTTTGGGAATTTTCACATGACTTGGAGTGCTATATTGAGGCTTTCAAAGTTTCAGGGGTAAAGGAGTGTGCAGTTTTGCTGCCTTAAGCCCCGATTTAGAAAAGCACTTAACCATATCAATGGGATGATTCATGTACTTAGAACTGGGATTTGCTAAAGGAGTTTAAGGAACTGAAGGCACCCAATTCCTATTGAACAATCAGTGGAAGTTGAGTACCCAACTCTGTCACACTCCTGAAAATCTTAACAAGTGTTTTGTTGAGTTGGGGACTTTCAGCAGTGGGACAACGTGTGAGGATTAACAGCCACAGAAAAGAATCCATTGTAGTGGATAATTCCATTCCACTATCACACCTATAGGGGAAACTGTCAAAGGCACAAGGGAGGTAATCAGTAGGAGTTGGGCAACTACCTCCCCGTTGTGACTTAGAGTCTGTGGAAAAGACTTTCAAAGTCACTCTAGTAACAGACTCAAGCTCTCATCACATTTCTGCATCACAGAGTCCTACTTTGGTAACACACTGATATAGCAAACACGGATATTACACTGCATTGGGACAAATTCTACTCTGTTACACTGGTGCGTCCGCACTGAAGCTAAAGAGGTTGTATCAGAGTAGCTCAGCTGAACTTGGTTCAGTTATTTTAAAAACAACCAAACAATAGGCTCCCAGCTGATCACTTACTAAAACACCACATCTTTAAACATTGTAATACTTAATATTTAGGTAGACTGTTCTATAGATAATAAAGATATTAAGTTCTTTACTGAAGCTGACTGGGAGGTCTATGGAACCAATTTAATATTATAAATGAATAAAGAATCCCCAGTGTTTCATGTGCAAAGAGTTCAGGGGCCTGTAACTCCAGGAATTGCTCTTCAGAGTTTTGAGACTCACGTCTCCCAGGCATACGTGGGTGCACAGCTAACAAGCTTTGCTAAATCAGTCTAAGGCTTGCCACTTTTCAGATCTCTGGTGAACTTTACTATGCAGCTAGACTTCAGGATCAGCTGTTTCCCTCTGTGCAGGAGTGAGGAAGAGAGATGTATAGAATGTATGAATGAGTGAAAACTAATGTTCACTTTGTGCTTGTACTTCCCTTTGTAATTAATTAAGGAGCCTTTTGGCATAATTACTCTATTTATTTGTTTATCTGCTAGAAATTGAGTCACTCCACAGCTCCAGTTCTAAAATTTTCTCTGCAGTTGTGTGATCAGTCTAACATTAGAAAGTTTCCAGAACAACTCATATTTCTTCATATTTGTAGTGCTGTAGCAGTTAGAGACTCCAACTAAGATTGGGGACCTCTGTGCTAGGCACTGTATATATGAGAGTCACTGTCTGAAAGAGGTTGAATCTAAATAAATAACCCTGGCAAAGTGCAGTAGAAAGGAAGTATGTTTCCTTTTAGGGGAAACTGAGGCACATAGGAGGTAAGCGACTTGACTGAGGTCACATGGGAAGTGTATAACAAACCCACTAATTGAGCGTGGGTGGTGTTAGTCCTAGTCTAATGCCTTTACTACAAGACTATGCTTCCTTTTTGTTTTGTACTCAACAAATCCTATACTCAAAATATAATTGTGTGCAAACCCTCACTTAAAATGTCATTGCTACAATGATGACATATATTTGAGTAATAAGCTTTTCAGTACACAAAACAATCTTTTTCTTGGTTAAGGATGCATTTAATTTAAATCTAGAGTTGGCTGGGAATACTTTGATAGTGTTTTCTTTTCCGCCATTGGAAAATGGCAATTTATCAAAACAAAAATTCTCTGAGGAAAGTTTTGTTGAGAAGGTTTCTAAGGTCCAGGGCTGAATTTCTGCTCAAAACAAGTGAAAAAGATCCCAGAACAGCCAGTAGTCCAGAGGCCAGGGTACTCAACAGCCATGTAGGATACCCCAGTTAAGTGACTGCTCTATCAAATTCAGAGCAGGGACTTAAACAGGAATCTCCCACATCCATGGTGAGTTGTCCTAACCAACAAGCTATTGGCTGTTTTGAGATGAGCATGGGATGGGTCTGTCTCTGTTTTTTCATGAAAAATGTCAAAAGATCTCAGTTTTGTTCTGATGTGAGATGAAAACAAATTGTGAAATCTCAAAATCTTTTTGCAAAATGAAATTCTTGTTTTCTAGACAGCCCTATTTCTATTTGAAATTGTGCATCTTGGTCTAACAGAGTTTTTTTCCCCCTTCCCTTTAGCTGGAAGGATCTCTGCTCAGTGGAGATAATTATGGCGGGGAAATAAATAAGCAAGAGACATAATATCAGTGTTTCATTTAAAAAATGAGGTCCTTCACTGTGGGCTGTCATCCCTATGATTTTAGTTGCATAGTCAGCCTTCTCTCAAATTCTCTTGGGGAAGTAAGGACATGGAATAGCTGTTGTACAAAAATGTAATGCATGTATAAACATTGATTATTATGTCAAAACTGAGAAGATGAAATATGTGGATCTTTAATTTAAAATAACACTCGTGGACCTGCCAAAAAATGCCTTAAAATAAAATAAAATAAAATAAACGGATAAAATTTGCTGCTTGCCTTTCTTAGATTAAATAGGAGAATGTGCTTCTGTATAAAAACAATGTATCCCATAAGTAAAAAAGCAGTTTTCATGGCAAACCCCTGATGTGTTTTTTTTCATTAAGGATGTGAAAAATGATAATATTCTGATGAAGATGTGGAGATGGTCAGCAATGAAAAGGGCTTGCCTCAGTGTGCTATCCTGACCTCAATTTTTACCTGATTACAAGATCTCAGAAAATCAGCATTTTGTGGTTTTCCACTGTCTAGTCTTTTCTTGTCTCTGTGCTCTGTAATAGTGAATTCAAATCTCCTGATATCTTAGAACTTAGTAATCATTTCTGACTGGGAACTTGACATGCAGCCACAGGTTAAGCTTTTGAAACCTTGAATATCAGTCTAAAATAAGGCAGTATCTAGAAAGACAAACAGACTGAAAGGGACATAGATAAGTTCTCCTTCCTCTACTCGCTCTGCTGATGATCTAGTTGTCAACAGAGCCTATAGGGCCAGGGTCTCAAACTCAATTTATCTTAGGGCCAGTGCCAGTCCTCAAATCCTCCCAGCAGGCCAATAATATCACTGACGATGGTGTTCAGAAAAGAAAATGTTTATATTGTATTTTTTATTTTGAAATTCTTAGAAATAATAAAACTATCATACAACTTTATACAACTTTATTCTTCGCCTGCCAGACAATTTTTAGTGTTTGTCAGACACCTGACAATGCTTCAGTTCTGTCAGTTTGTTGATGTTTGGCTTCAGTGACTGAGCAGTTGAAACCTTCAGGATTGCAGCAAGGTGTGCATCAGATAGTTATGTTTGGTATTTAGACTTGTTTATATTAATTGTGGAAAAAAGTGATGCTGCCTCCATGGCTGACTCTGCTCGGCAACTAATGACCAGACCTCTCTGGCTTACTCTGCCCAGTGGCTAGTGATGCTGCCTCCATGGCTGACTCTTCCCCAGCCAATGGGTACTGTGCGGGGTGGCGCCTGCAACAGACATTGCCGGCAGCATGTCTGCATGCATCTGTCCTCCATGGGCCGCAGTGGGGAGGATCTCAGGCTGCAGATGGCCCGTGGGCTGGGACTTTGAGACCCACGCTATAGGGGAAAATAGGAGATGGGAAATTCACCAATGTTGGTGGTAATTGTGCCAAATCTCAACACTTTGTGGTGATGCAGTATTGCATCAACTTATGGTGACAGGATGCACCATGGGGAAAAGAATGAGGACAAGAAGAGAACTGTGTCTGAAAGAAGTAGTGTCCCCAAGGAAGTTCCCAGCCAAACAGGAAGAAGTATGTATGCATGTGCAGTGTGTGGAGCTTTGCGGAAGGGGGATCCATCTTTGATGATCTCTATTCCTGAATTATTGTGATGGGTTGTATAGACTCCATGCTGACCAGGGAAGGGTTAATGATATGGGATTAATGAGCCCCAGCCTCCTTCACCTGCGAAAGCTTTAAGACTTGGTGGTTAAAAAGAGAGAATCAATTTAGTTGAGAAGTCGATAGATGAGAAAGCAAACATCTTCTTTTGTGCTCCCTGAAGGTAGGCTTGGCTGTGGCCAGGACCCAACCAGAAACTAGTAGATGAGAATCTTCCTGGGTGAAGGTAGATCTAGCATGGGACTGTTTTTGTGTATGTTGTTACCAGGACTATTGGGTTCCCTTTTTTTACCAGAGGTATTGTGTTTACTCTTCTAGTCAGGACATGAGTAGTGTCCAGATAGTGAGTCTTAGTCTGGTCCCTCTGGCAGACTACTGGGGAACAGATCACCTCTTTGGTATGCCCAAGGCCAATGCTGACCCTCCAAGTTTCCCCACTAGCTAAAGCATGACCTCCCCAACGCTCCACTCTTGTGGATACTCTGGTTTACAGTTCAATGTTTTGGGGACTGTATGACAATTAAAGTGAGCTGACACAGATTCTGCAAAGGCACTTGTAAACCATACATCTTTTACTTACAGACAAAGCACAAGAGATGTACAGCTCTATGGAAAAATAGCAAACACCTTCCAGCAAGAGCTTTCCTCAGTTCTCTCTCTCTCGCACACACACACACATATGTACCCCCGAGGGCCCTTAAGGTCTTAGCTGGTGTCTTCAGAGTCAAGGGTCCTTCTGTATACCCTCTGTTTCTGGATTCTGCTTGCTAGAAAGATTATTTTTAACAGCCATTTCTTGTCTGTTCCCTGGGATTTTTCACTCTCCAGGACTCTAGGCTGCTGCCTTCAACCTTGTATCCATTACAGGAGATACATTACTAGCAAGTCTTTGGCTGCTAGTCTCCATTGCTCTGTTAGGACATGGTTATTCTGTTGTTGATGGTCCTTAATAGCACGCTCATTCAGGAATAGATCCTGAGGTGCCAGACCTCCCCCTCTTACCACAGGCGGGATGATGCAATCTAACATGACACTATACAGTGACAAACGTCATTAAGGATATAATTTTAGCATTCAAAAGATCAAACTAATTCATCAGTTCATAGAAATGGATTCCCAAAACTGTCACAACTATCATATGGGACAATGAATCTGTACTGATTTTAAAAACAACAAATATAAATTTAGAGGCTAAGGAGGTTTAAGCCCAGAACACACTCAAATCCTCTTAAGTAGAAACTGCGTTGGATATTTCAAACTAGCCATAATTAAGACTTTTTCCTATGATCTCTTCTGGTTTTCTTCCTCCACTTAAGTTTTCTCTTTTTCCTCATTTTCCTGCCTATTCTCTCCATTTGCCCCCTTCCTCTGTGGTAGAAAAGGGAAGCTACTGAAGGAGCAGATTGGCAACACTTCTCCTTCCACCAGATACTACTATAGCTTCACCTCCTGGAAGGAAGGCTGGGAGCACAAACTCTCCTGTTTTTCTCTCTTGAGTTTTCCCTAACTGGGTCTTGTTAGCTAGTAGGGGTAAAAAAGAAAGGCCATAGAGTAGCTCTGCCTCCCAAGCTGAAGAAGGAAAGAGCTTCCTATGATTTTTAGTTCTACAGTTCTCTTATTTTAACCCCTGTGGAGGAGGAAACACCATCTTCTCCCATCCTCCTTTTTGTTCCTGGACAGGGGCAGTGAGGGCACTAGGGGAGTTTGCGTAGAGCTGTTCCCAGTTCCACCAGCTCCCATCCTCCACAGAGAGACACCAGTTCATTAGAAGCACTAGGAAGCTAGTGTAAAAATATGCTTCAGTGGGAGCCTGTGTGTGCCTCCCTTAACATGGAGTGTGGGTATGGGGAAGGGTTGAAACCTGCCTGAGTCTACGTTTTGGGGAGCACATGGGGGGCAAGAACTTGCCTGTTTGTGTTTTGTGTGTGCTGCATATGGAGAGTGGAGAGAGTGAAAATGTGGGGGTAGGGAAGGAAGGAAGGAAAAAATCCAAATGGAAAGTAGGAGTGATTGGGGGAAGAGAAGGAAAAATAGGGAACAGTGATCTATCTCACCTTATGCAAAAATAAAACTGAAGGAAATTAGACAAAGGAAGTGATAGTCATCTGTAGAAAAATATGTATATTAGAGCTGTGTGGCATCACTTACCTCTGAATTTGTTCGTGTTTAGGTCTCGGAATATGGAATAAAAGAAAAACAGTAGAGTGAAAGTAGTGAAGAAGAAACAAGGTAGTGAAGAATAAAAGAGAGAAAGTTAAATTATTTAATAGAAAATGTAAATGCCAAAATGTTGCAATAAAAGACCACAAAACATTACCCTTTGATTTAAAGAAAAGAGATGAGATAGAATACACTGTTCGAGGTGTGTGGAAAATTCCTGGGGAAGCAAAATGACTTGGAGCCAGCCCTGGCAAGCCTTTTTACATCTCTTCCTGAAATTAAAGGGTTTGGGGTTTTGTTCTGAATTTAATTGAAAAATACCCGAGTTCTGGTTTCCACCCCTTTCTCAGTATTTTCTTTTTGTGATTGCACTTATGAAATAAGTCGTAAATTACATCTTAGACTCCCCTAGATTCACTAAGTCTTACCCTGAATTTGGCCCTATGGTTAATGTCTAGGGGTCCAGGAAAAGGTATGGAAGTCTGTAGAGAATGGATATCATCCTGTTAATGCTGAGACTACTTGCTTATATTCTCTTTTTATATTTTGGATTGCACTAAACAAAGTTTCAGTGTACTCTTTCATCATAACATATCATGTCTCTTCTTATTCATACCATATCCTCAATAAGGGTTTGTATGTTGAGCACATAATGTGAAATCACATACTGTTTTCAGTAGATGAAAACTCTCACAAGCAGGCTTTGTATCCCTCTAGTAAACATAGACTTAATGTAGACTGTTCTTTGCAGCCCTGGTAATTACCTGAAACCTTGGGTATGGTATGTTCCTTCCAAAAGGTCAAGATTCTGAATTACTAGCCTGTTTCTATGTTTCTTTTGAGTTAGCATTGTTTAATTTTTTCTTTCTTTTTTTTTTTTTAAATCCTAACTTTCTGAGGCAGTAGAACGTCAGGTAATAGGGCAAAGCTGCCTCTGATAACTCACCAAGAAACATATTCCTAAAATACAGGATTGTGGATATATGTAAAAGCAAAATGTATCCAATCAGTCTCATTAGACATCATTTCGATGAAGATGTGAAGAAGATAATCTTGGCTTTGCTCTGTGGGTGTGTATATAAATACTAAAAATATTTTGTTACCACAAGAAGCTGATCTTTGCAGCTAAGGATTTATTCATAATACTCCATGTAAACTTTTTCAAATTAGTGGTGAACAGAAAATAGAAGGTACTGCAGCAGTTTTAGCTCTGAAAGCCTTGCTGGCAATAACAAGTATTAAGGCTTTCAAAACATAGGAAGCCAAGCACAGCTTACTCATGTTAGTTAATTTTTTTTTCTAGAATATTATGCAGCAAAGTATAAACCATAGCACAATAAAGATCTGTTCTATGGACCTGGAAGCCTAAATCCCTGGGCTCAGATGTGAAAAAGTAATCATATTCCATAACCAATTAAAAGCTAAGAATTATGTTAGGGAGAAGCAGGAGATAAGAATTGCTAGAAAACAATATTACAAACAGTTTTGCACTACTACCCTTCAGTGGATTTTGATTTGATAAACAACACAATATTATCAAATTGAATTGCTTAGTTGTTAAATCAAAAATGTGAACAACTACACAAGGTAACTGTAATTGAAAACTAGAGTCCTGTGCACTAAAGTTTTATGCACCCCTCTAATGTCTTTGCGCCTGGAAATAGTGAGTGCACTGTAATTTATATGAAGTGAGAATGTTCAGAGTCCGGGGTCTCCATATACATAAATTTCCATGAACAAATACTTCTGCCATCCCCAGTCCTTGGCTCACTTCTCACAATGTAGCTCTTACAACCATCTGCTGCACTCTCTCTCTCTTAACCTCCTCCAAACTGTACACCACAACTGCTCTATCCTCTATCACCCCATACACCACAGTTCTGCTCTCTTCAGCCCCACTGCTTGTGTCCTGCATCACTGTCATTTCCCTCCTGCAGCCACCTCAGGCTCCAGCACCTAGCTGAAGCTCAAAAAAAAAAAAAAGGGTGAGGAGCCGCTTGTTCATAGTCAGAAGTCTCTGGGGTGTGTAGCAAGCCATGAGATGACTTCAGACAACAGTAATGAAGTACGGTTCTTGCATGAAGTATCTTTTGCCAGGACTGTTGAGCAGAAGGAGATTGGGAACCGGGAGTGGGGTTTCTATACACTGGAGTAAATGTGTCTGTGGTATAGGCTTGCCCAACAAATACACTGTAGTGGAAAATGTACTGAGCTGGTGACCATGAGTTCAAATCTCTCCTCTGACTGTTTATATTTCCATGCGTTTTACATCCCTCATACCCATACCTTATAAAGCAGTAAAGTATTCCATGCACAAGTAAATTAACATAGAGCTTGCACAAAGTCCTTTCAGGCAGAGATCAGAATAGAATCCATATAAACTGAAATAATTTACCACTAACTGCCTGGGGTCAGGAAGAAGCTTCTCCTAAAATTAGTCTCTATTTGCCCATCAGGAATGTTTTGCATCTTCTGAAGTATCTGTTGTTGGTCCCAGTTTGAGATAAAGTACTGGATTAGATGGATTATTGGTCTGACCTGCTATGACAATTCCTGTTTTGTTGTGTTCCTAACTCTAATGAAGTCATGGGGTTGGCCAAATATAATTGAGAACAGAATTTGGCTGGTGTGTAACATAATCTGGATAGCAAGTTCTACTAGGATTTAGACCAGTAGGAAACTGAATTTGAAACAATCTTTAGTATTAAATTTGAACAATTAATTGAAAGCCCTCAGTTTTTCAGTTGTAGCTTTTAGTTAACTTTTCTTTTACTCTGCTGTCTTGACACATTTTTAGAATGATAATGTACCCAATGCAGCATGTTACGTAAAATCAGAATTTTTAAAACGTCTAGCTTATTGAACACTCCTAACTTCCTTAAAGTCAGCTACAGTTCATCTATGGAGCCAGTTGGCAGTCTCTCAGGTTGAAATCTGGCATTACTACTCTTTAATCAAATGGTGAATTTCAAATACTTTCTGTAGTTGATCATAGCTGGGGCACAATTTTGTGACTTGAACTAGGTGACTATGTAGACAAAGCAGACCTTATAGCTATGTGTGTGTTTGTGTTACTGAATACAAATAACTGTAATATATGTCCACTAACTTCCCAGGGCACATCTATATCTTCCAAACAATATAATGGCTTGCAATTAGTAGATCACACAATAGGATAGAGGGAGGTCATAGCAATACTCACAACAATTTGAAGAACTTTGACAAAGGGTTTTCTCTCCTATCTACCTCTAGTGCAATACATCTTAAAAATAACTGGCCCATTTCACTTAGAGTTTTTAGAGGTGTGGGAGACCCTTGGGAGATGTTATGGCAGGAGTGAGGAAAGATTTTTAGCCTAGAGTATATTCTAAACACCCAGCTCTAGAAACTCTTCTTTGATCCTAGCCTATACTAATGGAATGCATCTTCCCCCATGACTGGTGCTCATCCTGCTCCTTGAAATCATTATGGAGGAAATCATTATAAAGAAATAGGCATATCAGAAGCGCAGCCTGGGAGATCAGGGAGGGAGTTGGATGACTCCAAAAGATACAGAGCAAGCAGTCTGTGTTATAGAGTGGGAATCTGCTGGGAGTAACCACTGTTGGGTTTTGAAAAGTTAAGTGAGACTTTCTCCCTCTTGGTTAGGAGTGGTGGGATCAAGAGTTAGAGAGGTGTCTGTTAGGGAGAGGGATGAAGGTGAAGCAGAAAAGGAGATTCTTGTCGTCAGGAATGGAAGATGGGTGTTTTCTAAGGATTAATTACCAATTTGAAGATTTGGGTATCATAATCCTAGAACTAATTGCTCTCTGACTGCCAAAGAATGTAGGCCCACAAAGATGTCTGAACCAAGGCCAAATCCTGCCTCTAATATTTTAGGACACCATTAAGTACATAAGATCTGATCTAAAAAACAACAGGTTGGGATGCATGCCAATTTTTTAACATCTTTGAAGTTAATTTCTTGACATATAGTTTCAAGTTCTTGGGTGGAATTTTGAGAAGTTCCTAAGCCAATGGAACTTATACTCTAATCACTTCTGTGGTTTTAAAATCCTACCCTTTGTTTCAGTATAAGTAATAAAGATCACTGTAAATGGTCTGGCCACCTCCCAAGCACTTACTCATGACCTGAGGTTGCGCTATAGAAACTCTGCCTCAGTTTCCCTCTTTCAAGAGACTTCTCAAATTCCACACATCTTCCTTTTTTCTTCAATAATCCCCCTTCTCCCATTGTCTAATGTATTGACATAAGACAAAATAAAACTCAGTCCTGGGGCTTCTCTTCTCCCCCTGAATCCGCTCTCTGCAGCTCTTCCCTTCCTTGGCAGGCTACTCTCAGCCCTACTTGACTGGAATCTTTTCTTACTCCCAAAGAGTCTACTCTCTCTGAGCTAACTCCATACTCTAGCCCTAGTCCAAGGGGTTCCTGAAAATTCCTCCTGCTTATTGCTGCTCTTCCCCAGCTTCCTTTTGCTTGTTTTGCTCTGAGTTTCTAGCCCTTTCTGCAGCTTCCTACTACTCTTTTATAAGGGAATTGCCTAATGCCTGTTGAAGCCTGCCTACTTAGTACTTTAGCTCTTAAAGGCCCAGTTACAATCACCCAGGTACCTTGGGTAAAATCCTGGCCTCACTGAAGTTTTGCCACTGACTTAATGGGGCCAGGATTTCACCTCTATTAATCAATGAAGAGTACTGGAGGAAGTGAGGATAAAAATTGGCAAAGTTATCAGGCTAAAGGATAACAGAACCCCTCTAAATAGATTTCAGGTCTGCATACATTATGAGATGTCTGAAAAGGCACTCCATTGAGAAACACAAGACATATATTCAATGTTGTTTCATTACAACTCAAGAATTAACACTTGTATTTAATATATTAAAGAAGACATATTTGAGGATCTTGTCTTCTCAAGAAGTATGAGAAATACGTAAGTCACTGAAGGTTCTTTTCAATCTTAGCAAACCTATGAAAAGAAGCATAAAATGTCAGCAATGAAATGAAACTTGAACTTTGTCTAGGAAGGTAAATTTGACACTCTTGATGAACAGCCATCCTGATTGACTAGAGATGATTTTGGCTCCGATTTCTTGTCAAACATGTTGGTTTCTTGCTGCCTGAAAGTGCTATTCAATTTCTGATATTTCAGCATCACTCTTTTGCTATCACAAAGCTGGTGCCATTGGCTGTCAGGCCTTTACAGTTTCAACTGGCAGACTTATCTGTCTTCAGCAGGATTAGACAGAAATGTGTCTCATTCAGATGATTCTCCAGCCTACGGCTGCACCAGCCCCAGGAAATTTGAGTATGTTAGCTTCAAAGAAACTGTCTGCAACCCTTTCTGACAACATACTTTGCAAACTCAAAGTATCTTCCAATCTACTCCTCAAGCTGTATTCTCTGTTTTAAATATTGACTCTTTACATGAATAGCTTTGAAATTTGTTTTGGTTCTATCAAGTTTTATAGAAGAAAGCACTAAACTATTCTTTTTAGTGGATTTAAAATTGCACTACTTCATTGCAAGGAATATTGGGGAAATATACATCTAGCCAGGATGGAATTGTTTCAAATTTGGAGACAAGGCACATGTACAGTATGACAAGGTACTGCTTACTTAATGTCAATTTGGATAATCATCTCATTACAGTCTAGCAATTCGGAAAAATATGGGAGGGAGGGTTGGTTTTTTTGTGTTTTCTTTTTCCTGTTGAATAAGTTGGTTTTAAGAGCTTGACTTTAGTTACCTCTTCCATAATTACAGCCCTCTTATGTTAATATAACAAATGATAACTTAATGTATCCAAATCAATAAAGACAACTTGAGTTATGTTTGTGTATATATAAATACACAAGCATTCACATTTAATATATATGAACATTTTATGGTCTAGAAAATAGTATCTCACAAAACAATACTACTTTGCATGCAAATTTAACCAAAAATTGTATTTTTTCTTTGTGCTAAACTGTTATTCTTCAAATAAACTAGTGTTAGTGCCTCTGTAAGCTACTTATTACCAGTAATTGCATTGCCCCCAAACCCTGTTTTCCTAAGAGTAAAATGGTCTGCCTTACACTTTGTCATTTCCAATTATGCGTGCCTCAACAGCAGATCCCACTTGAGTCCTACTAATGTAAAATAAAAATGAAAAAAATGAAGTTATTATCAAAAAAATCAGTATTTAGGGTGTAGTAGTAGGATTCACACTGCACAGATGTTCAGCAGAAATGAGATCTGCTCTCAGTGTGTGTGTAAGAGTATTACCTGTTTTATTATTCTGACTGTATGCAGCAGCCAAGGATACAGGGTGTATGACCTTGACTGGTGCCTCAAAATCCCAATTCTAACTGCAGGTATAAGAGTGAAGAACCGTTAAACAAAAAACATGTGGCTGGCCATGGTATGCCTGTCTCTTTTTTACTGTACGTACTTCTCTTGAGAAGAGAAATAAAGGGAATGCATTCAAAATGCAAACCAACCACACACCAATTACACTAATGTGGCAGCGTACCCTCCCAGCTCTTATAAAGCTAGTATCTGCAATGTTATGGCAGAGACCTGAGCCCAGTCCTGCTCCTGTTGAAGTGCAAGCATGTTTGTCATTTACGTCAAAGAAAGCAGAATGCAGCTCTGTATCTGCCTGGCAATAAAATGATGTGAGGCTGATCGTATAAATGAGTTTCAGACATTTTTCCCTCTGTCAGGAAAACCTCCCCAGAGCAAAGCACCTGAACCATGTGTAGATTACAGTCACCACCACTGTGACCTGTAGTGCAGCTGCATCAATGCCCAGGGAAAAGGAAAAGCAGATACAACCCAAAAATTCAATATTCCCATCTCTATTGGTCAGAAAAGGTGACTCACTGATCTAGGGTAACCAGACATCCCGATTTTATAGGGACAGTCCCAATTTTTGGGTCTTTTTCTTATATAGGCTCCTATAACCCCCGTCCTGATTTTTCACATTTGCTGTCTGGTCACCCTATACTGATCATACCTACCCGCAATCATTCTAAAAAGATCTTACCCAGTTGATGTGAGAAGAGGCATAGTCGTGATTAGTTCCCCCTTTTGCTTAATCTTCAGCAAGATCCTCAATACTGAAGATACTTTCCCAAATATATAATCTGTCTAGTTCTGAAAGGAAACCATTCTGATATTAACTAGACCTTCTTTTGTCCAGTATGTTAACATAGGTAATGTTTTGACTTCCTGCGCATGACATATCTCTATGGGGAGTAATTTATCACAGCTAGACCATCTGAAAAAAACAGGTTCTTCAAGCCTTTTCTTTCTCAGTAATTCAGTAATTAATACCATTTTGAATTCAAACATTATATATTTGTCTCCATAAGTTACAGGCCAAGATATCTCACAATCATTTTATGCCCTGAGATATGACAATGGCAAAATCACAAAACCAGATTTGTACAAATTAAGGGTTTATCCTGCTATGTGTTAAGGATCCACATTTCCTGTTCATTTCGCTGAAAAGTGCATATGCTCAGAATCTCGCAGGTGAACATCTTCAAACAAATGCAGTTTGTAGATTTAACATCAAACCCTACACATGTACTGTTTTTTCTTGGGGTTTTTTTTGCAGGGAGGGGGGTGTTCGTTTTTGTTAAATCTGCCAACATTTGGTATGATAGAAGCACCCCTCATAAGACTGTAAAACACACAGAAAACTCTGCCACAAGAAATATGTAGTGCAATTAAATCATGGGCTTTTTACACAAAAATCAGCTTGCAAAATTTTAGTCCTAGCCACCCCATTAAAACGTCAGTTCAGCAATGTTTAAATATTTCAGGTAAGCACATGGTAGCAGTTAGGACCATGCTTACGTGCTTTGCAGAATCAAGTTCTAAATAAATAAGAAAGCAGCTGGCTACTGACAAAGTCCCATTCCACTTGTGTATATAGCACCTCTTTGTGGTTGCTGTCACAGTTTCAGGATTAACTGAACTCACATAAGGTTTCGGGCTTGCTAGCCATCAGCTATCTTAGGCAGGGGCTTTCTTGTGTGTCTCTCCCTTCAGACCAAGGTTTTAGGCTTGCAGTCCTGCTGCATCTCACTGTGATTTCTCTGGCAGGTCTGACCAAGTCCAGCACCTGTGGTTAACTCTTTCTCCATGGGCTACAACAATGTTCACCAGTTACCAACTAGCCTTCACAGAGCAAAGTACACTTATTCTGAGGGCAAAAGCAAACCTACGTGCATGCTAAAAATTTACCAACCTCAAACATTGGGCTCTGGTAGATGTCTGTCTTTCAGACCCCTCAGATGGGTTTGCTCTCCTGGTCATGAGTTCATATGAGGTGTCAGAACAAGAACAGCCTCAGGACAGTCCAGCTGTTTCCTCATATGCTTTGTGGCTTTGATCTCTGGCCTCCGATCGATGGGAAAGCTTCAAACTGCTGGGGTTTTGCACAACTGGTAATGTAAATTTGCATTAACCATTCCCCAGGAAATTCACTTAACATTTACTGTCACAAAATGTCATACCTGTCTGGCACACTTCAATGTACTCTCTTGAATGCCTTATACTTCCCAGGTCTCGCATATGTCAAAGTGGCTTCAGCTTTGTACCAGTGAAAAATAAATGTACTTAATTCAAAACATATATATGTACCTTGGGATAAATAGGCCTTCAAACTTGTTCACCAGTTGTGCAATCTCTTTTACTGGTGTATGTAGGGTATAATTTCTCAATGGTGCACCACTTCCCGCAGCTCCCATTGGCTGGGAACAGCGAACCGCAGCCACAGGGAGTTGAGCTCCATGCCTGTGAATGCTCCAGGTAAACAAAACGACAATGTATTAGATATTCAATTCAATGATTCCACAGAGTTTAAAATCATCAGATTTTGATGTCGACCCGTTTATAAGCCGATCCCCGCTCTTTGATGCATCACTTTTTTACCAAAAATATTTGGTTTATGAACGAGTATTTACGGTATTCACCTATTCCTAGTGTTGTTGTCAAAATCATCCAGCTTCTCTTAAAAGCCAATTACGGAATTTGACACCACCTCAACACTCTGAATAGGGGTAAGTTGTTCACTTCATATCTTTTCTACCTTTCTTCGATTTCAAGACGATTTCAAAAGTCTTTAAGTCCTAAGTAGTTATTAATTAGTTGTTTTCTATCTCATTTTCAGTGCTAGAACAGCACTTCTTTGAATGCTTAAAGGCAACTGTGCTTTCAGTAAGGCTAGTTTAACATTGAAGCTCTCATTCAAGTCGTGATGATGCAGCCTGTATGTAACACACACTGAAGCAAAATAGGTAGAACAATGCTGTTTTAATGTTTTTTAATATCCAATTTACTACCTACTCCTTGAAAAAGTTATATTATTATTAAAGAGACACAATTGTTATCAGACTTGATGTCTGTTGCTCGGTGATTTTTAGGAGCTGTACATTATGCACACATACACATTGTTGTGCACAGAAATACAATTGCTGGATTTGCAGGGTTGACTGTTTTACCTCTTTCCT
Source organism: Chelonoidis abingdonii (assembly GCF_003597395.2). Classification (NCBI taxonomy): domain Eukaryota; kingdom Metazoa; phylum Chordata; order Testudines; family Testudinidae; genus Chelonoidis; species Chelonoidis abingdonii. Next base: position 41,200,107 of record NC_133775.1, on the reverse strand, counting down.
GTTATGCATCACAAACTAGACTATGAAAAATGAAAGTCATGTACAGTAAAGCTGTTGACTCCATTAATGTTGTAGAATTACTCAATCTACATCTTACAAGTTGATCTATCCTATCAATACCAAGATGAAAGGATAGTTTCCATCCTTCTAGTAACTAGCCTTGTGAACTCCTTTTAAAATCTGTCTTGGTGAATTACAAGGCTCTTATCATTTGCAGATCTTTTTAGAAAGCAGCCCCGGGTTACATGCATATTGGATTACTGCACATCAAAGAGATTAAAATAGGTTTGTTATAAAGATAAGGTTTTTCTCCTCTGCTACTTGCTAGAAATTGCATTAAAAAGACCCTGCAGAGATGGAAAAAAAGGATTCAGAGGAAAAGAACTAGAAAGAGCAAGCAGCTCATAGAAAATTTCAGAACGGCTGGCAGACTTCTGACAATATACACTGATGCTTTGTTTCTTGCTCTAATGTGTATTTTATATCTCTGTGAAGAAGCATAAATGCTGGCATTACCATGTGAGAACAGAAACTACTTACACATTAGCTACTCGTTTTACAATTTTTGTGAAATGTAAAGAAAATCGTGTAGTTACTTTCAGATGCTAACTTTCTCATGTACTCTTCATTGACAAACCTGCTATAAATATACAGATGACCAAATCTCTCTGTAGATGTGCAATACTTGTATGCATTCAGTAAAATAATTTAGGGGGAAACTGTTTTTAAAACTTCATTTTTCTTGAATTTACAGATTGCATCTGATCATATTCCTATAATTTGTTAGGGCAGCAATAAGAGAACCTAGAGTGTAACATAGTACAGAAATCATGTATAGCCTTTCACAAAGCATTCCAAAGAGCTATATGCACAAAAATCAAAACCAATTAAGGGCTGGTTCCAACTACAGTTTAAAAAGTAATAGAAAAAAAGCCAGTTCTAAGCAAAACTTCACATTCATAATGACAGACACAGTGGTAGATAACTACCTCCTGACTACTGCTGATTTAGGAAGAATATGTGCTCTCAAAAGGCTCTTGCACTACAAGGCGATAATCTAGTTCTTAAGAGTCAACAGATTATCTGATGCTGACTCCAGGAGCCTGGAAGGGACAATATTTAATGAGAAGGCTTAAGAGATACTGAATAACTCTACTAGAGAGAAAAACAAAAACAGAGAGCATAGTATGGATTGTGGTAGTCATAACTCAAAGGAAGTTCTGTGCTTCAGTATGTTCTATATACAGCCTGAAATAGATTTATTTTGATTTAGACAATCTATCCATCCTGGGTGCCTCTATGTTGGTGCATGATAGTGTGGGGGCAGGGCAGAAGACATTTACCTCTACCGCCGCCTAACCCCCATTCCCCACCTTTACCTCTACATGCACTTTTGCAAGGCCTTCATCAGAGACATGAAGAATTTCAGTCCCTTTGCTCAGGGCAGCTTGTGCTGGCCAAGATGGCTGGCCATGAAGGGTAAATAAACTGCACTCTGTAAAGGGATATAGAAGTTGGCTTGGCACACAGCCTATGTATGTCTGGGAGCTCCACCAGGCATTTTGCCCTATAATATTCCTCCGGGGTGATAGTCTCTGTGTATGCCTCTCACCTCACCCACCCGCACTACGAGCTGTGCTTTCAGGACATAATAAAACATGTTACAGTTGAGGGTTAGCTGCACTTTTGACCCCTTCCAGTTCTCTCAGAGTGCACTCCTGAATATGAGGCCTTTCGCCTTCACCTGTCCTGGAGTGGAATCCTGTGATCCTTCCACCTGTAGACTGAGTCCCCAGGCTACAAGGCCTGCAAGTCTTCCATTGGGGAGCTGCGACCAGTAGTTAATATAGTGACCAGAAAACTACAAATTGGCTTGTCTACACTAGGATTTTAATACACCCTAGTTAGCACATTAAAAACACATCTTTTTTGCAAACAAAGAAAAGGCCTCCATATGCATACTCCATGGCAATGTTGCTGCATATTTGTGGACCAGTTTGTGGAATCATGTATGGCGGTGTCCTACAGAACAGGTACAGGTTGTAGGATGTTGTTATCTAGGGTTCTCAGTGATTCTTAACAGATTCTAAACACTATTAAATGGTACTAAACACTTAGCTGAAAAGAAAGTTTTATAAAAATCCAGCACTTCATTGGTATTCCCATTTTCAGAATCTTAAATATATGTAATCTCCTGACCTCCTGTATTCACCTTCATGCCACCATTAGCTGCATATAGTTAATTTTCTATAGAAGTGGCAGCCCATCTTAATTGTCAAGGTTACCAATAAGTATCATTTAATTTCTCAAAACCCTATTAGTCTCAATTTTATTTTAATCTAGTAACGAAATTTTCTAATGTGATTTTTGTTTGTTTTTTGTAACAGACTGTCAGTGTAAGAGGACAGCACTTCAGATAGTATTGGCTCTCCTTCACATGATAGAGTACATGAAACATTGAAGATGCTGATTACTGGCTAAAACTATCTTTTTCATTTAATCAGGTATCATATAATGACAAGGTTTTGAAAGATCCAATGCCATTATGCTGGGGATAGTTACATTCCTCTCCTTTGAAGTATTCTTAGTGCTGTATCTCAAAGATCTTGCTTTACTTTCATATTTAGTGTACTAATACAGAAGGGGAAAGAGTGTCTAGTTATGTTAGGCCCATGTGGATATGTCCTCTGGCTATCCTATCTTAGGCCTGGTCTACACTGGGGGTGGGGATCGATCCAAGTTACGAAACTTCAGCTACGTGAGTAACGTAGCTGAAGTTGACATACTTAGATCTACTTACCACGGTGTCTTCACTGCGGTAAGTCGACAGCTGATGCTCTCCTGTTGACTCTGCCTGTGCCTCTTGCCCTGGCGGAGAGTGCTCGGCAGTCGATTTTTCACATCTAGACTAGATAAATCAACCCCTGCTGGATCGATCTGGCTGCCTGTCGATCCAGCAGGTAATGTAGACAAGCCTTAGAATTACCTTTATCCACCCATTTTGTACTCTCGCAAAGGCTTAGGCCAAATTTTTAAAAGCAGCCTCTGAAATTGTGCCCCTGTACTTTTTATTCCCAATGTAGAAATGCATGTGCAATATGGTAGTTAGCTGTTAGCAATATAAATCTGTGCTTTGTGTGTGCAAATACTGTGTAATCCTAGTTGTTGCAGATCCAAAAACATAGACCCTTTTTGATGGCATTTTTATTACATGCAGGGTAAAAACCTGCCTGATTCTCCACCAGCTGTTACAAAGCACTCTCAATCTCAAGCAGGTGCTTCTACTTTTGGATTTTGTCAAACCCAGGATGGAGATTAGGGTTCAGATTAATTTTTCCTGTGCGTTGAGATGATAATTTCAGAACAGTGCAGGCTGTTTCTTAGGGTATAATCATGACTATTATATGAGAGGTTTGGCAAAGGGGAGTGGAGTATAGAATGAAGGACTCTCCTCTACATAGGAGCTAACATAAAAAAATTGCTCCCCAAAATAATTTTGTGTAACAAACTAACACTTTAACCAGATGACAGCCTTTGAACAGTATAGAGCTAAAAATGTCACTACCAAACTAAGGACCTAATTCTTATCTTGTGTCAGATAGCCTTCTCACTGGGGTAGCTTAATTGGCCTGAGCTACAACTGAGTTACGCTGGTCTAAGATATCAGCATCAGCCTCACAGAAAACTGAAATATTTTCACTGTAGAAAATTCTACTTCATATCTATGTTTCTCTTATTTCTATTTCCTCAGACATTGCTTTAACAGTGAGATTTCTGTTTTAGAAAAATAAAGCCCATGATCTTTATTCCTTAAATCATCATCTGCTCCGGCCAATTATTCCATCCTAATCCAAATATATAGCTACTGGACCCACGTAAATATGTGCCCAGATAATAATTAATTGTCTCAATTAGGAAATTTTCATTTCAAATGGGGAATATGGCCAAAGATCAGATGAACTAACAAAGAACAAAGATCCTTCTTTTAGGCTACTAGCTCTTGAAATAAATAACAAAGGAAGAGAATTGCAGAATGCCAGCAGTACAGTATCCTAAATTCAGTGCTTTAAAAAGTTTTCCAAACCTTGATGGCTTTTTAATTTCTTATGTAACTAAGTTTTCTCTACACTTCTAGCAGTGCTTGTTTGAACTGAATGTATAAACATATTAGATTTGATTTAGAATAGAATTCAGTTTTAAATAACAAGTCACAGAACTCCTGCTGAAGAGCCCGAACTAAATTCATACATGAAGCTCCCAGGGCCAGTAACTTCACATGCTACTATCTTCTTCCACATTGAAGAATTACAGCATATGGCTAGAGAAAATTGGTGGCTTTGTGGGTTTTTTACTTTATTTATTTCTTTTTAAGTTGGCATTTGCGATCACATACGGATCAGCTATTTCCTATCTCAAATATGGGGGAAAGCTACTGCTCAACTTTAGTGTCTTAGCTAGCACTATGCATGTATGGAGATTCCATGACCCAGTTCATATAATCACATATGGTCACAATGCTGACTTGATATGTGATGTTGGGCAAGTCACTTTACTTCTTCTTTCTTAATTTTCTCTGTAAAATTTATCTCTGTAAAATAGGAATAATGAAAAACAGCTTTAAAAAAAACAAAACAAACTTTTAGATTAACCTTGTTAGAGAAGAAGTAAGTATTTATGTAAGAACTGTTGGCAAATACTGGCTTTTTATTGGTGACTACTATTGCGCTAAGGTTGAATTTTACTGTGTAAATATTCTAAAATAAAAGAATTCTAGGATTAATTTTTTGCTCTACTGAAGACAGGTGGAGTTTTTTACTGACTTCATTGGAGCTTGGATTTCACCCTGGAGTGTCTTCCAGACTGTTTTCTAGTCAGTGTTTAGTTGAATAATGTCTTTACTGGGAGTACTCTGGGTTTTTGTTTTTTTTTTGGTTTGTTTGTTTTCAAAAGTGGCTAGCTTGAGCTTTATTTCTTTCGAAGATGTTGCAGCACAGGTTGAAGTGCAAGTGCCATTGTGCATAGTAGCTTAGCCTTTCTTGGGTCTGTTGATGTGATGGGAGTGTGATGTGATTAAGTAGTTCCAAATTCTGCAGTCTAAAAATATATATTGTAGTTGATTTAGTCCAACCATTGGACAGTCAAATTCTTCTCTTTCTAGCCTGTTTTAAAGAGAATTTATGGCAAGCACTAGGATGCTTTGCTATCTTTGTGTTTCAGACATTATGGAATTTTTTAGACTTTCCAGGAGACATGTAAATGAATGTCATTCTTTTTCATTAAGACAGAATAATTATAAAGAGAAAAGCAGGTGTTGCAGTCACGCTTAATGCCTAAGGAGCTATAGGTCTGCTAGCAAAGTCAGGGACCTTTAGTTCAATACTGAGCATGCCTGACAATCACAGTCTGCTTTGATAAATGATTTAGTATGCTGAAATACACATTGCTTAAAGCATCTATAGTTGACTAGTACTTTTAGGATAGTATATCAAGGGATTAAATAAAAGAAAGTCATTCTTATCATAGTTAAAAGAACTCTTTAGAAAAAGGCAGTTAATTCCTTCCACCATCAAAAAATAGCAATGCTCAGATCTCATTTTTAATCTGTTTGCCTCTCCTATAACTTTTTGTCTTGGTCTTTTGTGCAATTGTTATATATTCCTCTGCATAAATTCCAAGTTTTGGTTTACTGGAAACAGAAGAGAGAGCCTAAACTTATTACAGCATTAAATTAAGGACAACTGAGTCTGACTTTTTGTGAATAATATATATGCAGTATTCACTGGTAAAAGCAATCAAACAATGGAATTGTGAATCCTTTGGTGTATAACTTAAGAATTAATCTTTAGTTATTAATATGGCATGGGGTTATAACTTATAACCAGAGGAACTGGCTTGATCTAATTTTCAGAACAGTGGTGATTTTGCTAGCTACCAATGCAGAATCCCAGCAGGTAATTAACTGGCAGTACATTCAGTGAAAAGGCGTAGAGCTTCCATTGCTTCAAGAGCAAGAGCTAAAAGGAACTTCTCGAACAAAAAAGTCTCATTGCATCTGGGTTGTTTATACTTATGTGAGTTTTCAAACAACCCAGTGCAACGTTTAAAGAAGCATAAATAAGCAACAATTGTGTAAAATTATTGATCAGAAAACTTACATCTTTGTTTTCTTTCAAATCCCAAACTAATTCCATGATTGAACTGTAAATGGAACCATGCATTTCACTTTGTTAAATATGAATCTAGAATTCAGTCATGTGTCATAAACTGAGAGCTCAGCTTTAACAGACTTAAGTGGGAGGAGGAAGCAGGGACTTTAATTTCTGGCTAGCATTCAGTCATAAACAGCATTCAGTTTTTTATACGCCAAAAAACTTATTTAATTTTTGCTGTAGCATATAGATAAGATGTTTGAAAATGGCTAAGTTTCTCAGCCTCGTTAAGCTTTTATGATCACCTTGGAGATGCCTTCAAAGTTATATGGCATAAACTAATCTTGAACTCACTCATTACCTTAAAAAGTAACCAATTTCACTGTTCAATATTGTTAACAAATTGTCAGGCATATAGGGCTTGATTCCATGCCCAGTGAGGTCAGCAGGAGCCTTTCTGATTACTTGAATAGATATCTGATCAGGTCCAGACTACTTTGGTCTCCTCCTTTTCAGCTCAGAGCATCTTTGTAGAGAAGGGAACAGTGTTGTCATTCATTCCTATCCATGGCTTGTTCCTCAGTTTTGCATAGAATGTCCCTCCAGTGTCCAATTATGCCTGTAGGTCAGGCTGACTTTGCTTATGCCTCAGGGCCAGTGCGAGGATGTTTCGCTCCCTAGGCGAAACCTCTACCTTGTGCTCTCTCCCCCCTCACGCCCCCGCCCTGAGGCGCCCCACCCCGTGGCAGCTCCCTGCCTCTGCCCTGAGGTGCCCCCCCCGCAGCAGCTCCCCCCCTCCGCCCTGAGGCTCCCCACTTGCAGCAGCTCCCCACCCTCTGCCCTGAGGCACACCCCGCCCTAGCTTACCTTGCCAGCCTCCTCCCTGAGCGCGCCGTGGCTGCTTCACTTCTCCCGCCTCCCAGGCTTGCGGCGCCTTACTTGCTGCAGGCGGCCCTCCCCGCGCTTCCCTGCCCCAGCTCCCTCTGCCTAAATACCGGTGGCGACCAGGGTGGCTGACGATCTGATCGCCGCGGTCGCTGCCAAAGAAAATGCCGCGCCCCGAATCCTAGCGCCCTAGGCGACCACCTGGTTGCCTAAATGGTTGCACCGGCCCTGTTATGCCTACATTATTTTCTTTGCCAATACTATCTTCTGTTTGTCTTCTGCAGTGGTTCCCACCAGCATAATCTTTTTTTGTCTATAACCAATCTCATACCCTGATTTCACATCTTACTTCCCTAAATTATTTGTGTCTTAAAATCATTCTGCTTAATACCTAGCTTTTGAAGAACTCTCGTCTCTACTGCCTCCAGACTTCGTAGGTCTGTTTCATGTAATGCAGCTGCTTCCAAACCATAGAGTAATACTGTTACTGTGCTGGTTTGATCAATTTCCACTTTAATACCAAAGTGAAACATCTGATGTAAGAAAAGGGGGCATGGAATCACCAATGCTTTCATCATGTTCTTAAACTGGATATTAAGATTGTCAGATGAATTTGAGGGCATGACATTGGATGATCTAGACTTAAGTCCCTTAGCTTATGCAGATGACACAAAGGACAACTGACAGATTTTTGCATTAATTATGATGTTCTTAGCTACCTTGGAAAATTGGTGTCATCAACTTGGACTTGAAATACTACATCTTCTTGGCATTTATTATATCTTGGAAAAGAGAAGTGTTGAAATGCAGCACTGATGAAGTCATAGAACATGTAGAATCCTGTGTACTTAGGAAGCTTGATAAGTTGAAATGGTTCCATCAAGGATGAGGTTAAAAGGAGATGTGCCTTAGCCATGAGTGCTGCTCAGAAACTGACAAAATTATGCATTGATAAAACATTTTGGTTTTGGTCTCTAATTTTGGTTGATTGTGGCATTGCATTTAAACTTCTCTGAGTATTGATTACATTCTTACTTGGTTTTTTATTATTGTAAGTATTAAACACAGACAGATGTTACTCCTTTCTAACCCTTTCCTTTTGGATGCATTTCTTAGTTATTTCTGTAAGTGGTCTGCGGTTTTCCCATGACCTAGTCCCTGATATTTTGCTTCTCATACTTTATTTTCATGTTGAGTGTGCTGCATCTCTGCATACGGATATTAACTATTTAAACCTCCCATCCACCTCCATGTATTCTCTCTATATGCTGACTTACTCATTTGAATGCTGGATTGTAGGATGCTACTTTTGTACTCTATAATGTACTGAATTTTGGAGTAAATATCTGAAATTATACTTCCTCATAGAGCAATGATTTACACTTTGGACCAAATAAGAATACATTTGAAAAAGTGGGATTTTTTTCACCTTAAGATTCTGAAAAGTGTACACTCGCATTCATCCATACTCTATTCCAAAGAGAGATAAGGGCTTGTCTTCACTGAAAAGTTACATTGGCAAAACTATGTTTCTCATAGGTGTGAAAAATACATACCACTGGGCTAACCTAACCCCTAGTGAAGACCATGCTAGGTCAATGTATAAATTCTTCTATCAGTCTAGCTACCATCTCTCAGAGGTGGATTACATCTAATGACAAGAGAACTTCTCCCGTTGCTGTAGTGTCTACATTGAAGCATGACAGTGATACAGCTGCAGGGCTGCAACTGTGCCACTGTAGCACTTCAGTGTAGATGTAGCCTAAGGAGAACTAAGAGGGAGACTTCTCACATCAAATGAGAGATTACAGCTTGGGAAACCAATATTTGATTGGGTACCAGTATTTGCAGCATTTTATATTGCAGCACTCTTATGTAAAATAGAAACTGCACCATGCCTACAGTGCAATTAAAGAGCCCCTGAAAGCATCATTTTGGTGGTATGACAACATTTTATAATAGAAATGATGCCTTCAGGACTGAAAAAGAGACTGGAAAAATGGCAGTGTTTATTCAATAGAGCTGTGCTTTCATTTCACTCATACACATCTGCTTATTTGGCCATGTCTATGTGAGCAGGCTTACAGCTGCACAGCTGTACTAATGCAGCTGTGCCGCTGTAAGATGTCTCATGTAGCCACTCTAGGGCGATGGGAAAGAGCTCTCCCATTGACATAGCACTGTGACACTACCACTTATGCCATCAAAACTATGTCACTCTGTAGTGTGGGGTTTTTCCCCCCACACTAGGGTTGCCAACTTTCTAATCGCACAAAACCGAACACCCTTGCCCCACCTCTGTCCTGCAGTGAAGCCCCTTTCCCGCCTCCATTCACTCCATCCCCCCTCCCTCTGGCACATGCTGTTCCCCACCTTCACTCACTCGCTCATTTTCACTAGTCTGGGGCAGTAGGTTGGGGTGCAGGAAGGGGTGAGGGCTCCAGCTGTGGGTGTGGGTTCGGGGGGCGGGGGCAACAGAATTCCAAGCATTTACATCTTTGAAGATCTGTTTAAGAGGATTAGATTTGTATCACCAAGGACGTCTTCGAAGATAATGAGGTTACTCAGATTGAACTGCTGGTTTCATTTGGCCCAAAGCACTTCTAATGTTGCTGGTGATATGTGAGAAGGGAAGAAGCCAACTTGACTTGCAGATTCAAGATTGAGTTAACAAGGCTGGCAGTAAGAAGATACATCTTTTTATTTGTAAAGTGAGAATACAATAAACTTCTTGCTGCTATTATCATGTCTTTTCACGTCGGACCATACTGTAAGGATCCAGAACATTCCCCCCCTCCTCACATCTTCAGATAAGGTGCCTCCGGATTCGTTGTTGTTTCAGTTGTAATAATATTTCATGTTCAAAACTAGGTCATCTAAGAGGGGTTTCAGAAGGAATTTGAAGAAAGAGGAACCATTCTCCATTCACAAGAACCACATTATTGCGCTTCAGGGTCTCATGAATAAACTTTCTATAGCTCACCACCAGCCTGTGCACAGAAAATACCTTTTCAAAACATGTTTATTAGAATACATTAAGCTTCTTATGCTAAAACCAGTTTCCCAAAGTGTCAATCAGTTACCAGAATAAAAAAAAATTATTGTTTGAATATCAAGTTTTCACTGCTTAGAGAGGATTTCAGATTATTATTAGTATGTGAACTTGTAACGATAGCCACAGGGGTCAGTACATGCTAACCCCTGTTTATGTGCCAGGTGTACTAATCTTTTTTGTAGCGCTTATGTCAAGGGAGTGGAATCTGGAAATAAAGTTCACTCTCTTATCAGCACCAGTGTGACCAGGATGGATAACTATCAATTATCTTTCCTTTCTTTGTTGTTGTTTTTTTTTTAAATGGGAGTGGAGAGGAAATTTTTTTAAGTGGAATGCACTTCTCTTTTTAAAAATAAAATTCTTTGATATTATGGCAACCTATGTTAAGGCCTAAATTTACTACAATCTATTAAAATCATTTAAATTTGATTTTAAAAAAATAAATCAAACAGTACATGTTTGCTTCCAAAGTTTTAAAAATGTCAAACCACTACACTGTGGAAGTTGCTGGGCAGAACCCTGCAGTGAGACTGGTATCCTGTGGGTCCTGGAGAACACGCTAACATAATAATGGGGGAAATTTACTTTTTTGTGGGAGGAATATGGTGGGCAAAGAGAAAAAAAACAGTCTGCGGTAAGTGAGGGACAGAAAGAGATTTGATGGCTATTATAACGAGTTAAAGTAATTTTTTACATACTGAAAGCAAGATTTGTTCTTGTTTAGTGGTAAAAATTGTCTGAATTCCATTTATTTATATATATCTATATTAACCGACTATATTTTGGCTTTTTTGTGCGGTTATTTTTTAATAGCATGGAGGAATCTCTCTCTCTGGTGGGATTTGTGAAATCTAAGGTGTTTGCAGGTGGGAGCAAGATAAAAACACAAGAAACAATGCAGGAGCAGGTGGAAGTAGAAGTGGGTATTGGAGGTTGGGACAGGAGCGGGATTAAAAAAATAGTCCTGTGCAGGGTTCTATTGCTGGGTAAACATCTGGAACCAGAGTTTGTTGGAAAGCTAAACTGGTTTTGGACAGCAGTAGCCTCTTCTGCAGGATCAGAAAAAGTATTTTCTTCATTTCACTGTATTCAACTAGTTCAGTTTCATGACTACCTCATTCAAAGTTGAAATATTGAATGGAAGCTGGAAAAATAGGAAAGATGGTTTTCCTCTTCTAATCTGCAAATAAAAACAAGATCTGGAGGATGAGATCCACTAACTCTGAAATTTTGAAGGACAAGATGAGCAGAAACAATCAGTTCAATTCACTAAATACATTGTTTTAAATTTAAGACATGTTTTGATAAACTTACCTTTTTTCCTCAGGTATCCAGCACACTTTGGTAGTTTAATTTAACGACAATATTTTAAAATGCTGGTTTTGTTCATCTTTAACTCCAGTTTCCATTCAAATCCAACTTCACACAAAAAAGTAAAAAATTAATCATCTAGAAAATTTAGGGTGACCAGATAGCAAGTGTGAAAAATCAGGGCAGGGAGTGGGGGTAATAGGCACCTGTATAAGAGAAAGGCCCAAATATCTGGACTGCCCCTATAAAATTGGGACATCTTGTCATGCTCAGTAAATAAGAAATATCATCCACCACTTTCTAACATTAAAAAAAGTAAAAGTTAAGAATTTGAATAAGTGTATCATCATGGCTTAAAAAAAAGGACCAACTATATCCATAAATGAGAATCAGCCTTTCTTTAGGAAAATACAAATAAGTGCAAAACAAGATTAAAACCATATTGTGTCTTTTTATTCTGTTTTTAATTCAAGGTTTCTGCTTGCTGGTTTAAATCATGATTAAAATTGGTGATTTAAATCCAATCCACCCTGTTGTATTACACAGCTAAGTGAGAACTTTATTAGAGAAACACTACTTCAATCAAGAATAGTTTCCAGCATTTACTAGAATGCACAGAAGAAAGCTAAATCGAGTCTAAAGCTGCTGCAGGGCTCTTAGTCCATTTTGCTACTGCCATCTGGACTGGCCCTAACACATAGAATGTGCATATGGCACTTACAAATTGCTGGATTTTTTTTCCATGTGTCAACTAGCTCTGTGTTCTTCACATGGTACCAGAGCAGCAGCTGCAAGAGTAGTCACACAAGTTGAAACATTCTAAACATGCAGCCAAATGGTCTGTGGAAAAGTATTTGCCACATTCTGAAAACTCTGTTTTTGGCTACTGGCCTGGTGAATATTTATGGTGGCACCTTCATTTAGTAGAATAAGATAAGCATGACCAATCACCTATTGCTGATGAAACAACTGCAGCGTAATTATCGGAGGGCCAAATAAAAATATAATCAAATTTAATGGTCTCACAAATGGTAGGTCATCTGGTAAAATATTTAACACAGTGAATGATGTAGTCCCATTATGCAAGACTTACTTAAATAAAGAGGGATATATGCCCAGTCTCCCACAGATACACATGGCAAGGAGAGGGCATATACACAACTAGCTTGCTTTCTGCTCAATCATTTGCATCCTGAAGCTGGGGTAGGAAAATTACAGTCTGTGCATCAGAGAGCACAAAGACTAGGCAGATCTTTGGCCTGTAGTGCTTCCTGGTTCCTCAAAATTCTGCCCCACCTCCACACCAGCAAACAGAGTTAGACCAACATGGGATAAGGGAAGGGTTGCATGCTGACACTTTGTAGTAGAAGCCATGCTTCTCTTCTGCTCTGAAGTCATTGCTCTTGACTCAGGCACAATGCTTCTAGGATCTCCAATGGGAAGTCTATGTCTGATCCTGCCCAGTGCAGCCAGTGAATCACATGCCAAAATTTGATAGTCCTTAGAGACACTTACCTTGTAGCATGGATGCAGAATTTACTTACCCAATGAAAATAAAGAGTGGTAATAAACTGTCATTGTTTATGATTTACAGATGATTTAGAAGATGATATAAGAAGTGGAATATCTCACTTAATCAATTCCCTGCCATTGCAGGGGCCTGTGGCATTGGTGCATCTCAGGCTATGGCTACGCTTGCAGATGTAGAGCGCTGGGAGTTAAACCAGCCCTCAGAGACAGCAGCAGGGAAAGTGCTGCTGCGTGTTTACTGTCAGCTGCAAGTGCAGTGGCGTGGCCACATTAGCAGCTCTTGCAATGCTACAGCCCCTTCCATCCCTCCCCCCTCCTTCCCCTAGCATCTCTATCATGCACATGCCTGCCTCTGAAGCAGGAGCATTCCTCAGTGATGGTTTGCTTTGTGTCCCGGAGCAGATAAGCATGCCGGCTGTCAGAAACGGAGCTTTGAAAGGGGATATTCGCATGCCTGCAGCCGAGTTCAAAACAATGACCAGAGTGGCCACTTGACTTCAGGGGATTATGGGATGTTTTCAGAGGCCAATCCCAGCGCAGTATTGCAACATGTTGTCCATACTGACACCCAGGCATTTCAGCCAGGGCACAGCAAGCTCTATATTTCTCATGGCGGTGAATTACCAGGGGTGCTCCAGTCACATAGTCCAGGCGCTATAAGTGCCTTGCCAGTGTGGACACCTCAGGAGTTAGGGCGCCCGGGGCTGCAAGTGTAGCCAAGCCCTCAGTCCCTCTTGTTCTGTCAGTGGCACACAAAATATTTTAGTTTCCTGAGGGCTGTAATATTTTGGCCAAGACTGATTGTGGTGTGTGGATGTTGGGTTAGCTAGACCATCCTTGACAGGTGTTTGTCTAACCTGTTCTTAAAATCCTCCAGTGATGTAAATTCCACAAACTCCTTAAATAATTTGTTCCAGTGCTGACAGTTAGGAAGTTATTCCTAATGTCCAACCTAAACTGCCCTCCTGTCCGCAGTAGATAAGGAGAACAATTTATTACTATCCTTTTTAGAGCAACCTTTTATATACTGGAAGACAGTCATGCCTCTCCTCAGTCTTCTCTTATGCAGACTAAGCAAATTCTTTTTTCAATCTTTCCTCACAGGTCACGTTTTCTAGACCTTCAATTATATTTTTGCTCTTCTCTGGAGTTTCTCTAGTGTATCCACATCTTTCCTGAAGTGTGGTGCCCAAAACCGGACACAATACTCCGGTTGAGGCCTTATTAGTGCTTAATACCTCTCATTTGGGGCCTGATTCTGATCTTGCTCACAGTGGTGTAACCCTGGTATGAGATTAGATTCAGGCCCCAAGGGTTTATTTCTCCATATGTACACAGCACAAGCCTGCTTTTCTAAATCTATCTAGCTTAACCCCTTTATAGGGCCCCCAGTACCTTGTTGTCTGAGTATCTAACAGTCTCTAATGTATCTATGTGCACAACAACCCTGTGAGGTAGGAGTGCTACTATCCTCATTTTACAAATGGGGAACTCAGAGACAGAGACTAAATGACCTTCTTGTGGTCACACAGGAAGTCTATCAGAACAAGGACTCAAACCCACATCACCCTACTAGGGCTACTGCCCTAATCACTGGACAGTCTTCCCTCTCAGCCATCTTTACTCTATGGACATGATGTCATCTGGCACATCCTTCGTTTATGTGCACACAATTCAAGCAATGGGGCTTTGAAATTGCTTTAGTTTGTATATCAGTATTGCATTCTGCAATGCCACTGGTAAATAGAACCTGTAGAGATAGGGAAATTAACAAGAGGCACATTGGCAGAAAAAAACAAATTTATGGAAAGATAAGACTTAACAAATGTCAAATTATAGTGATACTACAAAGCAAAGATTGTCTTTTCTTGGTAAAAATATATCTTGGTGATCTTACATGGGTGACTCTAGAGCTTGATTGTACCAGGAACTTTAATATGAACATGATGTATTGGAGAATGACTTCAGCATCAGAAAATAAACTATCAAAAAGAATAATGACCTCTCCCTAAATGCAGTTAACAGTAGGTTGCTAGAAGCATAGCTCATGAAGAAGCTGAATGTATGTGTTATAAAATTGGAAGGCTGACTCATCTGCTGTCAGCCCACTTGACACTGTTTTTATTTTTGTTTTAAATGTACTTTGATGACCAGATTTAAGAGGTGAAATTCCCTGCACACTGTCAGAAGGCATAAAAATGATAATACTTACAATTCCACTTATTATACTATCATAGTTCAGCTGAGGAGGAATTTTGTGCCAAGCTCTCTGTTTTCAGGTGCATTTAACTTCCCTGAATGGTTACTCTTTGGTCTAAAATGTCTTTGTTTTTGTTCTTTCCAGCCGCACCCTTTTTCCCCCCTCACCCCAACCCACCCAACACATGGGGGAGTATTTGGCACAGTTAAGTACTATTCTGTTTTTTGTGTAAATGTTTAAATGTTTCTGTCCACACTTTAAAGTGCTGTCTTGAGTGCTCAAATGACTCTTACGAAAAACAAAGAGAAAAATTTTGGACCTCAGAAGAGCTGCTCACTTGATAAAGCTACAAGGAGGAGGATTTAATCCACCTTTATTCCTCCACCAAAACTTGACTTTCCAGGGTACAAAATGACATCTGGTGCAGGCCAAAGCATCTTGTCACTATTCTAACTCCCATTGGCTAGAAAGGCTGCATACTAGTTGGGGATGGGTGCAACACATCAAGCTGTGGCTCTTTTCAGATCCTGTCCCTTCCCTGCAATGTCTCCTTCCTACACCAGCTGGGCCTGATACAACCTTGTCCTGAGTGCTGCGCTGGCTTCATGTCAGCCTGGTCTCCTGCTTTGTTTCTAAAAGTTCAAATGTGGTGTATATATACTCCTTGGTGAGTGCATACATAATAATTTCCCTTACAGAATGAAGTGATATAGAGGTCTGAATCCATCAAGGCACAGCACACACTGAGTTCTTGGCCATGTACTGGCTTGCTATATGAGGATGGCCTCTACCCCTCCAACTGGTGAGGCAGATGCAAAGCTACCCCACACTCCTGAGGCTGCCATAACCCTGTTGTGATTACGGATCCTTTTATGGGAGCAGGGGAAATGAGGATGGCAGGATCCAAATAGCAATATATCCCTGTCTTTGCCCCAATCACTTCTTCAGAGACAAACTGTCTCATGTACATGACTCCTAGTATCTAGCTTCGTTCCTTGCACTGTGAAATTTAACTGCTATGAGGAGAGCCCCCAATAACATAAAGGCGTGAGCGTAGAAATGTAGTGCTGGAAAGGACCTCGAGAGGTCGTCTAATCTAGCCCCCTATACTGAGACAGGGCCAAGTATACCTACCCCATCTCTGACAGGTATTTTGTCTAACCTAGTCTTAAAAACTTCCAGTGACAGGAATTCCACAACTTTTGCAGGAAACCTATTTCAGAGCTTAACTATCCTCATTGTTAAATTTTCCCTAATATCTAACCTAAATCTCCTTTGCTGCAGAGTAAGCCAATTACTACTTATCCCACCTTCAGTGGACATGGAGAACAATTGATCATTGTGCTCTTGTAACATCCCATAGTATATTTGAAGACTGTTACCAGATTCTCCTCTCAGTTTTCTTTTCTCAAGACTTAACATGGCCAATTTTTAAAAAATGTACTCATAGGTCAGGTTTTCTAAAACTTTTATAGTTTTTTATTGCTCTCCCTTTGACTCTCTCCAATTTATCTGTGTCTTTCCTAAAGTGTGGTGCCCAGAACCAGACATGGTACTCCAGTTGAGGCCTCGCCAGTGCGGAGTAGAGCTGAACAATTACCTCCTGTGTCTTACAACACTCACTTTAATCAGTGGCGGATTAACAAATTTGGTGCTCCTAGGCCCTCAACAAATTTCGTCCCCCCGCTCACCTGTGCTCCACCTTCTCCCCCCTTCCATCTGTCCTTTATACCAGTATGCCAGTCATGAGACTTATCCCTCCAAGTCTCTGAAGCCAATTGCCATAATTTAGCTTATGAACTAATACTTCCATATTTTCCCCCTTTTTATTCCCCATACTCCTTGCATTTCTATATAGGCATCTAAGATACTGAGCAGATTATCCCACTGCTATCACTCTTGTTGCTTCTTCCTCTCACCAAACATCTGCCCCTTTTTTAAGGTCAACTTTTTTAATATCTACATTTCGGCTTTTGTCACCTGCCCCCTTGAATGTAATTTAAAGTCCTCCTCGCTAGGTTGGCAAGTCAATTCGTGAAGATGCTCTTCCCCTTCTTGATCAGTTGGGCCCCCCGATCTCTTCCCATCAGTCCTCCTTCCTGGAACACCATCTTCACAGCCTTGCATTCATCTCCAGGATGCGTGTCCCTCTGCCTGGGCCCTGATTGTCAACCAGGAAGATGAATGAGAACACAACCTGTGCCCCTGAACCCTTCATCCTTTCTCCCAGAGCCCTATAGTCATTGCGTATCTGCTCAGGGTTATACCTGGTAGTATCTGTAGTGCCCAAATGGGTGAGCAGCATGGGATAATGGTCAAACGGACATCAACCTTTCCGTAACATCTTGAGGATGGGCTCCATGCAGGCAGCACACTTCCTGGGACATCATATGAAGTCAGCAGACAGATGCCACCCCCCTCCTTGGAGAGTCCCTAGCTACCACCACCTTATATCTCCTCCTCTTGGGTGTGGTGGCCATGAGTCTCCCATCTCTGGGGCCAGGTGGGTCGTCATTCTCAACCACTGGGTTCTGCTCCTCTTCTCCGGTTACTAGTATGGCATACTGGTTCTTGACTGCAATGGACAGGGGATTTGGGTTGGTGGAGGATGGTGGAGCGTTGTCTACTCCCCGAGATGGCCAGAAGCCAGTCTCCTCCCCATAAAGCCTCCTCCTCTGGCGCTGCTGTAGTTGGCTAGCCTCCTCCATTCTGGATGTATCCATATGCATCCTGCCAGTGAAGTCCTTGTGCTGCTGTATGCTGTGCAGGCGAGTCACCTCATCCTGTAGTTCTTTGCTTCCCAACAGACACCACAAACAGATACCTCTCATACAGGGTTGTTTCCCCCTTCCTGGCTTTATTTGGCAGGCAGATGCAGGCTGTATTCAGAAAAAGTCAAGACCAGGACCTAGGTAGAAGTCTCCAAGGTCAGGATGCGTGTCTGGCCAGGGCCCCCAAAGGTGCAAGCAGAGAAAGAGCTAGCAGTGGTGTTGGCAACATGCCATCTTCCTCTTATCTCAAGTTCCTCCTTGTAGAGTACCTGCAAGGTAGGTGATATGTCTGCCTTCCTCCACTCGCTAACTCAACTGGCTAGCTCCTTTAGTCTTGCAGCTGCCTTCCTCTTGATTTTCTATTGAGTGCAGCAATCCAGTTATATTTGGGCATGCATATATCTGGTTATCCATACTTGGAATAAGGCGTTTGAATTTTAAAGCTGGTACAGTAAAACAATATAGGCCAAATTCTGCAGTGGAAATTAATGGAAAAATATGAATTAAGCTAATACATACATGCCGTACTCTGTAGCAAATGACACCAAAATTTTTCAGCGAGGCCCCTAAACTCTGCAATACTGCAGTGGTGAATTCTCTGGCAACCTCAATTAATTTCCTACATTAAATGAGATGTAATAATGTTCATCATGTAGATTCTGAGTCTGTCTTTCTCTGATACATATGAGAATGAGTCAAAATCCATATTTCTTATTGCACAACTGGCATTGATAATAGATTATCAAAAATACTGTGATCTGTGCCATATTAATATATCAGTGGAACAAAATAGATGTATCATCAACTGTCTTATAAAAAGATCAGTTAACATTACAGCAATTATCTTAAGGGAAAGGACTAAATTACATTCATTTAAACTATTGTGAGTTAAGGTTCACAAAGTGTACATCCAAAACACCTCAGGTCTCTTGACAAAGAGTTTGTATCTTTATCCATGCTGGATCAAGTTATGCACTCAGAATCAACTCCTGATCACACCGAACTCTCACAGTCTTCAATAGAACCAGGTTGCATCCCTTAATGCCCATGAATTTCAAAGATGTTAGGATATAACCTATTTCTGTAAAGTTTTTCAACAGATTCTTTTTTTATCCTTTCCATCCTTTTCTACACCGGTATGTTCTGAAATTGTAATTTTGAGAGCAGTGGAAATCTATCCTTTATGTCAAACCACATGGACATTTAATCAGATAACTATCACAATGCCTATTACAAGTTAACCTGTGTCACATATTATATTTCTTCTTTGAGTGAGGAATAGAAATGTCCATGAAGCCTGACACATGTAGGAAATGGTTCCAGAGTTCTAAAAAACAAGATTTTACAGCACTATCTGCTGGGAAGAAAAATGAAAGAATCGTGTACTTAAACTATTGCGTTAATTGTGGGAGGATGTAATAACATCATGTGTAGCCAGGTGAGTCTGTTAAAATGGCACACTTATAAATATGTTCTAAAATGAGTTCCTTTGAGATTCATTATTAATGTTGTTTGCATTTCAGCACAAGTCTAATTGGATAAATAAATAATGAAAGATTTTTGTGTCTGTCTTTAAAAGCAGTGCTAGAACAGCATCTCTGCAGGTTAGTATCCACTGTGAGAGCACATGAGAGAAACTTTGGGTAAACCTACAGAACCTGATTCTTGTCTCACCTGCCTAGTCTGAATTAAAAGGAAATCCACTGAGATTAATGGAGTTCTACTGGAGTAGAACTAGTTGTGACAGGAAAATCAGGCCCATATATTTTATTCCAAAATAAGATTGAAGCTGCAAATGACTTTTACAATCAGAGCACTGATTGTAATTTGTATATAGGCCAGGGGCGGGCCATGAATGCTCCCAGAATTGGGGTTGGGGTGTGGGAGGGGCTGAGGGCTCTGGTTGGGGGTATGGGCTCTGGGGTGGGGTTGGAGATGAGGAGTTTGGGGTGTAGGAGGGTGTTCTGGGATGGGACTGAGGGGTTCAGAGGACGGGAGGGGGTTCAGGCTCTAGCTAGGGGTGTGGGCTTTGGGGCACAGCAGAGGGTGAGGGCTTTGGGGTGCAGGAGGGTGCTCCAGGCTGGGATCAAGGGCTCTGGAGGGTGGGAGAGGGATCAGGGCTGGGGCAGAGGTTTGGGGAGTTGGCGGAGCCTCGGGGTGCAGACTCCAGGTGACGCTTAGCTCAAGTGGCTCCCAGAAACAGCAGCAAGTCCCTTGTTTGGTTCCTATGCAGAGGTGCGACCAAGCATCTCTGCACGCTGCCCTGTCCGCAGGCATCGCCCCTGCAGCTCCCATTGGCACTTGGAGTGGGCACAGTGTACAGAGTGGAGCACCCTGGCTGACCCTATGCATAGGAGCTGGAAGGGAGCCATGCTACTGCTTCTGGGAGCTGTGTGGAGTGGCTCCCAACCTTGCTCCCTGGCTGGAGCGCTGGACCAGGGCAAACCCCAAACCCTGCTCCCCAGTGGAAGCTCGAGGGCCGATTAAAACAGCTGGTGGGCCGGATCCAGCCTGCAGGCTGTAGTTTGCCCACCCCGATGTAGGCCAGGAGATAGTGTGTGTTTCTGTGTGTTTGCTTTCATGCATATATATATATACTTTTTTTCTGATCCAGATTGGGATACTTTGCACAACAAATAGTCCCATTGTCTTCACTGGGATGAACACATAAGCTTTGTGCTATTGAACATAAGCTAAAGGTATCATAATTTCATCTTTTCTGACATGTACTTTGCAGATCAGAGAGGATGCTGTTATGGCATCCTATCAGCATAATCTGTCCATGATAAATATCCAGTGTCACCATCACACTTGGAAATAGCTATACCTTTTTACTTGGCATTGTAAAGTTCGGAAGGCAGCCATCAGCTTTAAAGGCATGGTCTGTTTGTCCTAGCACCTTGGGGAATTAAATCTAAATGTAAGTGAATTAACTATAGTTGCAGTGATTGCACTAGATTCTGCCCTGAGTTATTCTGGATTCTGCTGGTGTAAACCAGAATAAAGGTACCCCAGCAGCAGAAAGTCCCCTTGGGGAAGGTAGAATTTTCATAAAGCTGTGAAAAACTCCCATCTAGCAATCTCTGAGTTGGACTGTTTCTCTGCTTTTGCTTCTTGTCTGGTGAAACATTGGGTCCACTGGCTACATTGCTGGACCTTTCCTTAGGGTGTCAAGTGTTAGCCTTTTAAGCTGTTTCTCAACAAGCCTTAAAATGGTGTCATAGCTGTGGCTAATTATTGCTTCTTTTTTTAGGGGAAGAGGAATGGGAACACTGTAATGAGACAAATTTGATCTTATTTGGCATTCTTACATTCTCTTTGATTCCTTTCAGTCTTACTTTTAAACTGGATGTGGTACAGAATCTTCACTAGTTTCCTACTTGATGCTGTCCCTCTAGCAATGGGCAAAAGCCTGGTGAATTAATCTGTTTGTAGATTCAAATACCATTTGACCATGAAGTTTTGTAACTTGCTAGCAGGAGTGTATGATATTGTTTGTTTGAGTTTTTCTATCTTTTTATCCTAGATATCCTAGAGGGGGGTTGGAGGCAAGTACTCATCTGCCCTGAGCCATTACTCATCTGGTGCTGCAAGTATCTCCCATATTAGTGTGTGTTTTGGGCCCCTAAGACAATTATTGTGAGAGTTTGGGTGGAAGTATTGCCAGTGTGCTTATGTCACACAAGTCTGTGTCCTGTTTTCATTAATCCAAATAAGGGGGTATCTGCTGTTCTGCTGTTTAACTGGCTGAAGGTAATCGGAGTAAGACAGATAAGAAGCTAGTGGCATGAGGGAAGAATTTGAAGCTGTAGTGATGGGTCATGCCACTACTCTTGAGGTAGCTTGTTCATCTTTTGTTCAAGAGATTTGTAATGTGACATGTTTTTGGCCATCTCCTTCTATAATGTGAAGTGGTATTAATGCCCAAAGAAACCTTTTTCCAGCTCCATCTGGTTAGTCATTTTCAACCATTTCTCTCAGATTTGGGCCTTGCCACAGTTAACCATGATTTTGCAGTATTCCACTCTGGAATTCACAATGTGTTTTCATGGAGTTAGCTTTTCAAATCACTCAGAAACATCAGCTAATAAAACATGCAGCTGGACATTTGTGCATGTAGCATATTTAAAGCCAAATTTTCAAAGGTCTTTGAAATTTTGGCTACATCAATTTCTGGGTTCCCATCTCAAGACACTAGATGTCTACAGTGGAAACCCTAAAACGGAGGTAACCAAAATGATGTGCACTTAAGAAAAATTCATAGATCCCTAGAAATGTAAGGCTGCAAGTGACCTCAGCAGATCATGTAGTCCAGTCCTCTGCACTGATGCAGGACCAAGTACACATGGACCATCTCTAACAGGTGTTGTTCCAACTTGTTCTTAAAAATCTCCAGTAATGAGATTTCCACATCCTCCCTTGGTAACCTATTCCAGTACTTAACTATCGTTATAGTTAGAAAGTTTTTTTCAATATTTAACCTGAATCTCCCTTCCTGCAGATTAAACTGATTACTTCTTGTATCCTCAGTTAACATGGACAACAATTGATCACTGTCCTCTTTATAACATCCTTAACATATATGAAGGCTGTTCTCAGGTCCCCCCTCAGTCACCTTTTTTCAGGTGTAAACATACGCCTTTTTTAAAGCTTTTCTTATAGGTCAGGTTTCTACACCTTTTTTATAATTTTTGTTGTTCTCCTCTGGACTCTCTCCAGTTTGTCACCCCATCTTTCTTAAAGTGTGGTGCCCAGAACTGGACTCAGTCCTTCAGCTGAGGCCTCACCAATGCTGAGTAGAG
Organism: Chelonoidis abingdonii; assembly: GCF_003597395.2. Classification (NCBI taxonomy): domain Eukaryota; kingdom Metazoa; phylum Chordata; order Testudines; family Testudinidae; genus Chelonoidis; species Chelonoidis abingdonii. Next base: position 41,177,404 of record NC_133775.1, on the reverse strand, counting down.
TAGAACAGTTACGTCCTGTGTTTTACATACAACACTCCTGTTAATACACCCCAGAATGATATTTGCCCTTTAGCAAATGCATCCCATTGTTGATTCATATTCAGTGTGTGATCCTCTATAGCTCCCAGATCCTTTTCAGCGGTACTGCTACTTACCCAGTTATTCCCCAATTTGTAGTTTTGCATTTGATTTTTTTCCCTTCACTGGTATGTCACTTTGCACTTGTCTTTACTTAATTTTATCTTTTTGATTTCAGACCATTTCTCTATTTAATTTGTGAAGGTCATTTTGCATTCTAATCCTTTCTTCTAGCTTGGTATCATCCACAAACATTATAAGAATACTCTCTACTCTATTATCCAAGTCATTCACGAAAATATTGAATAGTACTGGACTCAGGATGTACCTGTGAGATCCCAATAGATACATCCTCCCAGTTTGACAAGGAATCACTGATAAGTAACCTGAGTACAGATTTTTCTACCAGTTGCACACCCACTTTACAGAAATTCAATCTAGACCACATTACCATAGTTTTCTTAGGAGTATGGGCTGAAAACAGTTCTTGAGCAGCATTAATTTTAACATAGAAATCTCTGTTTATCTTGGGTCCTGTCTACTGGAGCGTAACTTTAAAAAAAACAGTAGACAAAAAGGAAAAGTAATTTTATTGCATACAATTGTAACCTCCAAGGAGGTTACCTAGATTCCTGGGCTCCGTCTGCTGTTCACCCAGGGAGAGGCACACCGTCCTTGGTAGGACGCGGGAGCAAGGCAGACTTAGAGTCTGCCTGGCAACCAGTAGGGAGTGAGATGCCCCTCCCAGGGAGCTCAGGAAAGGGGAGAAGCCATTTTTGAGTCAGTTTGGAGCCAGCTAGGGCAAGGGCAGGACTGGCTGTGTGGGGAGCTGGTAAGTCTCAGGCCTGCATGTAGGGTTCCCCCTGAGAACTGGCCTCTGGGGACCTGAAAGAAAGATCCCTTAGCTGAGCTGTTCCCTCTCCACTGATGACTCCCAGTTTGTAGAGTTTTGCTGGGAAACGTCCCCAGCCAGGCTGAGTTAGCCCTCCAGCTCCCTAGGTGAGACCAGTTACCACATGGTCAGCTCTGCTCTGGCTGCTAGTCCAGGGCTGCTGCCTGCTGTGAGGGTGTCTGGATGCTGCGGTAGGAGACTACCTTTGGGATTTTAGTACAGTTGTGTAATCTGCACCTTCAGTCCTGCACCCCTGTGTGGTGAGGGGAAATCCTGGGACTAGAAGCAGCCTTTCTCCTGCCTGAAGAGGATTCCTGCGAACCCCTCTGCAGTGACGGAGGAGTCCAAAGTCATCTGTGAACCTGAGGGTCATTCATGGAGTTTGTGAGTGCACCATCTTTCAGTGAGTCAGGAAAATTCCTTTGGGGCCTCCGTACTCCCTGAACTGGGTCCTCAAGCCAGGGAGCAAGGGTTTGGGGATTTTATAACCTGCTGCATATTAAACCTGTGGACGGACTTACCACCTTCTCCCACTTGTGAGTCCTTTGGGCTGTACTGAATCCAGTCAGCCACACTGCTAAAGCACTGCAGAGGATATTGTGGTCATAGGTCATCAAGGGCCCCAATAAACTACGTGTACCAACAGGACACTGATCTTACATTTGCTACATCAGGTCACGTGACCGGGGAAAGTCACGGATATTATCAGCATGGGCACCAGTGGCCCTAAGAATAGTGTTTTACCCTTTTATGTTATACTAGTCTCCTGTTTAATATAATTGTTGTGTTGAATATTTATGTGTTTGTGCTATTTCTTGGAAGTCTCCAACTATTTGGCAAGTAAGTGGGGATTATCCTGTGGTTAGAATTTTCCTCCCAAGCTGCCCTGGTGACCCTGCCAGGAAGGAATGAGGGGGGGGTGGAGGCACCACCAAATAAATTCACAGGAAAAAATAAAGAAGATACACCCTGCTGAGTGGGCGGCAGGATCCAGAAGAACCCAGACCTGTCCATCAAAACCTGTAAGCAGATTGGCATTAAAGAAGGTAACCAGGTGGAGAGGGGGCGCTACAGAAATTAAATACATATCCCTTGAGATTTTTTACAGATGGCACATTTTATAAAAAGAGAAGAGATGTATAATAACTTTTCTGCTAGATAAATTAAGGTACAAAGAAATTTAAGTGGCACATAGTAAACAAGCTTGTATAAGTCCTTATGTGATTCCCTCTCAGCCCGACCACTTCCCCCTCCCAAATGATACTGCAAGAATGGTAGGCAATTTCTTTCAACCCATGTGTTTACCAAGAAGAGTTCATTACCAGAAACACTGAATGTAAAACAAACGTTATTTTTCTCATTGCTTAGAGAATTGTAGTGCTCTCGTTTGCATTTAACTTGTGTCCATTGCATCCTTATCTTCACTTTAAAACCTACTGGGGATGTTTGAATTCTTTGTTCACTCCTTCAAGCCTGCTTCTGTATTGCACAAAGTACTTCCTGTCAGAAAACTCCAAATGATTATGTAGTTGATGGATTTTTACTCCTCTTATCCTTTTCTGAATCTTTTAAGACTGTTCATTTCATATTGCCCCCTTAAGTTTTGGCACAATCAAAAGATAAGGCTTAAAGTACACTTGGTCAAAAAACAAAAAACCTTTTACAGAAAGACTTGCATACTCAGTGCATTAAGAAAGGCATTACAACTCGTAAAAGGCAAAGTGATAAATAAGTTATCAAAGGAAGTTTCCACTAGAATGGAAGTAACATATATCCCACAGGAAGCTATTAGGAGCCCCATTAATACCACAAGTGAAAGTTTAACTTATTAATGTAATCTAAATTGTATTGAACTCACCAACTATCAAGGGGAGTACTCAATTGCTGTGGTCTTGTGGTTGACCCACTCCTGTGATTTCTCAAAACCTTTCTCTTTCTCTCTCTTTGTTATATAAATTGTTCAGTCTTGATTATTCAAACCACAAGGAACTTGAACTCTGTTATTCATAACAAGGTTGTGTCTCTTGATATCTATTAATTATACTGAAAATTCCCTTGACTATCTGAAACTCAGTTATACATGCATAGTCAGTGCCCCCACCACTCCTGGTGTTCATGATTGTGTTGTATAGCTCTAAGGCTGCACTGATTGAGTGCAATGATCCTCTCAGATGCACACCACATACATGGGACTTGAACTACAGTAGTGACAATGACGGGAGGAAGGAAGTCATGTAATTTTTCTATAGAGTGAAGTGCTCTGCTAACCCCCACATGCATGTTACATTCAGGAGGCAAACTCTCAGAAAAAGAGGAATGGCTTCAGACAAAGTAGGTGTGGCCAGGATTAAGATCCTGATCTAGCAATGTACTCAAGCATGTGTAGTAGGACTACTCCCAGGTTTCAAGATAAGTATGTGCTTCAATACTTCCTAAGATTAGGAGCTAAGTAAGATGCCTCAGATATTCATTAATGAAATTTAGAAGGAAGGAGACTGACAGTAAGGGAAGTGTGCTTTCTAAACATTCATGGATTCTGTGAATCACAATTTCTACAGTATGTAAGGTACCACTCCTAAACTTTGTCCTTATGCATGTCGGAATGACTCTAGGGCATGCAGGGAAAGAGGTGAGTGTGTTATCAGGGTGAGCAGTAGAGCTGATGTATGGCTTTGTCTAGACAGCACTTAATAGGTGATATAAAACACTTGCAAGAGATCATTGTCTAGAAACTGCAAATGTGGTAACCTCAATATCTGTTTTGTACAGGATGACCTCATAGCAGTTGTGGTGTTCACCTGTCTGCTAGTCAGTGCCCTCTTGCGTGCTTGCTATTGGCATCCATCACCCTGTGCTACATAATTCACTGTCACATGTAGCAAGCTGCCCTCAGACTGAATCCCAGTAGTACTGTGCCATCAATCACAGACTAGTCAATAAAGTAGTCTCATTTGCTGTGCCTGCACTGACACCTCATCTGTCAGCCAAAGGGTAGTTTCCTAACTTGTGATGGTTATTGTCTGACGTGATCCCTGCAGCTAGGAGATGCCGTAAATGTGCATGACTTCACTGCTTTTCTGTCACTGTCTTTTACTCTTATATTTGCCCTGGGAGAACTGCAAACAGGCACTTCCTCATGTGTCTCTGCACATGAATTCCTGAGTATAGTCAGGAGGAAAGCAGCTAGGGTGACCAGATGTCCCAATTTTATAGGGACAGTCCCGATTTTTGGGTCTTTTTCTTATATAGGCTCCTATTACCCCCCACCGCCATCCCGACTTTTCACATTTGCTGTCTGGTCACCCTAAAAGCAGCTTATGTCTTGCATGCCACAATTTTAGCCAATTTTGTGGTGCATCACTTTCTTTCCAAGTTTTTGTATGTGAAGGGGGTGATATAGTCTCTTGAATTAAGTACTTCTGCACACTACACTTAACTGCTGCAAACACCAGTCTAGTTTGCAAGCAGGTCCCATACGTTTTTCAGGGGAAAAAATGAAACTAGAAATGTTGCAGGGCCCTCTAAAGCGGGCACAGTCCTCATTGGCATGACACACATCCTGCCATTTTCTGGGCATGTCACTCCCATTGAAAATAGGCTAGATCCTGAGGACCTACCATGTTGGGACCAAAGGCTGTGGGGCATGATCCAGGCACAAAAATGGCTGAAAGTTACTTATCTTGGCATTGCCCTGATCACAGGGCCGCTGGATGCAGAGCAGTTTTCTGTGCACATTACAGAAACCTTACGGCTGATCTCTCAAACCTGACTGCCCTTGGCCCCCATGTTCTGTTTCGGCATCAAGTGATTAGTCAGCATCTGAGGCTCTTGATCCATTCTCCCTTTTCCCAGGCATGTCCCCCAGAGTCTGTGTAACCCTCTTCCCTCCCTTACCATGGTGTTGTAGAAAGGACCTGGCAGACATTTGATCAACACACATTGAAAGCAGGGAACATCCAGGGCTGAATGTGAGGTGAAGGCCATGTGTTCCCATCAGTATAAGGTAAGGATTTTGGCATCCAAACTTATATCTTGGTCGTCCAATTGTTGTCACCGCTTGAAATAGCTCTAGGTTGTCCTATTGCTGCTGGAAGGTATGGGAGCTTCCCCATTCTACAGTAATCATGAATTGTGAGATCATTTGGGAAGGGAGAGGAGGTTTCCTTGAGCTACGGCTTTATCTGTTGGTTATGGTTTTATGAAAAGCTTCCCAGAGAAAAACCTTTGAAAATTAAACAGTTTATGTTCATTTTTTGAAGCCATTATACTCTTCAGATTTCACTAAAGGAGATACTTTGTAGGATTTTATTCTCTTATTAATACTACCAGTTAGCATTAATAAAAGTTATCTATCTAAATCTCCTATTGCATTGAGGGGACCTCAAGGAGTATAAACCCACAGTAGCATTTTTATACCAGTAAAAATGCAAAAAAAAAAGTGTCTTTACAGACAGCAGAACTCTTAAAGTAATAATTCTGTATTAGGTGTTTGTGGTGCATGGACAGGAATGCACTTCAAGGTACAATTGTCTAATGATGCTAAATGTGATGATATCAAGTAATTGTTACCATTAGTATTCAGAGTATAAGTAAATATGCCATTATAATACAATAAATCAATATCAATCATTTATTAAATTCTCTATATATACTTACTAAATTTTAAAGACTATGGCATACGTGCTTTATCCATCTGAATATATTAATTAAGTGAATAATTTTAGGTCTGAAACAAGTCAATGGAAAGTGAGAAATCCTGTGACTGCATCAGTGCTGGTTATGTAGCAGAGGTGCAAATAAATGCATAAAACATAACATGCTAGTTGTGGATCAGCCGTGTAGTGCATGGTTTGATGGGATTATGAAGATAGGCTTACAAGGAATAGACAACCCTAACCGTGTTTAAAAAAGATAAATAAAAAAAGCTTTCTAAATATACAGTATTAATAGAAAGTAATTAGTGGCCAAAACACAATTTGAGGCTTTTCTGTATTTTAAAGAAGAGGACGTTCCTAACATTCTGCTATGTCTAATGAAAGTGAAAAGTAGATGTGGACAAGATGCTGAGAAGTCAACAAGTATGCCATATAGTTTGCTTTTAAAGAGAATGTCTCAACCGAGGTACGTTGTTATGCCCCATTCACAAAAATAGTTGTGTCACGGGCCATCTGTTTGGCAAGGAATGGCATCCTGTTATAAAATGAGAAAGTAATGTTTGTTGCTGTTGAACAGTGATTGCCTTACAATGGGATAGATACATAGGTCTTGATTCGTCCCTCTGGATGCTGAGATGTGCAGCCTTCTTCTCTATCCAAAAGCTGTGCCTGAGATAGGTGTTAGTATCCATTTTTTTACTGATGGGAAAACAGAGGTTAAGTGATTTGCACAAGATCATGCAGCAAAACAGTTGCACAGTTGGGAATGGGACTCAGGTCTCCTCACTCCCAGTCTGGTGGCCTGTTCATGGACATGTTTATTGTGTAAATAGCATATTTTTAAAATAATATGCCTCCGCTCTCCTTCTCTTAGAAACTGATCTAAAACACATTAAAATCAATTAAAGGACTCCTGTTGATTTCTTTGAATCATGCCCTTATTGTGCAAATTTTTGGTCCCAGATGAACTACAGTGCACAAGAGGTTTGTTAGCACTGACAGCTATTCAAGCACAGCAACCTATAAAGATAAGTGCTGTATACACTTTGCCTCTTAGCAACATAGGCACCTAATAATATGCATTTGGGTTCAACAAAGAATGACACTGACATGCAGGGGTCCTATGAAACTGCTTAACTGAACATTAATGGAGCCTTTCATGAAAGACACCAATTCTTCAGAGCTCTGCTCCAATCAGGAAAAGCCCCTGATCTAGCAGAGTTTACAAAATTCACTGAGCAAGTTTGTTGGGCTTCTAAAGTGTGCAGAAGGCCAGTCTGCAGTCCCTTTTCAGCTGGTCACCTATACAGGTCAGAAAGGGTTTTTCTCCCCCCTCCCCAATGTATTCAGTTTTGTGTTTTGTTTTTGTTTCCTTACTCTGAAGCATCAGGGATGGCCACTGCTGGCGATGGGACATTAGACGGAGAAGGCCAGGGCTCTGAGATTGCACCGAGCATTCTGTCTCAGGGACTTTACTGGCTGGTTCTTGCTCACATGCTCTGGGTCTAACTGATCACCATATGTGGGGGTCAGGAAGGCGTTTTCCCCCAGGTCAGATTGGCAGTGACCTTCCTCTGCGGAGCGGGGTGTGGGTTGTTTGCTGAGATCATCTGAGTATATTTCATGTAATCATTTCCTTGCTATTGCAGGGGCCATGGGCACTGGTGCACGTTGGTTCCTCCTGTTCTCTGCCTGTGGTTCATAATAGTTTATTATCCTTGGGATGTCAGACTTTGGTCTAATTTTGGTTCTTGGGTTCAGCGTGCAGGTGCGGGGTCATGTTAGTGGCCTGTAATATACAGGAGGTCAGACTGGATGATCTGGCCTTCAACTCTGACTCTCTTGATCAATTTAGGAGCTCCTCAGGTATACAAGGTCCTAATTTATACCAGATCTGATAATACAGTTCCACAGAGCAAGCACCTTATCCAAGAACATCCTGGTGTTACCTGCATTTTCTTCAGCTAGAGATAGAACTCAGATTTCTCAAGTCCTAGTCCTGTGCACTACTCACTAGACCATGCGTCTTCTAATTATGCAGTAACTTGTGCCTAGCAATTATGTGGTAATTTCCACAGCTGCATAATCCCAGAGTGCTGTATTGGATTCTGTGGTCATGAGCTCTGCATGCTGTGCCATTTGCATGTTGTTTGTTTGATAACTATGGTCTTATTCAAAATGGATGTTCCCAGTCCATTCTTTGGTTTGAAATGAGACCCATTTGAATTTGATTTCTGTGATTTTTGAGACTTCTTATTTCCAAATTTCCATAAACTTTTTAAATACTTTTGGAGATAAATACAATCATGATTAGATTTCACTAGTGTTTCTTGAACGACTTTTGTTTGTTTGTTTTTTCTCTCAAAAGGCTAAAACAGGCAGGATGTTGCTTGATAATTCAATCTTTACTTCAAGGTGAATATACCTAACTCTTTTTTTCTTTAAAAAAAAATCTGGCAAGAGCTAATATTTTGATGTCCCCGAACTCCAAAGAGAATTGAAGCTTTTCATAGGTAGGTCCAAAGGAATTCCTGAAAGAATTTGGGTGAGCTTTGAAAATGATAACCAGCTGGTTCCATGCCAGTGGGGTGCTACTAGAGAAAGTGTAGCAAATCTTTAGAAAAATAATAGTCAATACTAACTTGGGTGGTTCTGAAGATCAAAGAGTTGTGTGTTGGATGAGGAAATATACCCGATACAGAATGATCCATAGGACTTTTTATCTAAAGTCTTGAAGCTCTTCACAAATGTATAATTAATCCTCACCACCCTACCACTCTAAAAGAGAGACTGTTAATATTGTTATAAAAATTGGTTAGTTCAAACACAGAGAGGTTAAGTAACATACCCAAGACCACTTAGTGAATCCAAGAAGGTTCAGAAACAGAGCCCAGGAGTCTTGGCTCCCATGTCTGAGTTCTATCTACCAGATAATACTGTGAGTCAAACTCCAGTAGGCAAATCCAAAATTCTGTTCATTGTTGGGATATAAATTGTAGTAGCTTCCAGGCTAAATGCTTCAAAACTCAGGTTAGTTTGTAGGTTAGCTGTTTAATTCAATTTATGAGGAAGAAAGGATCACTGAAGTGACTGCTGAACATTGAGAAGGTGAAGGTAGACTGGCACTGTTCCTGAAATGCTGTGAAATAGGCAACTGGAAGGGAACTGAAGGGAGAAGGAATAGCTGAACTAGTAAAGGGGAAAAGCAGAGATTTACCATCTGAGCAAGATCAGAAATAAGCAGGAGATGATTGATTTTTCACTAAATGTCAATGATACCAGCCTTCTCCTCTCCCCCCAGTTATGGACAAAATTTCAAGCAGGCATGCCTAAAGTAGGTATCTAAATCCAAGTTTAAATGGTTGAACTGTGGTCTGATTTTTCAAACATGCTAGGGGCCTACAACTCTGACTTCATTAGAAGTGGTAGACACTTAGTATTTTTAGCCTGCTCATAGAATATCAGAGTTGGAAGGGACCTTAGGAGGTCATCTAGTCCAACCCCCTGACAGATTTTTAATCGCAGATCCCTAAATGGCCCCCTTAAGGATTGAACTCACAATCCTGGGTTTAACAGGCTAACATGCAAACCACTGAGCTATCCCTCCCCCCCGTGTAGGTTTACAGGCTAACACAGGGACAGGTTCTGATAGCATTACTCACATTGAGTAGTTTCTTACTGCCTGAGTAATCCCATTGAAATCCATAGGCACATTGTGAAGTAAAGTACTACTCTCTGTGACAAAGGCTCCATAGTCTAACTCTGTGGTTCTCAAAACCTGTCCACCACTTGTTCAGGGAAAGCCCCTGGTGGGCTGGGCCACTTCCTACTGCCCCCATTGGCCTGGAGCAGCAAACCGTGGCCAGTGGGAGCCACAATTGGCTGAACCTGCAGACGCAGCAGGTAAACAAACCCGCCCAGCTTGCCAGGGGCTTTCCCTGAACAAGCAGCAGCCCAGCTTTGAGAACCACTAGTCTAACGCATGTATGAATGATGTAGGATTAGGACTGTTTCTTTAGGAATTCTAACATTTTGGCTTATTTATTAGTTGTGTTTTTTTTGCAGTTGATATATACTTTGTAATTATCTATAAATAGAAAGAGGAGAGGTTTCAACTGCGCGCAACCTCTCCAGAGATTCTGTGACTATGTGGAGCAGGCAGACTTGATGCTTATTAGTATACTGCCTGCACTTCCTTCCAAATTGTGCTGTTCCCACTACAGATTCTACTCTCCTTCCCTAGACACTGAAGTATTAGTGAGAATTAAACCAATATACACAGCCTGCTACTAAGCAGATGTTTGTGATTGTTGAGTCCTTGCATCCGGCAGTACTTTTTCATAGCCAGAGTGTTGTCAGCCTGTAAAGCAAGAGGTATGCAAATAGACTTTGAGGTCTTCCAGCACACTTTATAATTTTAATTGCTTTAAATCTGGTCAGTGCAAATTATCTTCCTCATGGATAATAGATTCAGAGGTTTGCCAGACTGCCATAACAGTGAAAATGTGTTTCAGTTTTGCAGCAATTTGACTTTGTTTGGACTCATGGCAAATTGTCCTGTGACTGAATATTTCCGAGTGATGTATTCTAACTTTCATGATAGATACCTGGTTATTAATATGAGTATCAGTATTACTCTAGACCCACATCCCTCATACATACTACAAAAATAGTTTACCTGTGTTTTGTAATGACTAGATCAATTTGTATATCTGAAGAGACTAGAAACACAAAATAATTTGACCACCTCTAGTGAGAGCTGGATGGCTGAAACTTGAAGACAGCGCTGTTATTTAATGGAGCTTTAAAAGTGTTGCTATGTCTGTCTGATTTGCTGCCACTTTTTGGTGCGTTGTGCAGTGGATAGATATCTAGTTCAGTGGAGATGTACTAACTACTACTCAGACAACCTCTAGTCAGAGGTGCATGTCTAGTTCAAACACAAAACATTATATGATCAGTGATTCCCCTTCTTCTATAGGATGACATTTAAAAAGGGGGACAAAGTCAGCAGAAATCTATATTTGGTGGGTTGGAAGATCCTTTCTTGTGCCAGTCCAGCTGAAAAAGTAAAGACCAGGAATTTATGGGGATCTTTACACTTATTGTAATGTAGCTGTGATGTTTTTAAGTATGTGTATTTGTCCATGACTCGATTTAAAGGGCAAAGTGATTGTCCATATGTGAAAAACAATGTGATGTTAATCCTGATTGCAAAAAACCCTTCACAACTATAGAGGCTGGGACAAGAGTTATAAAACAGGAAATCCAATATTTTGAATCAGCCTCTAGGCTTATTTTAGGAGTGAATAAAAGTCCACATTTCTCACAGGTGTACATTGTGTTGCAAAGTCCATTTTCTACATGATTAAGAACAAAATACCATGTTAAACGTGACACGTTAAACATTATTGATATTTTCACCACTGAGCACTTCTTTTGAGCAGTATTGTAGACGTTATTTTTTCTTAGCAATTCCCAAGATAACATCAAATGGACAGATGTGAACATTCATGTTTTACACTTTTAGCAGCATGAGCAAACCATGACAAACATTCAGTGATGACAATAAAAGGGTGCATATATTATTTAACGTTGCTTATTAACATCAGACTGACAGGAAGAATAATTTGTCTTGCATGTACGCAGGAACAGAAAGGTTACCTCTCCCTGCTTCCACTCTAAGTGTGGTGAAAGAAACTATCTGAAGCCAGTGAAAACTCAGCCTTAATGCAAAAGTTAAAATATAGATGACTGTACAATTAGTGACCAGACAGAAGCTCTAGCAGTGGACACACAGGATTTTGTTTGAAAATTTTTGTTGGACTGTCATCAAAACAGAGATAAAAGACTAATAGTTATAAGGATTTTGCTACATTGGACATGGGTTCCCTATGTGTATTTTGGCTATATTCCCAAATATCCAACTTTATACTGTGAGGATACATGCATTGTTTAAATCTGTAGCAGGGAGCCAGGTAGGAGTGGAGCTGGGGAAAGTTCTGGGCAGAAGCTGTACAGTGAAGCAGAAAGAGAATGTCTCTTAAATGATAATCCTGCTTTCCTTATTTCAGTAAAGTTCCTTGTTCACTATTAGAAAAAAGTGGCATTTTCTGTGATTCTTTAGTGCTATCACATTACATCCACCCTCAGCAGCTCTGATTAGTAGACAACTAGAGCATGGACTATCCCCCTCTCCATCTACTCTTTAGTCATAGGTAGTAGAGAACATGAAGATAGTGTAAAACATTGTTTTAAAGGATGACAAGCATCTTCTTTCCATATGGAATAAAACGGGGGGAAAACAAAACCATATGTGCCGTATATTTGATCTTCCATATCTTCTCTTCCTTGGAGAAGCAGGCTCTCTGGTTAGTTAGTAAGTGTGTGTGTGTGTATATATATCTATATATCTGTATATATATATCTATATCAAAAGTTTCTTCCAAAGGGGAAAAGAGCTATAGCAACAAAATCTTAAAAGAAATATCAAAATGGTTATTTTTGATCTTTACTACATACAATTATTATATTACCACTTTAAAATCTTTTTGCTTAGACAAATTAACAGAGCTAATGTAAGGTACTATTGTACGTATTTCTGATCAGGCCAGTGGCAAATCTTCAGTCTTTCCCATACACACCATAGCACCTAAGCATTATACTTACGGACAAATTCTGCTGAAGGAGGCATTGTATGAAAATCCCACTGACTTGGAAATCCCTACAGTGTTTATAGTGATAATAGTGAAAGAGAGGCCGGATTTCTTCCTCTAGGTAACAGATAATTCCCCAGGAGATTCTTGTTTGTTTTTCCTCTACTGATATATAAAACTTACTTTAATATTTATTTTTGTACACCTCTACCCCGATATAATGCTGTCCTTGGGAGCCAAAAAACCTTAGCGCGTTATAGGTGAAACCACATTATATTGAATTTGCTTTGATCCGCCGGAGCGCGTAGACCCGCCCCCGCCCCGAGCGCTGCTTTACTGTGTTATATCTGAATTCGTGTTATATTGGGTTGCGTTATATCAGGGTAGAGGTGTATGTAAAAATATAACCATGGTACCTCGAAGACTTCAGTGGTGTCTTAAGAATAGTGGAACACATCAAGAATAAACATGCAAAGAACTTCTTTCCCTTTAGTAATGTGGATACTAATTCACAAGTAACAGTCAGCAAAATGAAATGGCCTTAGGATCCAGATAAGAGGATATTCTTGACTAGGATAAATAGATATAAACATCACTCTGCAGATGACTCCTTAATTCATTTATATTGAAAAATCCAAATGGTGCAAATAGTGACTGATTTGGATTTCCTTTAAAAATCAGCTTCTATTGGCCTTGTGTGACCAGGGCTAGTGTGAAAATAGGTAAAGGAACAGAAGCAGGTCTCCAGGTAGGAGGTAGGCCAAAGATTTGTCCCCTCTGTACCTGCCTGTAGAATGGGTCATCATACCCACGTATTCTGTTCCATCCCCTAATGGATGGAATATATTATGACCCCCCCCCCCCCCATACAACAAACAGCAAAGAGAGAACACTCTTTGAGGAATAATCTTTGTCTGGTACTCCTCCAGAGGAAGTGTAAGGCTCCTTGATGCCTTCTACATAGCATTTGGTCTTAAAGGCCAGCATCTCTCCCAAAGATGGAGAAATAATGAGAATTCTTATCCATGGTGTGAATATTCAACAAGTTATTTAATGGCACCTTAAATGGAGACTCCATGACCAATAATCTCCTTTTCGACTGTTCTGATTGTTGCCACTGTTTTCCTGCTGTCTTGATACTCTCTCGTGTCAGACTGAATCTGTTTTGCCTGGTAAAAACTTCCCTTAATACAGTTTTGTGTGCCACAAAGGTCCTTGAAACTAAATGTGATATACTTGAGAATAATCTTGATTCATTCAACACCCTAGTAGTGTGCAATATGAGGAAACAATGGTATCTGTAGCGAACTTTCTTTAAAAACTTAGAAGGGAAAAGCAGTTGATTTACAATCCTGGAGAGAGAATTCTAAAACTCTTACTGGGGAGTTTATAAAGATGTTATCACATTGTTTTCCATTCTATTTCAACCTTAAAAGCTGTAACATTCAGATATTAGGTGTCCTTGAGAGAAGAAGTTCCTAGAATCCTTTCTTTTATATAAAAAAAAAAAAATTCAAAATTCCCCTCTCACCCCTATGGGTGGTATGTGTCTTCCTCAACCTCGGGTCCTCTACCAGAGGCCTGGGAGTTTGAGGGTTCTGCGCAGTATCTTAGCTGTTCCTAGCACTGCACTCTTCTGGACAGAGAGCTCTGATGTTGTTCCTGGGATC
>NC_133775.1:40966888-41160436 GCF_003597395.2 Chelonoidis abingdonii | reverse complement strand
GTGTGTGTGTGTGTGTACATATATATATATGCTTAAAAGAATTCACTATTGGCAAAGATGAACTAACAATTATTTAAATGATTAGTAATTCTTTATATGTATATAAAATAATTGTTAGTTCATCTTTGCCAATAATTAATTCTTTTAAACTTTAAATCTTTCTTTCTGTTCCTACGAAATTATTTGGGCCATGTAGCTGATGTAATTCTAGTGTAGCTCAATGATTTCAGTGGAACTACTCTGATATTCCCTTATGAGGATCTGGCCTTTTGTACAAAGCTTTTTTTGTGTAGTTCTCTTACAATTGTTTTATTTCAGTCTGAAATATGAACCGTGTTTTAGACCTGATTCTCCTCTCAATTAGACCACTGTAAATCAGGAGCAGCTTTGTACAAGCCATGGAAACACCATAGGTTGGAGAGGAAAATTAGGCCTAATAAGATATTTTGTATCAAGAAAAGTATACAGTTCTTTACATACTTATATAAATATCGTTCTGGCAACCGAGACCTGAAGTAAAAGCTGGTGGCCATGAAAACAAAGGATCCTGATCACACTTCAATTGAAGTCAATGGGATTTTTGCCACAGACTTGAGTGAAAACAGGATTGGGCACCAAGGGTCAAATCTTCAGCCTATGTGAATATGCATAGCTCCCCTGAAGTCAAAATATGTTTACAGGTATATACAGTGAACTAATGAGACTGGAAAAGTCTGAGAATTCAGAATGGGATATGAAGTTTCACACCTTTAGGTCGAATCCAACCTAGGTTTGAAGTGGCTGAAAGTCAATATCATCTGATAGGTGTTTAGTGCCCTACCTGAAGTAACTTCATACCTTGTCCAGTAAGTTGGTCTCATTGCGTTCTTATTGGACTAGTGTCCACATTACAGAAAGCACAATCATGGTTGTAATTCTCATCTCTGACAATCGTAGCAGAAAATTCAAGCATTTACTGGGCATCAAGACTGAACTACCATCACTTGTTGTCAAGCTGAAGATGAAGCACATTAGTGGATAGAGGGCAGTTGCACTTCCACTAATCACAGTATACCTGGCTAAAGAATGTCAGTCTGCTGTAATGATAGAGAGTTATTCATGTGAAGTAAATTCACGTGAAGAATAATATCACTGGAACCAATCCATGTACGAGAGTCTGGTTTTAATATTAAATTGTTTTTCCTTTCACTTGGACTTCCTATAAACACCCTTTTAAAATCTTTTACTGCAGCACTATTGTGCAATAATGCCTGGTTACTTCCAAGAACATGAGTAATGATCCCAAAGACTGAGATGCGCTTTGAAATAACACTGCGCTTTCACTAAGATTGCTTCCTGGCATAGAATTAGTGAAAGAACAACAAACATTCCATTCAGGGCTCTTCAGACCACATCAGAACAGCAAGCTCTGCATAGACTACAGCATGGAAAACATAGAACTACACAAGCACAAGGAGATAAAAAAGAGAGGATCCGTTCCCTAAACTAGTACCACCATGTGTAGAATTATTATTTAAATTACAGTAGTGCCTAGGAACCACTAAAAAGAATGTAGGCTCCATTGTGCTAATCACTGTACTGACAAGCAATAAAGATTTTGACAATCACTGTCTCAGAGTGCTCACAATCTATGTGGTAGGAGATCATTACACTGATTTAATAGATCAGTGAATTTGATTGTATAAAGGATTCTCATTAATGCTGTAATATTTGAGTCTGTGTGTCATAAGCAGAAAATGGCTCACAGGACTTGATAACTTCCTGTGCAAAGCAAAAGGCTTATTCTCAGCCCAATAATGTAAAACGTAAGAATTTCCAAAGGGATCATATTGCAGTTCCAGTTATGTAAAAAGGAATTGTGTTTCACTTGTGCTTTTATCATCGAGTTGTATTATTCCATGAGTGAAGGAAATATCATATGTTGTCCCTAAGGAAACCATTAATTACTTTTCCTCCCCATAGTTTTCTCCCCAGTACTTTTGGTCTTAATCTTTTCTGCAAAAATTAATATTGGCCATGAGGTTAATTGTTATCATGTACAGATTAATGTTGACTCTTTTATAAACCACTTAAAGCAAATCTATCAAAATGAAATTCAAGTTTGAGAGTCTTGAAGGGACTTGAAGTTAACAGCTTATCCTTGCTTCAGAAAGAAGCACAAAAATAAAACATTTTCCACTATTGACAATTGCCATTGTTTGTTCTTCAGTCAAATCTGATTATGAATATGCTCTGTTTATGAGTGAAGAAAAACATCAATATTTGAACATTACTAAATGTCTTGAGGATTAGTATTTTGATAAACCTTTTTGATAGATGGAGGATTTACTATGTTAGGTTTATGAACTAACAATCCATTTTGAAGTGAATTGACCTATTTTTTTTTAGTGTGAGGTGTTTTGGGATTTTTGTTTGTTTGTTTGTTGTATATTTCCATTAGCTTTTTTCTTCTGGCTGATTATACACTCACCTTGATCATGTTTATTTATCTCTGTACTTACTCAGCACCCAGCTGAGGCTTTTACCGTATTTTTTGTTCAAAACATAAGATTGTGAAGCTCTGAATATCTGTGTAGTAGACAAATATATAATCAAGTCCAGCTAATTCCTTCATCTCCATTGAAGACTGGAAAGAGTATAATAAATGTAAACATGCTCTAATGGATTGTTTTTAGAAAATGTCTTTTTTGAGTGCCTATGCTTCCAGGAGTGCAATAACTGTAATTTGTGAGTGCAAGCTGCTTGTTTTGCACATTAATGCAATTATGCTCACAAGCACAGGCAGTGACTTTTATTTTTCCCAGTGGGAGCTCCGCCCCCTCCCCTGAGGCCCCCTACCTGCTCCTCTCCATCCTTCCTGAAGAGGCTCCCAGAAGCTGCTGAACAACTGACTGGCATGACTGCTGAACATCAGGGGCTTGTGAGTGCTGAGCATCCCCTATTTTTTTCCTGTGGGTGCTTGACCACGGAGTTGGCATTGATGCTCACAAGTACAAGTTTTTGTATGCTGTAGCAGTTACTGGGTAACCAAATAGACAGACAAAATATCATCCAGAGTTTTAAAAGCTCCTTTTGAAAATTCAGTTAATGCAGATGTAAAAAAGTTTTATTGATTTGTTAAAGTATGTGGCATGGTCTCTAAACAACTCTACACAATTCAGCCTAAATTCATAGTTTTAGTCATCACATAGTAGAAACGCTACCTCTGAAAACAGAGCTCTAAAAATACACTAAGATTTATTTGTTTTCATTTTAGTAGTTCATTGAACCCAGATCTGCAAATTGTCCGCATTGTATTTCAGTAAAACCCAACAAAATAAAAGAAATAAGGACTTACCCTTCTCCCATTGAAGTCAGTGAAATAGTTAGGCCCCCTAAATTATGGATAGGATTGAATTTTTAAAATTTTACGCTGTGGCTATGCAGCACAAAGAGGCTTTACTAGTATCTGTGAAATCTTGATAGCCAAAATGTTTCCGCTCTGGGAACAACTAAGATATCTTGGATTGTCTCTGCATAGTTCCAGAACTGAGTATTTCAAGCCATGAGAAACTTTCAGATTACTTCATAAATAAGATCACCTGGGTTTGGACTGTCTGTCTAGTTTCTTATACTGTACCCAACACTATGGTGTCTGTCTTAGTGCCTGAGACACTTTTGCTGTCTGCCTGTATGGTATGTCTCCAGCAGCATATCTGGGGACGACAAAGGCAAATGAAACATCTTGTCTACTTGAGTTTCAGCCAGTATTATGTACTGAAGTTATGGAGGTGCTGAGAGAGCTGTGGGCTATGATCTATGAGTTGGGCCCATGTCCTTATTAATGTGGTCTATGTCTGTATATTGCTCTAATGAAGATTTGCTATGTTGTTTATTAATAGTATCCTGGTGCTCAGAGTTCCTACATATGTTGGGGCTGGTTGATAAATTGGCCATTTATTAATTTCATATTGAATGGGTGCATAAGGGGGGGGAGCATGTAATAAGTCTCGCTGTGCCCCACCTTGTCTCCAAAATACCTCCATGGAGTTCTTCCTGGGGTGGGATGCCTTCATGACACAGTCTGGCCCTGGTTATACTGTAAATTGTGACATTAATTATTGTGGAAGATGTAACCTCTCTGTCAGATACCAAGAACAGAGAGAAACTATAAAATGGGGATGTATGTCTTTGACTTCAAAAGAGAGGGAGTTACAACAAAATGCTAACATGTTGTAATTAATGGCTTCTTTACATCAAAGGGTAACAACTATAAACTAGATGACTTTTCTAGGTCTTTTGTATGAAAGCATTACATAAGTGCCAAGTATTTATATCATTATTAATAATAATAATTATTACCCTTTGTGGAGACATATTGCTATCCAAGCCTGCAAGGACTGATTGTTGCAACAGCTTTCTGTTAACGAAGCAGTGAAAGAACATTACATTCATCTACTTTTCTTTGCAACTTCAGTGTCTATGACCAGTCTGCAGGACAAAAGGAATAGATTCCATGTTAATTGTTATGTAAGTTTTTAAGTAACTTTTAATTTGTGTTTTCTCTCCTCTGTACGTTGCTAATTAATGCTACTTGAGTTTAATCTAAATAAAACTATAATTGATCCTTATCTTGGAAAAAAGATACTAGGCATAATCATTCCTGCACAAAATCCAAAAATTGTGTACATGTTTTCATAGAACTAGCAACATTTAGGATATTAGGTTATTAGCGCTGAACCTTTTAGTGTACTACAGCTCTCTTCTCTCTCATGGTGAGTTCTGGTCCACCTTAAAAGAATACAACTCTAGTTGTCCTAAACACTGACAGTGTCTGTTTTTTTATGTTAGTTTTCTTTATCCTTTTCCAGTATCTAGTAGACTGTCCTAATCTCTGGTGGGTTATTCTAATCTCTTTCATTCTCTTCTTTTTAGTCAGTTCTCATATCCATAGTATTATCTTCTTCCAGGGAACATGTAGTTCTCTGACACTAGAACTGCTCTGATAGGTGCTCATGAATCCCACTGGTGAATGGAAGTTGCATGGAAGCATGGAAGGGAGAATCAGGCTTTATAGTTTTGTTGATAAAATCTGATAATTACTACAGCTGCTGAAATACAAAGAAAGCAAATTTAAAACTATAAGACAAACTTTTCATTCAGACACCGAGAACACACTTTAAAAATGAAATGTACAAAAAAAGGTGAAGTACTTGACTGAAAATCTTAAGGGCAGTAAAGAATTTAACATGCCATCTAGCAGTCTGGCTGAAAACCTTACTGGTGTATGCGCTCTAATTTCTCATGAGATAATGTGGTAGGTAGGGAACAGTCCTCTCTGCAAGGGAGATTGACTTGATGATTTCACCAGCCTGTCTCATCTGTTTCCGTCTCTTATACTATTGTGGCAATGTGCATTTGTTATAAATATAACCAAGTACTCAAGTCACCATGCATTTGGTTGAGAGTACCTTTAAAATATACTGTACTGTACTTTTATTATTGCATGCATTAATGTGTAAATGCACATCACATATTTAATGAAATACTTATAATGAAAATAAAATCAAATGCTAGGAACTTGAATGAATGACAGTTTTTCTTCATTGTGATATATCATCTATTTTACAGAGATCACAGGTAAAAGTGTTATGGGGGAGCTAATCCATTCACATCCCTCAAAGAGTGTATCAGAATTGGGTTTCCATTTACACCTGATAAGCATGGCTGCTGCTATCATCCATCTCCATCCCCTGAGTAGTGAACAGTAAAGCTCTTCCTTTTCAGGAAGGCATATTACTGTTAGATTGGCTTCTAATCTAAACCAAGCTAATGCAGGTCACAAAGTGTAGTAAATTGGCAGCTGCTCCTAACTGATGAAAAAATAATTGCAATGTAAGGCAGGACAGGTTCTAAACTAATTTGTTCTCAGCAGAAAATAGGCATTATCAAATACAGAAAAACTATGTTAAAGTAACCTTGAGTGTCTGCCTTGGAGCCACAAAATACTGGAATTTTTGGTCCTGTTGTGTCTATGTATTGGAGAGGTTGTATGCTGCTACACCTAGGTACTACATGATGAAATTCCAGCTTCAGACATTCCAGTATCTTGCTTCTGTAGATATGCTCCTCACAAAATGAAGTTGTATTTTTCAGAAGTAAATCTACATAGTCAGTGCTTTGCAGGATGGTGCTCTTAAAAATGTAAAAGCATTGTTATGGACAGATTTTTTAAACGTGGATAACTGAAGTTAAGCGTCTACATCCATCTTTAAGAACCTAAAATTAGGCCACTTTGATTTCAGAAGAGCTACACTCTTTCAGCGCATGTTGTGAAAGATGTGGGTGCTCAGTAACTTTGAAAATCAGGCCATTTTAATTTTTGGTGCCTAAATGTGGATTTAGGTTTCTAAATTTAGTCACCCTAATGTCAGTTCACTTACATCTGATCTCAGAGCTGAGCATGGAAGAAACTGCTTCAAGCCACCCATCTCCTATTAAATTTCTTTTCTTGGCTAACAGGAGTGATATATATCAGGCAAGATAGAAATTCATGGGAAGTGAACACTTAAAAATTTGCAGTGTTTTGCAGGGTAAAATGTTACTTTCATTTAACTGCAGAAATCTGTGTTTTCACTTGCTGAAGTGGAAAAAAATGTCATTGCTTTAGGACATGATCAATGGGCTTTGGATCAGGTCTCACATCCACAAATTCTCATGCATAATCATAAAATCTTAAATCATTGAATGCACACAAAAAATTGTGGAGTGAAAATGAATGAATTCACACAGCTCTGCTTCATAAATGTCAGGGACTGCTGATGGTCTCTGCAACAGGGTAGTTGTCAGAATAGGGTCTTAAAAAAAAAGGCTAAACAAGTAAGTTACCATTCGGTAAAATAGCCAGTGGAACATGAGGAGTACTGACTGCCTAGATTTCGTCTATCACTTTCTGTGACCCAATGTGAGTACTTAGGTGGGTAGACAATTGCTGGGCAGATGCCTAAATTTTACTGAGTAATCCCCAACATCTCTAGTAATTAATGCCTTTAAAATACCCTGTGATTGTTCTATCAAAAACTTCAGTGTAATTTCCTTTGTACAAGAAATACCACTTTGGTAGAGTAAAGTGAACACTTTCAAGAACTAGGAAGTAAATATCTGATGCAGTTTAAACATACACCCTGAAGCAGAGCATAACATTTGCATAAGAAATGAATGACTTACTACATAAATGTTCCCTGTGTCACTTGCTAGCTTGCCTCCAAGAGGCATGTAAACCTGAAAGAGGGTGAAGTCAGATGAAGAAGTGGTATTTCTAGTTCAAAAGAATAGCCTTATCTGAGTTTGGTATGGTGTATTCTGATACTAAGGGCTATATTTCACTATCATGCATGGAAAATTAGGTAAGCAATTTGTGAGACTTAGATGAGCTCTGAAAACTAAATTACTTGAGTGTTATGCTGCAAACATACAGTATCCCTGCAAGTAAACTAAGCTTCTTAGAAACTGAGTTATAGTATCTAGGATATTAAAGACAACAAAAGTCTGTCTGCTAAGATGAATAGACAGAAAATACCACTGACGTCTCTAAGAAACAGGAATACTTTATCAGATTGATGTATCACATTTTAATGTACTGTAACAAAGAAGCTATTTTTTAAAAAACAGTATGAGCTGACATACATGAGTTGAATGATTTGGTTGGCTGTGTGAGTTTAATCCACGTTTAAGAGGCAAACTGTAAAAGACGTAAAAGATGATGGCTGACTAATGTCAAGTATGCATACAAGTGGATTACCTGAAGCAGAAAAACAGAAATATAACTCTTAATCAACACTGGCAACGAAATAAAAATGAAAAGTTGGGTTGATAGAGTATGTTACCAAACATCACTGCATTAAATATTTATCATTTAAAACACTGCTGGTTGGTGACCAAGAAAATTGGAAGGTATCTTTCCATTTAATATATTTTATTCATTGCAGAGATTTGAAGGGAGGGAGGAGTAGGCAATTGGTGAAAAACTGGTACGCTCTCTGCTTCCCCGCTTGGTAAACAATTTTCTCTTTGGGCCTGATCTAAAACACACTTGACGTCAATAAAAAGGCATTAAGTTTAATAGGCATTGTCTCGTTTGCTATCAGAGGTACTTTAGTCATTACTTCTCAGCTGTTTGTTTAGGTCCCCACCTGCAAGCAGCACTATGTGAACAGATGAGATCCATAGGGCTGAATGAAGCATGAATGTCTTAAATAGGGTCTTGCAAGAGTACACAGAGTTTACTGTCGGAATGGGCCCATGGATTCTTCTTCACAACTGCAAAAAGGGCAATGAGGGTGTAATATAAGGAATCCTTCTTGTAAAGATCCCTAAGTTTTTATTAATAATTAATTATTTAAATTGTTGTGTGTTAAAAGGTAGTGAAGCTAAACCAGACTGAGTCACTGACCTACTTCTGTGACATTTTGTAGTGTATGTTTGTATATATGCATATAGATAAAAGCAAGAGGGAGAGAGACTGATTCTACAATGTCTGTTGTGACAGACCCAGGCCAGTGGGGTACAGGAGTCTGGTAGAGGGCAAATATACTGGTCACTGGATGAGTAGTTTTCTGTTCCCTGAGTGACCAGAGCAGGGGCTGCACTAGAGTAATCAGGAACCTGCTAGAACCAATTAAGGCAGACAGGCTGATTAGATCACCTGCAGCCAATCAAGGCAGGCTAATCAGAGCACCTGGGTTTAAAAAGAAGCTCACTCCAGTCAGGCGAGCAAGAGCCAGAGGAGAGGAAGTGCGTGTGAGGAGCTGGGAGCAAGAGGCACAAGGAGCTGAGAGTGAGAGGGTGTGCTGCTGGAGGACTAAGGAGTACAAGCATTATCAGACACCAGGAGGAAGGTCCTGTGATGAAGATAAAGAAGGTGTTTGAAGGAGGCCCTGGGGAAGTAGCCCGGGGAGTTGTAGCTGTCATGCAGCTGTTACAAGAGGCACTATAGATAGCTGCAATCCACAGGGCCCTGGGCAGGAACCCGGAATAGAGGGCAGGCCCGGGTTCCCCCCAAACCTCCCAACTCTTGATCAGACACAGGAGAAGTTGATCCAGACTGTGGAGGAGATCACTGAGGTGAGCAAATCTACCAGTAAGCGCAGAACCCACCAAGGCAGAGGAGGAACTTCATCACACTGTACAAAACTCTGACTATATAGGGCCAAACTCTGTTCTTCATTATCATGCTGTGAATCCAGAGTGATCCAGCTGATTTGAGTGAAGTCGCTCTGGATTTATGCCAGTACAGCAGAGAGCAAAGTTTGACTCCTGGAGTACTTCAGAAGTGGAGGTGGTGGTTTTTACCCAAGTCTTATTGTGCCTGTGGCTGAGACTTTTGTATTTGACACAGAGGCTCTCTCAAAGAGACCTGAAAAAGAGCCTCCTTTTGGCCAAGCCAGCGAGAGCCATGCTGGCTTGTCTTAGCTGTAAGCTGAACTTTGTATATCTTCCGTAGTAGCATTTTTGCTCAATGCCAAAACTGTTGCTGTGGTATTTTTTTCTTCATGAAAATGTTATATTTTTATATAATGTCAAGATGTGGAAAGACAATGACACTTGACTCTGCATATTACTCTCCACGTTCCTATTCTAAATACACGGAAATGCCTGTGACTGCAGATGGTCATTTCCAGCTGGCTTTAAAGTAGTAAGCATTTGATCATTTGAACATTCAGAACACAATCGGATAGTCTGTAATGCCACATAATTAAGGCTACGATTATGTCATGGAAGTCCCAGCATCTATGACTTCCGTTGACCTCTGTGACATTTTCTGCCCTGGGATTGGAGCCCTCAGCCAGCCCTGCCCTCACAGCTCCTAGCCCCAACCTGATGGGAGGACCCTGCAGCTGATCAGCCGTGGCAGGCAGCTGGTGGGACCCCCCATGGCTGACCAGCTGCAGCCGGCAGGTTGGGAACCCTGCAGCTATCGGCTCCCTCAGGGACAAGGGGACCCCTCAGCAGCCCAGCCCCAGGGGCAGGGGGACTCTGGAGCTCCCATGCACCGTATTGGTGGGGACCCAGGAGCAGTAACAGCAATGGGTGTTGAACCCACCTGTTCCTTTTGTCAGGGATATTTTTAGTGAAAGTCAGGGACAGGTCACAGGTTGCTGTGAATTTTTGTTTATATCCTGTGACCTGTCCCTGATTTTTACTAAAAATATCCGTGACAAAAACTTAGGCCTACGTATGATGACACAATATGATCCTTTTTTGCCTCATTAAGCTGGCCTTTTGGAATCTCAATTCTGCCCCAAACATAGCAGTCAATTTATGAAATCTGAGATTAGCCCCTTTGAGGGGCTAATAGCGAGCTCCATACCAACATTGTAACATGAGTTCTAAAGCTGTGTGCAACCAATGATGTTATTGCAGGGGTGAAAGTAAGCTGGTATGGGCCGGTACGGCGTCTTGTTAAAAAAAAGTGCAGCGGCGTACCAGTAAGACAGTGGCCAAAGGATTCAGTACCAGCTTACTTTCATCTCTTCTGGGTGCATAACAGCTTAAACTCAGCTAATAAACGTCTGAAAAGTGAAAACTCACTGTCGTATTTGTCTCTTCCCTCCTCCTCTGGCCAGGCTGTGGAAGGCAGTTAGGCTTGGCGTTTCACCCTCGCCATGAACTTAGCAGCGGCCATGGCTCCTCTCCAGCTCGTAGCGGGGAGAAGGGGGACTGTCTGATGGAGAAGCCCAGGGCACCTGCATAACAGCTTAAACTCAGCTAATGTTCTGTCCATGGTTCAGCCCACAGGATTAGGGGCCATTTCTGGCATCCTTGTTTATTTCACAATTGTTGGTGTATCTTCTTTTCTGCCCTGGATCAAATACATAAATAGAATCGGAATCAGGAACCATTTCCGAGTTCAATTCTATCCCACCCCATCAGAGGATGCATGTTATGCCCAAAATGCTTGCAGACCCTCGTTGAAATGTTACTTTAAAAAAAAATGGAGAACATGGTGGGAAGATGTGTCATGATGATCGGGGCTGTTTCCATTTCTCCCTATTTATATATTGAATTAAACATCTGAAATGTCATTAGGACATACGGGTGCCATCTCAGATCTCCTTCTGTTTTGTTTCAGTGTCCTGTGGAGACTGAAATTGGCAAAAAAATTTCTAAGTATTTTGTGTATATTTCATGAAGGTTATTCTAGTTGTTCTTCATTTACTTCTCCTTTACCCTACTACTAACCACCTACTGGTGTGCCTGCTGCGCCCTTATATGCACCTGGGAGATTAACAATCCTTGAGATCTGTTAACTTGCTAGGAAATAGGGTGTAGGCGGGGCGCTTGCAGAGATGGCACAGTGCAGCCCCTTACCCCTCATCCCTTTGCTGACTGGCTGGCTGCAGTTTTTGCCTTGGTTACTTACTCCTTGGGAGACCCAGCCTAGCGGCAGGGTGCAGCAGCAGCTGCTGGCTCTCTGCAGGCAACAGCCAGTGAGGGCCAGTTGCTGGGTTCGCTGCTGGTCGACGGCAGCTGCATTGTGAAGTACACATACATACTGTCCTTGCGGAAGGAAGTGGCTACTCATTCCACCAGCCAGGCTCATTTTCCAAGCTTGCAGCCCGGGACTCTGGAGTGGGGAGGGCACCGCACCCTTTTGAGGGGTGGAAGAGACAGAGTTTCTGTGGCTAACAGCTCGGGAACTTCTGCAAGAGGCAAGTTCTGGCTGGGCACCACCAGCATGTCTGTGTGTGCCCAGCTTTTGGGTTGCTGCTTAATGGTGTCCTGCCTCAGAGGGGCTGTTGATCGTACAGTGAAAAGCTCTGTTTTTAAAGAGATCCATCCATACTGTACATATATATACATTTAGAACATATACGGGTCAGAGAAATAGATATAGATCTGGCAAGCAAGACAAGAAGACTTTGTTTTCACAGGAAGACATACATGTGGTTGTTCCAAACGTTAGCTTTTGAGTGCCATACTGCCACATGGTAACCATGCTTGCTTCTTATTGGTCAAGTGCAAGTCTTGTTGGATGCGCAATTTACAGATGGAGGTCAGTAAGTGGGGGAAAAAAATCCTGCCTAAGAAGATACACGTTTGACAGCCCCAAAAGAGTATGTTTAAACATAAAAGTGAGGAAATGGGGGATTGTCAGTCAAAAAGAACAGCAACACAGGGAAAATACGCTGACACTTTTATACCTTTCTCATGTGGTCAACTGCAGATGCCACAGAGAGAGGAGACGAATGAAACCGCTGAATTTCTGGGTAAGAAAACTGAGACACCATCTCCTTAGCCTGCTGTGTGGTCAAAAATGCAATTTGAGGAGTTCAGAAAGAAAAACTACTGGCTTTTTACTTTGGGCAGTTGTCATAAATAGATAGCTACGGGTTAATGTTTCTTTTACCTGTAAAGGGTTAACAAAAGGAACCAAACACCTGACCAGAGGACCAATCAGGAAACCGGATTTTTCAAAGTCAGGGAGGGAATTTTTGGGGGGGTCTGAGTCTTTTGTCTGTCTCTCAGCTATGAGAAGGTTTCTTTCTATCTTCTAATCTTCTGTTTCCAAATTGTAGTACAGGTAGAAAAACAATATAGGCTTTTATGTTTTTTTGTTGTATTTACATGTGTGTAGCTTGCTGGAATGTTTCAAATTGGATATCTTTTTGAATAAGACTGTTTATTCATATTTTCTTTTAAGCAATAGCCCTGTATTGTCATCTTGATGCAGAGAATTATTTTATGTCTTTTTTCTTTCTTTTTTATATAAAGCTTTCTTTTTAAGACTTGTTTGAGTTTTTTCTCTCTGGGTAGGCTAAGGAACGAAGGGGAGGGGAATTCTCTTTGTGTTAGATCTACGGAGGGTAAGCTCTGCAGCACCAGGAATTGGTGGGAGGGGGAAGAGAGACAACTATCCAATGCCACGCACGGATGAGCTATTGGAGAAGCTGGGACGTGCCCAGTTCATCTCTACAATAGACTTAACCAAGGGGTACTGGCAAGTACCGCTAGATGAACCTGCCAAGGAAAGGTCAGCATTCGTCACCCATGCAGGGGTGTATGAATTTAATGTACTTCCTTTCGAGACTCAGAGTCTCTGAGTCTTGGGGTCTCTCCAGGGAAGGTTTTGGGGAGACCAGAGGGAGCCAAAACCCTGGAATTTTTGGATGGTGGCAGCGAGATCAAAGCTAAGCTGGTAATTAAGCTTAGAAGGGTTCATGCTAAGCACCCGGATTTCTGGACGCTAAGGTCCAGATTTGGGAGTTAGGCTTATGACAGCGGTAAACTTGGGTGCACAGTATATCATGACCTTTCTGATTTGAAGCTGCATTTTGCAAAAGGGGTTAACATCTCTCTAAACTGGGCCTATTGTGAAATATCCTCGTACGGAAAGAATAAAGAGATGGAGCTGACCTCCCTTCGCAAAAAAATAAATGAACTTAAGAAATCTGCAGCTCACATGGAGCTGAAAAAATACAAGCCATGGCTAAAAAAGAAACTCTTCTTAATCTGAATGCTAAAAGTGAAGAAGCAGAATTTGAAACTACTACTCATATATTCTGAAAAGCCTACTACGTTGCCAAAACAAATCAACCACTCAGTGACCACAAGAGCATCATTGATCTACAGCAAATCAACGAAATTGAAATGGGGCGTTTGTTTCATAGTAGAACAGTTTGTGTAGACATAATCAATCATATAGCCACTGAAATGAAAAAGAGAATTGTCAACAAAATCATCAACAGTAAGTCAAAAATTATAGTACTTGTCGATGAATGAAATACACTTGCTAGAAACTCGACTCTCATCATTTTTTTGAAAGCCAGTATCGATGCAATGATGAGGCCACTTGATTGAGCTGCAAAGTGCAACAGCAGCAGCCATTAAAGGGGAAAATCTGGCTACTGTGCACCACTCATTTGTGATCCAGCTCTTTTACTCTGCCTAAGAATCTGGATTTAGAGTCATAGAGTTAAAGGCCAGAAGGGACAACTGGATCATCTAGTCTGACTTCCAGTAACGGTACGGTACAGGCCTCCAACTTCACCCAGCACCCACACACTAAATCAACAACCGAGATGTATTACAGCCTAGAGGAGACTAGATTATTATGTGCTACAGGACCTGCTGAACCTGTGACCACCCATTTCTCTCCCAGCAAGATGATAACTCGCTCCTGGAATTCAGATCTTTGTTACTAAATGGTCAGGAAAGGGCCACATTTTTAGAAGTATTTAAGCACCTTAAGATTCAGCAAGGTACCTAGTGGGATTTGCAGAAGCTCCTAAGCACCTATTGGGATTTTCTACAGCTTTAGGCATCTGATTTATTATTTTTTTTTAAATCTGGCCCTAAATAAATAATCGGGTAATTTGGAGGATTCCTTCAAAATAAGAAATAGTGTCCATCTCTGGCTCTAACTATTCTAAGTGTCCATATGAAAAAGGAATTTTCTCACAGTGTGGTTCTGTGAGCTGGCTGGGCATTGGCTAAAGACTGGCCCCATCACCTCCCTTTCCCCACAATGGTGTTCTAATGTTTGTTGTTCATCTTTTCTACTACTTTCAGATTTTCATCTTATCATTGCTGTTTTTGTACTCATCGTTGCACCATGAAAGGATTACTGTAGGTGGAAACCTTTTAAACACATCTTATTTAGATTCAGTTGAAATACACCAGTTCAGAAACCTTTAAGCCATTATTTAAAGTCCTAAAAATATTATCAACTCTACACGCCTCACAGTTAGAAACTGGATAGACAATTAAAACTATTCACTAGATAAAACACACACACACATGCAAGGGTACAGAGTAGCCAGCAGGGATGGAGCAGATCATAAATCTGTTTCCTTCTTTAAGTGCAATGATTGAACTGCCCATCCTGTCCATCAGTGGTAGCTGTGTCAGATTATTCTATTTTTTTCTGTCAAAATTATGTGGCACACCTGCATGTTTCCATTGCAGTCATCTGGAGCTGTGGGTGCTCAAGCACCTTTTGGTAAATCAGGTCCCACTCTTCACTACCTGAAGCCATTCTACAAAAAGAATGAAAATAACATCCTCATGCTTTTATTCTGGGCTGAGAGAGTGCAGTGGGAAACCTGGACCTGCTGTAAAGCCAGTCAGTTTTCCAGAGTAGCATGAGGCCATCCTCCTAATGATGAGGCAACCTCAGAAGAATTACAGGTTCAGTGCAAATGGATCTGAAGTTCAAAAACTTATCCAAAGCTACTGGAACTTCTTAGGTGTAGAAATCAGCACACACACACATTTAAAACAAAATAGAACAAAACAAAACAAAGTTTGAATCAGCTTTTGTGTTTTCCTGCAGATTTCAAAAGCAGTTGGATTACGGTTGCACATACGCTTCGAAACCTGACTATTTGGGGCACCACAAGAATATTCCTTCTCCTCCACCCTAATAAAGAAAGGAGGATGAAATAACATTAACAAAATATAATTTGCATAACATAATGATATTTGTGCCATATGGATCTCTACTTCTTCTAGAGATCATATGACTAACTTCTCTGGTGTAGGTCCCCATCAAGTCATATTTACTGTCAACAAGAGGTTAGGTTCAAAAAGAAAATGACATGGATACCAGCAGTTTGTAGCATGCATTTGAAGTGAAAAGAATAATATTCATGACATTTGCAAAACATCAACTTGGTTGTAAAATGCCTAGAGCTAAGGAAATGAGTCACAGCAAACAATTTGCACAGTAATATTTAGGGGCAGATCTTTGGCTACAGCTGACCTGCAGTGTGTGTGGATTGGTATTGGGGAGTATTTCATTTTGCACTATCCTAACGCTGTTGCAGCTCTATGCGGGCCAGTTCCCCTGCACTGTGTTAGAGCAGCCTCAGAGCTGCTTTAATCTGAGACAAGATGAAATGGCCATAGGGAGCAAAAAATGCTGTCATCCTGGCCATTACCTATATTCCCTATCTGCAATCCTGGCAGCAAGTGAGGGGAGGGTGTGAGCTATGTCAAAGGCTCTACGCCTCTGAAAAATCCTCTGTTACATTGCAGTGAGCCTTGCTGAGCCAATTAAGATAATTTAAAGCAATATTATATGTAGCCCAGAAGGGCAGTTTGCTAGCTTGCTCTATTGCAAAAGTGTTTTCTTTTGTTTTGATTTATATTATTTTGTTATATATTATTATTAGTGAATAATAATATTTTCATGGGTTTTGTTTATGTTGAATTCCAGTTCATAGCATTCATAAGAGTTATTCATGGTTATTCATAAGAGTTTGCTGTAATGCAGGTAACCTACAGGCCTGTATCCTGTAAGATTAGACAGAGAAAGTTAGTATAAGTGTTTGTAACCCTTGGCATAGATAAATGGCCTACCGGTCACCCCCTCTTAACTTTGAGGAACTGAACGGGGAACCGAACAAAGAACTGAAGCTGTTTACCTTAGGTCTGGAGCAGACCAGTAACTTCAGGGCACACCACAGAACATGGAAGTCATGAGTTAGGCCAAGAGTAACGGTTTCGGGAATGAGATAATCTATACTAATACGTATGAATATATGTCACAATATGCTAAGCTATAGAATAAGTATACACTGAAGATTTATGTGGGTGAGGAAATAAGATTTGGGTATGGTAGGATGGGCCTAGATTTCAGCAGCAGGCAGTACCAGGACCTTGCAAGAGGGCAAACAACAATGCAGGAGGGTCACTTTCCCCTATCTTCTATTAAGCTATCAGCTCAGCTTCGCAATACAGTCTAGCTACTCAACACTCGAACCTAATCCCTACCAATTTGAGGAGCCTGGACCATCAATTCCTCGGGCATGCCAGAGACAAGGCTGGTCCTCTATCTCCTACTACCAGCTCTTCAGGGAAGGGTGTGAGTATGCTACTTTTTAGAATAGAGTCTTTTAGAATAGAGATGTTACCACCAGGGGTCATAGAATTGTATTATTTCTTTGTGACTGTGTTTTTAGTATTTGTTCTTCTTTCAAATATTTTAATAAAGATGTAGAAGTTGGCATTGTCCTCAGTATGTGTCCTTTCTATACACCCCGAGACTCCTCTCATGATGTTGAACTCTCTGTGTTCTCTATATCTGTATCCTGAATTGGGACAAGAACCTAAAATATCTTTTGATCGGATTACTAGTGAGCCATAATATACTGGCTCATAAATTCAGGTCAACATAGCACTCAGTGGACACCCCACAGTAGAGCGTGTGGCCTTTAGTCTTTTTTCTGCTGGAAGGATGACCACGGATGGATACATTTCCTCCAATTTATTCATTAAACTAATTTATCAGACCATTTTTCTTTTTTGTTTGTTTAATTTATGGTTTTGTTTCTTTTCCTTGACTGAATTAATGTAACCGTGATGTGAGGGAATGAAGGAGTTATTGGGGTTTTGTCTTCTACTGGGAGAGGGAGAAGATATGGAGGATTAAGAAATACTAGAAATTTATTCTCCATTATGGGTCACACAGGCCATGTCAAAAGCATCATTCAGAGGTGACTGTAATATTTACTGTTTGGGTAGAGAGTTCTATTTTACACAAATGAAAGGAAGTAATATTTACTTTGTTCTTTCCTAGCTCCAAAGGGCATGGTCAGTCCCTTGTCTGGCTTGTTTAATTGCTTCTGTGTCAGAGTTCTGGGAGGAGGTTGGATAATTCTGCTCTGTCACTCAGTGTTCCATCGCATTTCATATATACCAAATGTAGTGCATTTAATAGTCTGTACCTCTCCTTTGGCTTATGATCTGGATCCAAAACCCGCCAAAGCTTGAGAATGTCCAGACCTGAGGTTTTTTTTTTTTGATCCATCAGTAATCTCTACAAATTACTCAAATGTATTGTTCATATTATCAATTGTAGAGTAATTATCTTTACTATTTTTTCTAAATCTTCATTTCTTCAGCCTATCAAAGAAAGTGATTGGTTTTAAAATAACTATGCTAAAAGTACTTATTCCCAATGTATAATTCCCTAAGAAACAAATGTCGTTATTTACTCAAAGAATAATACTGGACTTCCATTAGTACACCTTGTTCTTCTGTGTGGACTCCATTTCTTAAGAGATTTGTAGTAACACAGTCATGCTCACTAGTGTAAAAATGTGCTCTTTTAACCAGAAATGTAAGCAGACAAAATCTTTCTTTGCTTAGTCATATTGGAATGTTGATATAATTGAATATCTGATTAACAGAATGTCTGCCCCGATAAAGGTGCTGCAAAAGGCAGAGAAGGCAGTCAGAAATATTAATATAGTTCTCTGTCTGGTAATCTCTATGTACCCAATTTTTTCCTGGAATTCTATTTAAAGACATTAAGGTCAGTTCAATAGGTGACCTTACTACTTGAAATCTATTACAGAGAATCAGTTTATCTTTATTAAACAGTAGTGGATGTTATATTTCGCCCTTTTGGTGGCCTGCACTAGAATAATTCACTTTCTGGAGGTTATGGATAATATAGTGGTTGCAGCCCAGAATGATTGTTTCCTCTTCCCAGCGAAATAGTTATCATCCCCCATTTGAGACTATTGCTAGCTCATTTGAAAGATTGGATCTTCACACCACATACATCTGTGCACAGAATTGTGGAGGGGAAAGCAATGGAATATACTGAAAAGCTGGTAGATCCCATTTCAAAATTAGAAAATATTATTCCTCAGCTTTTTGTCCTAATTTTTGAGGCTAGGTTATGATGCTTTTATGCACATTAAATAACACCTTTTGCTGACCCTGATTCAGGAATTCATTTAGGTATGTGTTTAATTCCATACCTTTTCAGCATTTAAGCATGTTCTTAGGGCCCTTTGACAGGTTTAAGTGCCGTCCTGAATGTGAGTGCTTTCTCTAACTGGATTAGTAATGAGTAGTCCTATTTAAAAAAGTGGGTCAACTGGTATAGTAAGGTGCTACTTTGGCCCCAATAACTTATCTGGTTAAATAAAAAGAATGCAGTGTGTCTTCTGTATGTAGAACATGAATTACACAATAGAATCCAGTCCTATTTCCCATAAACTGAAGCAGTTCTCTGGTCAGCTGTACTTTCCAAACATACATACGAGCATTGGGACACTTCTGGTGCTCTTTCTGATACCTGGTACAGTAACTCCTCACTTAATTTTGTAGTTATGTTCCTGAAAAATGCGACTTTAAGTGAAACGATGTTAAGCGAATCCAATATTCCCATAAGAATTAATGTAAATGGTGGGGGAGTTAATTTCCAGGGAATTTTTTTTCACCAGACAAAAAAACTATATATTATATAGATATACACACAGTATACATTTTAAACAAACAATTTAATACTGTTCACAGCTATGATGATTGTGAAGCTTGGTTGAGGTGGGGAAGTTAGAGGGTGGAAGAGGGAGGGATATTTCCCAGGGAATGCCTTGCTGCTAAATGATGAACTAGCACTCGGCAGAGCCCTCAAGGGTTAACATGTTGTTAATGTAGCCTCTCACACAAGGCAGCACGAACACAAGGGAGGGGAGACAGCATAGCAGACAGAGACATCTTGTGTGTGTTGGAGAGAGACAGAGATGCTCCTTTAAGTAAGCTGACTCTTAAGTGCATTGTCTTTTTAAGTGGATCAGGAAGTTGAGACAGCAGCTGCTGCCCCAAGCTCTCTCTGTCTCTCTCCATCAATGTCCCCACCCTGCACTATATGGAGAAGGGGTAAGCGGGGGGAGGGGGACACCCTGACATTAGCCCCCCTTCCTCCCTGCACAGCAAGCAGGAGTCTCTGGGAGAATCTCCAAGGCAGAGGGCAGGAGCAGCACATGGCAGTGGGGGAAGGGGCAGCTGAACTGCCTTGATAGCTTGCTGGGCGGCTGCAGCACAGGAAACGTAGGGGAGCAGGGAGCTGATAGGGGGACCTGATGCGGGGCTGCAGGTCTACCCTGGTTCCAAGCCACCACCAGTTAGCTGCAATGGGCTGCTCTTCCTGCAAGCAGCGGACAAAGCAGGCGGCTGCCAAACGATGTTAGAAGGAAGCATTGCACAGCTTTAAACGAGCATGTTCCCTAATTGATCAGCAACAAAACAATGTTAGCCGAAACAACATTAAGTGAAGTGATAATGTAGTTGTTAGGATACAGATATTCAGGCCTGTCTGCAGATGCCTATACTTTAAGACTTATCACTTAGCTAGTTATAGAGGTATAAAAGAAAAAATCAAAAATCACTGTCTGTGTAGTGGCCTTCTCTTACTCTGACAATCTGAGGCCTGGTTCTTTAGAAGCCATAAACTGGGAAATGTATGGTCACATCCTCACATTCCAAACTAGTCATATTAAAATAAGGCAATCTGGGACTGTTAGGAAGGTGATTAGATCTGTCACCTCCAGAGAAAGGGAAGAGCCTAGAAGATGTAAAAGGAAACTTAGTTTGATCGCATCCTGTCTGGCAAGAACTCACTTATCAATAGACACAGCTGGAGAACCCTTATGTCTGTATAGATGTAGTTGTGAAATCCTTACTTCTGTATTGTTTTATATGTTTATTTGCATGGTCTCTGTCTGGTTCATGTAATTGTTTCTGTCTGCTGTATAATTTTGCTAGGTGTAAACTAATTAAGGTAGTTGGATACAATTGGTTAGCTAATCATGTTACAATACATTAGGATTGTTAGGTAAATTTTAGTAGAATGATTGGTTAAGGTAAGCTGAAAATATTACTATATAAATTGCGGCAACAGGAAATAACTTGGAATTCAGAAAATAAGGAAAAGGAACTTGAATTTAAGCTTGCTGGAAGTTCACCCCAATAAACATCGAATTGTTTGCACCTTCAGACTTCGGGTATTGTTGCTCTCTGTTCATGCGAGAAGGACCAGGGAAGGGTGAGAGTGAAGGAATAAGCTCTCTAACAGTAGTAGAAAACACTGCCCAGATGGTACAAAGGTACATCAGCTCCTGCGTACAAGCTGGGGAGGATTTTGTCCTGTCACTAACTTGTACATTGTGTTTTGTCATCCAAGACTATATATTTCTGCAAAGATATGGTGCTGATAATGATCTCAGAATGGAAATTTGTCCATAGCATGAATGCGCTTTCTACTGGAAATTGTATTCTGTCTATAGCTGAGAAAACTAGATAGTGATTCTTACACAGGTACTGAAGTAATCGGATTGGGTGAGCAAGAAAGCCCATAGCAAACATTTGCTTATGACACAAAGTGGAAAGGCTTTTTGATAATCATGGTATCTTAACAAAAAGTGGATTATTTTTCCTCCTGTTGGTTATCCATGCATCATCTTCTCATGCCTTTTAAAACCATAGTGAATTAATGGACTTTTGATTCCTCTGCAAAGTTGGAATTCAGTATTTTACCCAGGACAATAAAAACATGTCTGTTGTTTGAACTTGATGCCAGGTTGATCTAAAGTTACACAGTTGAAAAGGTACAGTTAAGTAACTGCATCCATCAGGCAGACAGAAGAAAAATATTCTCAAAAAAATTCGAACAAAACTCACCTACCAAACAAATATATATTTTTATTTCATCTGGCCATCTGTGTTTTTAACATTTTGCTGCACTGTGGTGAATAAATGTCCAAATATGATCTAAGAGAAGCCTATCTCTACGATGAAGAGTATGAACAAAAGCTGGAAAGAGAAGTATCTTGACAAAAATTAAATTTCAGTGTGAGATTTAGATTTAGCACAGAGATATTGCCAAAGTAAACTGAAGTGCTCTTATTTTTGCCAGGCTAATAATATGTTTTGTGTCAGAGTAAAATGCGGGGAGTGAAAATAAAGGAATATGTTGGGTTTCCTTGATCTGAGACTGAGGGGGAGAGCTTTAGTTAAAATGTTTTATTCATTTTAATATCTTCAAGAGAAAAAGCTATAAAAACGTGCAATGAAAAGGAGGCAGATAGGGAAGGAGAAGGCAAGAAAAGGCAATAATAGTAACAGGCATTAGGAAGAGGGGCACAATCGAAAAGGAGAAAAGTGCAATGGTTGCATCTGCTAAACTGCCCTCCTCTTCCCACTCAAAAAAATTGCAGGAGGGTGTGGAGTACTTTATACAAGAGTAGTCAGCTCAGAGAGAAATAACAGTTCACTCATATTCAGAAGACTAATATAAAGCCGTTATTCTGTATGACACAGACCTGGAGGTCAAATCTTTTACTGGTGTTTTGTTGATGTTTTTTTTTCCTTCTTAATTTAACCAGATAAAAAGCAATTGAGTTCTTGGAAAGCAAGTAATATTAAAGATATTACAGTAATACCACAGATGGCCTTTAAATCCCTGTAAAGTGCAAGAGAGTGAGAAAATACTGGGAGGGGCGGACAAAAAAAGCAAAAAAATAATGTGAATTCATTAAAAAAATACTTGAACAGCAAAAGCTGCACCTCAGACAAAATGTATGTATTAAGCTTTGTCATGAAACCTAGCTAGGTTTCTGTGACTCTTAACAGCATCCCAGTGCCAGAGTGCAAGGAGCTTCCTGGTATCTAGCAGTGAGTTTCAGCTGGCCAGACCAGTTCAGCATACCCCAATTCACTAATGTCATAATTTTACTAACAACACCCTCATCATTAATATTCTTGCGTGCTGTATGTACAGTAAACCCAAAAAGGACTGCACAGTTGCACTGGAAATATGGCACAAAAATGTGTTCAAACCAGATGAGTCTGGTGCATTAGGAAACAGTTTTTTCCCAGACAAAGGAAAGGCTGACATGTCCATCCAGCTGCGATCAGTCAATTGGTTATTCATATGCATATTGGAGGTTGCAGAACAAATCAGTTTGCATTGTAGCAATCGCTAGTGGGGGAGCAACCAGTATGCAGCCTTATCCTCCATACCTCATGGCTCCTTCACTCACCATGAATTAATGAATTTTGTCTGGGGATACCCTTCAAAAGAATACATTTCAAAGGTTTACTGGACAATATAAGAAAGGGGCAAAGAACCGCTGAGTTAGCCTTCACCTTAGGAGACAAAGGAGCCAAGGAATTTCATCTCTGTGGTGAGTCCTGGCCAATAAAAGCTGGAAAAGAGACTGTGGCTGAGAGAAACCATCTTGAACAAACACTAGATTTTGTTAGAGTATATCTTAGTCTTTTAGATGCATGTTTTCCCTTTTATTTGTAACCATTTTACCTTTATCCCCTTTACTTGGGATCATTTAACCTATGTTAATGTTAATAAGCTTTGTTGATAAGCTTGTTTTACTTTTACTATAAATCCATTAGTTGCTGTATTTGAAGGAAAGGGTGTATTTACCCCAGTTAAATTAATAAGCTATATATTGACTCTTTTCAAGAGCAGGATACCTAATATCTTCTGTGAATGTGCAGTGGTAATGGCTGTGCATTGTAGAGAGGACATCTTTTAGGAGCTTGGGGACTGGAGTTCACTGATTGTTACCTGCTAGACGAGGTTTGGGCCCGGAGAGCCTTGAGGAGTTGGCTGGTAAGAAAGACTATTGTGGCAGGAGGTGACACACAGTCTAATATCTAGTAAAGCTAACTCTTGTTGAGGCAAAGAGGCAATGCAGTGGTTCATGGTTCTGGGTGCCCCAGCAATGTGTTAATGTTTCAAAATGCAAAAATGATCCATTCCCATCAATGGAAGATATCTGGGCGATAAAAAATAAGAGTATCTTGTCTTTATCAAAAGGAACCTGAAGTTTTAATTCCCATTCACATGCTCTGAAAGCACATAATCCTCTGCAGTGACAGTTGTCTCCATAACTCAGTATTTTCTTGCTTACGTGAGTAGGTACTCCCAGGGGGAATTTGAGTCTGGGGCTCTGACAAGGAGTAGTCTTGGGAACTTGAATTCTGCAGGATCCCTGCATTTACAATTGTAAATCTTCAGGTAAATTTACAGTTGCTTGAAAGTTTTCTGAAGAAAATTCATGGAACTGCTTCATGCTGCATTTTCAGAGGAACATAATATTTTCATTGTGCATCACTGATTTTCTAAGTATGTTTTCCATTTGTTATGTATTTGTGTGTCCCGTTCAGTTTTCCTAGGTTTCAAATACAATTGTCTTCCTAATATCCTATCTTTGTTCTTGCCATATCCCACCACCATTGAAATTAATGGCAAAACGCCACTTTCTATTGTTTGAGCAAAATCAGATGATACTTTTGTATGTTTTGAAGTCCGAGTCAAATATCCTCTTCTCAGCATCTTTGAAGATACAAAGTAGGAACCTGTGGAAATGAATTCTGTCAGGACCATGGTTCATTCCTATGGGTATTTTCCCTGTGAGAAGATAATGCACAGAGCAACTGTGCACCTTTAAGACCCCCTTTTCATCTAGATACTTGCCTGAGATATGACCATGCAGAGGTCAGAAGTAGAGGCTTCTGTGGGATCAAGGGGTAGATGCAGCTTACATTCAGTTTCCCTCCTGCTGAGAGAGATGAGACCATTTGAGCATGTAGTCTACTTATTGCATCCCCTCTATAGCGACAGCTTGTGGAATCGGAATAGATCTCAGCTTCAGATAGTGACACTGTTGATAATGTGACACTCCAAATTTGCCGCTTCTTTACACATGCAATGCCGCATGCATAAAGAAATTATGTGACATTAAAGCAGCTATAGTTTTAAATGCCTTAGATTGCAAGAGGCTCTCAAAAATACTAACAATCTGCATTTTTAAATGTATAACCACCATTTAGCTATTGGTGTATCATGAGGATGCCTTGTTGCTATTCTTTTGACTATCAGGAATGGTTATGGCACATTAATTCTGGATTAGACTGGTCGTTACCATAGGCTGGGTTTACTTATTTAAAAATATTATTCTCCAGCAACATCACATTTTTATGAGGATCCAGCGGGACAAGAGGCAAGTCATACATACTAAGTGCACTATGTAAACACTGTAATTTATCTGTGCAAACATATTCATTATTGGACTCCTCTGAAGCCGAATTTCATTTTTGTTTTAAGTATGCATTCTGAAAATTGAAGGTGATTTATCCCACTCTCTTGGGACAAGATGCACAGAAGTACACCCCTCTCTTTTTTGTATTTTTGATATTTCCTATTTGGCTCAGGATCATATAATTTACGTGCCAGTGTGGAGGACTAGATTTAATGAAACTGTAAACTAAATCACAGGGTAGATTAGTTTCCTACCTTTACAAAGAAAATCCCTCCTGGTATTTCCTCCTATTAAAGTTTTGTGCGCATTATTCAGTGAAATAACTGCAAACTATTACTAGCTGACAAAACGTATTTTAGAGTGCTCTCCAAAATCGAAATACAGCTCACAATAGCCCATGGTTGTCATAATTTGTGCTTAGTAACAGGAGTCATATAAATCAATCTCTTATTTTACAGTGCCTTCTAATTTTATACAATATGTATTCAAGCCTAGATGGAGGCCAAAATATGGTTAATATAATTTACTGGACTCGTAAAACTGGGGAGAAGTGAAGATAGCCACAATGACTATATAATTGGTGTGTGAAATCCTGAGATTAAAATGTATTGGTTAAAATGTGCACAAAGTTATTCAAAAAAATCCTAGAGCATTGCAGAAATTATAGTCTGAAACAGCTAAAAATTGTTTGAATTGGCATGTTAGAAAAGTGATTTACTGTAGTTTTTGTTAAGTTTATGATCAGACTATTAAATGTGGTGAAGACAGAGTCATGTAAAATGAGAACAGTATGCTTTTTATTTTTTTTAACCCCCTGGCTGCTAGGAAGCTTTTAAAACAAACCACTGAGTTTTCCTGCAAGTTGACAATCAGGGTCAGCATTAAGTCTTGGTGACATGAGCTGTTGCTTGGGTTGGTAAGAACATGAATTCACTTATTGGTTTACTGGGCTGGTTCCAGGGACAGGCAGGAAGGGCAGCCACCTTCGGTGCCAATTTTCAAGGGGTACTGAACTGCTGTGCTGCTGTTTTTGTTCTACTCTGATTAGCTGGAGATTTTTGCTCTGCTCTGATTGGCTGGACTTTTTTCCCCTCAGCTGTGAGTGTGCGCCCATGTGAGTGAGTGCATGTGCGCTGAAAATATTTTCTGCCCTGGTCAGTAAAATGGGTAGGATCTGCTCCTGTGGATTTATTACACTGAGGGCTAAAGTAGAGCAATATGTTTTCTCCAGCCCTTTGCCAGTGTGACTGTGGAAGAAAATCTTTCCTTGCTACACACTGATTAATATTTCAGAAGATCGAGTAGTTTTGCATAGCACATTCAGGGATGCACAGAAGTGCCAATGGGATCTCCAAAGTGAAGACATATCTACACCTCATAATAAAGAGCAATTTTCATGAATATTCATAATCTTTATGATTTTATGGCCAATATTTAGCTTCCCAGTAGTCATGGCAGTGAAACATTTGAAGTGATACCTTAAACATGTGCGAAGATTTTCTTATGCTTGAATATTTTCTACAGCTCTATTGAGGGCAGACTGGCTCAAAAGGTGCTTGAGGGGCTGAAAACATCCAGGTTTATCTGATAAATGTACTGTTGTGGCCTACCTTTAGCCTGATCTGACAGACCAATGACCATTGCATAGTATATCTCATGAACTTGTGGGACTAGAGACTTCAGGATACGAACCAATGAAATGCTCAGAATCCACACTTTTCACACTGCTGAATAGCGGTTTATTTTCTAAATTTCATGGCTCATTAAATACAAGAGCTTATTATATTATTCAGACTGTACCCTTGCTTGTTCACTTTGCCCTGTGGTCAGAGACTATCATCATGATTTCTGACTATCTGTTCCTGTGCTGAATAAAATCTGGGGATGAGGGGCAGGTCAGGGTTTTTTCCCCAAGGCACAGATGCAGTTAGGCACTGCTGTTTGTGCCTTTTGAAAATCTCTGCCTTAGTGAACATGAGGAGTAAGGCCAACCCCCAAGCTTTCAAAAGCCATGAGCTGGGCCCCAAAAATCATGGGAATTATAAAATACAATACATTTCAGTTTCTCCTTATTTGGCCCCTGGGTTTTAGACTTGAGGATTCACATTCTCAAGCTTTTCTCTACTCTTGAGAAGGCTAGAACTTTTAAAAAGGAATGAAAGATGAGATTGTGATGAAGTCTCATGACTCTAAAAGCCTGGGCTTTAAGAAAACACCAAATATCTAGAGACTTACGAAAAACTCATGTGCGTTGGCAACATTAAGCTAAGTAATTTGTAGTGAACAATTTACAAGAAGAACCTCATCTATTTTATTTTCCCTGCTTGAAAATTGTAGCTGTTACCTGGGAAGAAGAATGGAGGCCACATGAGTCCAAAGATAACTGCTGCCTTTAGAAAACAAACAAGAAACCCACCATAGGCCATGTCTATGCTACGGCCACTACAGCGGCACAATTATGGCACTGTGGCAGCACCACTGTTACACCATAGTGTAGATACTTCCTAACTCAACAGAAGAGGGTTTTCAGTCCAAGTAGTTAGTCCACCTCTCCAAGTGATGGTAGCCAATTCATCTGTTTACTTTGTGTGCCTACACCTGTGATTAGGTTGACTTAAGTCCAATGCTTAGGGTACAAAATTTTTCACTGACCTAGCAACATTGCTCAGGGCTATCTCATTTTTAAGTGTAGACCAAACCATGGCCTCACACCCTTATTTATGTCCAAGGTAAAAGCATAAGGACTTCAAGAAAATGAATCTGAATTAACTAAAGGTGTGACTTTAAAGTGGATTAATTTAAACTGCATTAAAGCCCCTGTGTGGGCACTCTCATTCGGAATTAAAGAGGCCTTAATCGAGTTTAGATTAATTCATTTCCAGATAACATTTCAGTTTTCCACTGATATGATAGCAAGATACTGGCCTTTTTCCAGGCTTAGTCTTCATTTCAAAGCTAATAGCTGTTTTAAGGTTTGTGATGAAAAGTAAACCTGGCCTTAGGGATGATCTCAAAGACGGTGAGTATCTTTCTGCCAAATTCTTCATGGCAACTCTGCAATTATGTTGCTTTATTTCTCAAAAGGGGAAAAACTCCTTTCTCAAGTCTTTTCTGTAAAAATTGAAAAAATCTGGAAAAATTATGTCTATTGTAGAGGTATGATTTAACATGAACAAATATATGCATTGTAAATGTTTTCTTGGCAATTTACTTGTCGTAAATGTCTACTGTACTGAAAAACTCCACTGGGAATTGGATGTGTTTATTTTGCTTGTACTTATGAATTTGTAAAGAGATGCAATGACAATAAAATTAGAAATATTATGATTTGCAAACCCCCAGATACTGAAATTGGTTTCAGCTCAAATGTAGCTTTCCAAGGTCTGAGCTTAATCCAGAGATCAGAACAAGCATTAAATGCATATTGTGTTTTCATAATGATGTGGGCACCAAATGATTCTGAATGATATTATGCAGACATCTATAGATAATTTAGTACATGATACCAAATACACAGGGCTCAACCCAGTCCTGGGCTGTGGTGGCTTGTGCCATTATAGCTCAGGATGCAGAGCCTTTGGTGCTGGAACCTCTTCCCAGAAGGGATGTTTGTGGCAGAAGGCACCCTGCTACCCCCAAAAAGGTGGGTCTGCAGGGGGGACACAAGGCTTCATGCGAGTCATGACTGCAGTTTAAAGGTACGCTTCCAGTGAAAGTCCCAGAGAGGATGGCACTGCATGCATGATTTAAACTTCCTAAGGTAAATATCCCTTGATGTGCAGCAGCTGAAGGGATTGCAGTGGTCATCTCCTTGCACCAGTAAGGGTGAATCAAGTGCAAAGTCTGTATAATCAGTCATTGCCAAAAAGGAAACAAAAAATCAGTCTTTGGGGTTAAATCCATTTCCAAACTAAAGAGGCTTGAATTGCTTGTATTTTTATCTAAATTGTTTTAAAAAATTGAGATAACTTTTGAGGTATTAAAATCTTTTGTTTTTATTATTACTTGACTGAAATTATTGCTGAAATAATAATATACAGTGTTAAAGTGTACTTCATAGCAACTGAGGTAACTAGCCCTTCTTGATCTACATATGAGTCCATTGCTTATAACAAAGCCGTATTCCTGTTTCGTGTGGGCGTGGCTGTATGTAAACAGTTGGCTGTACATGTTCCTAAATATGTCTCTATATTGTTCATCATATATTTTAAATATTCTAGAACTGAAGATATTTAAAATGTTAGCTATTTAAGATGTATCTTAAATATGAAGAAAAGAAAATATTTTAAACCTATGAGAAATATAGAAAAATAGATATTTCCAAATAGGCTTAACTTTGTGGTACTTCTTAAAGTAACTTGAATAATGTGACATCATGAATATAATATTCTTACGGTATTAGCTATAATGCCTTTTCAATCTCCTCAGTCTAACAAAACACTCAATAGTTGGTTTTATTCTGTCCTCAAATACACACACAGGAAATGATGCACATCTTGGAATAACTCCGTACGGTGTGTGTGCATGCTCAAACATATATATTGTAATAGCAGCAACTAGAATCAATAGATATATTCACCTCAGCTATGTGACAGTGCTATAACCTCTTGTAACTTAAACTTTCCTTGGACTTAAAGATCTGTGTCTGTACAGCATTCCTGTGGTCTCTTTATAGTAGCTATTATATATAGCCTTATTCTGATATCATTTACATCAGTGTATATTTGGAGTAACAATAACGAAGTCAATGGAGTTTACACCAGGGTAAAAATGATGCGAGATCAGAATTAGGCCCTTTATTGTAAGATCAGTGGTATTGGCCACCGTTATATTTGACAGTGAAGTCTATAGGGCTAATATTGTGGTGGCAAGGCAGTCAACTAAAAGTCTGATCCAATACTCATTGAAGGAGATTAACTCCTGTTAATTTAAGTAGGCATTGGTTCAGGCCCTAAGGATCCACTTCTACTCCCATTGAAACAAAAGCAAAAACTCTTATTTAACTGAAATGGCGCAGGATGAGTCCTTAAGTCCTCTTGACTGCTGATCCTGCAGCTCAGCTGCTTTCTCTCTAAATTCCAGAGTTCTATTGTAAGGGCACCAGAATATCAAAAGTTAAAATACTTGCTACATTGGGTAATATCCGAGAGACATTTTGACCTCTATACATTAAGCAGCAGTGAAGCGAATGAATTTAGAACTAGCTATGAGCTTGGTATGTATTCATATCAGCTGAAACAGCCTTGAATCTAACAATACATAGATCTAATAAACCATATAAGTACCCTTTCCATAAAGACTCTTTCCAATAAAAAAAGAGAAACAGTATGTCATTTGACAGACTCATTCCTAAATGTCACAAAGAAGGCTCAAATTAAATCTTATCTCCAGAAATCATTGTTCCCTTGAGATCAATACTGAAATATAGCAATTCTAGAGATAATTTTTCCCCCACCTCTCAAGTACATCAGATATTCCGGGAAGGATTGTGAAAAAGTGGTAGCTGTAGGCTGGTTTCAAAAATTTCAGTGCTTGTAAAGGAATCCCAGTGCTGTTAGCATATTTTTTATTTTCTTTGACAGCAAGTAAATGTTGTGTGGCAGACCAAATCTGGAAATAAAACTTTATGATGTGCTGTAGCTATAGTGGTTTATATATCTATAAACTGCTGGCAGACCATCAAAAGATGCGCATTTTCAATATTTTTGAATGTGACTTGAAAGCAGCTTGACTTCTGTAATCATAAACACAGACAAGTGTACTGTGCATTCTTGCACCAAATGATGTTTCTCTTCATATTACAGTGGTGGTGGTTTTTGAGTAGTCCAGTGAGATCAAAAAGAACTGTGAGGTGAAGAAAAGTGTTTTTTTTCTTGCCTAAATATTGAGTGCAAACTACTTGGTTTCACATAAAAGGAAACACTACCAGGCATATTACTGTAACCCCTCCTGTTCACTATCCCATTAAGATGCTGTTCAACACAGGAATAAGTGCAGTAGTCTTTTATCTTCATGGCTTTCCTTGTAACCTGGAGCCAAATTCTCCTCTCATTTGTGCTGGTTTAACCCCAAATGACTGTAATGGGGTTGCACCAAAGTTTTTTAAAGAATTAGTAGCTAATTGGAGGCATGTGTGTCTCTTCCTCTCTATGCAAATGGGAAGAA
The DNA here is from genome assembly GCF_003597395.2 of Chelonoidis abingdonii. Lineage (NCBI taxonomy): Eukaryota > Metazoa > Chordata > Testudines > Testudinidae > Chelonoidis > Chelonoidis abingdonii. Next base: position 41,129,432 of record NC_133775.1, on the reverse strand, counting down.
CGCTTACCAGACCCAGGCAGATAGCTTCAAGAATGATTTTTTTCCTCCCCATTCCCGTATGCCCATGGAGAAATACAGAAAACAGAGCCAGGCTTAAACTGTGAACAAACGGCATCACTTGCCCCATAGCCTCAGTCGTACAGAACACAATGCCATCCACGGCCTCAGAAACAACTCTGACATTATAATCAAAAGGGCTGACAAAGGAGGTGTTGTAGTCATAATGAACAGGTCAGATTATGAACACGAGGCTTCCAGGTAACTCTCCAACACAACATTCTACAGGCCACTATCCTCTGAACCCAGAGAGGAGTACTAAAAGAAACTACACCATCTGCTCAAGAAACTCCCTGCTATAGCACAAGAACAAATCTACACAGACACACCCCTAGAGCCCCGACCAGGGGTATTCTATCTGCTACCCAAGATTAATAAATCTGGAAACCCTGGACACCCCATCCTCTCAGGCATTGGCACTCTTACAGCAGGATTATCTGGCTGTTTGGACTCTCTCCTCAGACCCTATGCTACCAGCAATCCTAGCTATCTTCAAAACACTACCGACTTCTTGAGGAAACTTCAATGCATTGGTGATCTTTCTGGAAACACCATCCTGGCCACTGTGGATGCAGAAACTCTTTACATCAGTATTCCATGTGATGATGGACTACAAGCTGTCAGGAACAGCATCCCTGATGAGACCATCGTGGCTGAACTTTGTGAGTTGGTCCTCACCCACAACCATTTCATCTTTGGGAACAACTTATATCTTCAGATCAGCGGCACTGCTATGGGTATCAGCATGACCCCCAGTATACCAACATTTTTGTGTCTGAGTTAGAACAATGCTTTCTCAGCTCTTGCCCCCAGCGCCCCTACTCTACTTGTGTTATATTGATGACATCTTCATCATATATACCCAAGGGAAGGAGGCCCTTGAAGAATTCCACCTGGATTTCAACAGTTTCTACCCCACCATCAACTTCAGCCTGGACCACTCCACACAAGAGATCCACTTCCTGGACACTACTGTGCAAATAAGTGATGGTCATGTAAACACCACCCTATACTGGAAACCTACTGACCGCTATACTTCCCTACATGCCACCAGCTTCCATCCAGGACGCATCACATGATCCATTGTCTACAGCCAAGCCAAAGATACAACCAAATTTGCTCCAATCTCTTATACAGACACAAACACCTACAAGATCTTTATCAAGTATTCTTAAAACTATAATTCTGGGGAAGTGAGGAAACAGATTGACAGAGTGAGATAGGTACCCAGAAGTCACCTCCTACAGGACAGGCCCAACAAGGAAAATAACAGAACACAACTGGCCATCACAGCTAAAACCTCTCCAGCACATCATCAATGATCTACAACCTACCCTGGAAAACGACCCCTCACTCTCACAGACCTTGGGAGGCAGGCCAGTCCTTGCTTACAGACAGCCACCCAACCTGAAGCAAATACTCACCAGCAAGTACATACCATGCCACAGAAACACTAACTGAGGAACCAATCCCTGTTGCCTACTCTGTCCTCATATCTACTCTAGCGACACCATCAGAGGACCCAACCACATGAGCCACACCATGAGGGGCTTAGTCACCTGCACATCTACTAATGTGATATATGCTATCATGTGTCAGCAATGCGCCTCTGCCATGTACATTGGCCAAACCTATGTAAAAGAATAAATGGACACAAATCAGACATCAGGAATGGTAACATACAAAAGCCAGTAGGTAAACACTTCAGTCTCCCTGTACATTCTATAGCAGATTTAAAAGTAGCCATTCTTCAACAAAAGAACTTCAAAAACATACTTCAAAGATAAACTGCAGAGCTACAGTTCATTTTCAGATTTAACAACATTAATTTGGGCTTGAATAGGGACTGGGAGTGGCTGGTTCACTACAAAAGCAATTTTCCCTCTCTTGGTATTGACACCTCCTAGGTGAATGGGAGTAGCTCACATTCTGCCTGATTGAATTGGCCCTCTCAACAGGGCTTCTCTACTTGTGAGGTAACTCCTTTCTCATAATGATCCGTATATTTATGCCTGCATGTGTAATTTTCACTCCATGCATCTGAAGAAGTGGATTTTTTACTTATGAAAAACTAACACGGCTACCCCTGTGATACTTAAGAGCTATGGTCTGTGCCTCCTACAGCCCCCTCTCTTTTTCCCTCATGCTTTGGCCTAATAGAACTTACAGACTTGAATTGGGGAGGGGGGCTGACATTGTTCTCTCACTGTTGAAAATCATGAGTAATTCCACTGATGCCACTGACCTTTCACTGGTGTAAAACCAGCACAAATAGAATCATCATCAGCCCCTTTGTTAGGCAAGGCAACCTTTACTTCCTGAAAAGAACAAAGAAATGTTCCCAGCATGTCTCCATCTGTGAAGCTCTCTCAAACACAGCACTTGCTAAAGCACACTACCCTTTGGAATATACAAGTAAGGACTCATGGATCATTTACATTTTAAAAATTCTCTTTTTCCAAACATCACATTTAAAAAAATGTCTCTCTCAATGTAAGCAATGAAAGAAAATCTATTGTGTGCTTTTGCATAAGACAGCATGACATCTCCAAGTCTGTTTTTAAAATATGTAAGTTAACTCAGATATCTAATTGACTGAACATCCATAGGTATGTGTGTTTCGTAAAACGTAACATATAGTTAAATCATTCAGCTATTATCAGGGGTCAAGCTAAACATATAAGGTCAAGCAAATTCAACAGTATTCCTGCACTGTGATCTTTTACATAGCCTAGAGCAGAGGTTCTCAAACTGTGGTTCGTGGACTACCAGTGGTCCAAGAGCTCCATTCAGGTGGGCTGCAGATAGTTCCCTCTAAGGCCTGGTCTACACTGCGCGTTTAAACCGAATTCAGCAGCATTAAACCGATTTAACCCTGCACCCATCCACACAACGAGGCCCTTTATATCGATATAAAGGGCTCTTTAAACCGGTTTCTGTACTCCTCCTCGACGAGAGGAGTAGTGCTGAAATTGGTATTGCCATGTCAGATTAGGGTTCGTGTTGCCGCATATAGACAGTATTGGCCTCCGGGCGGTATCCCACAGTGCACCATTGTGACCGCTCTGGAAAGCCTTCTGAACTCGGATACACTGGCCAGGTAGACAGGAAAAGCCCCACAAACTTTTGAATTTCATTTCCTGTTTGGCCAGCGTGGAGAGCTCACCAGCACAGGTAACAGTGCAGTCTCCTGAGAATCGAAAAAGAGCTCCAGCATGGACCGCACGGGAGGTACGGGATCGATCAGCTATATCCTGGGGAAAGGATTCCATGCTAACAGAATCCGTTCCAAAAGACGAAGATGAAAAAACAATTTAAATAAATTTTCCAAGGCTATTGATGCAGAGAGGCACACCAGGGATTCGTACTACGTTGCGTGGAAAGTTATAGGAGCTCCAGACAAGCCTACCAGAAAACAAAGAAGGAAAAAGGGAGGTCTGGGCAGGCCGAAAACAGTCCCGTTTACACTGAGTCTGCAATGCAAGCTAGGGGGTCGTTCCGGCATCCATTTGCACCCCGTGTCCGTGATTGACCGAGGGGGAGTCGGTAATCTCAGCCATGACTGAGATTCTACGAACGGGGAAGATGAGGAGGACCGGGAAGAGGAAGGGGATCTTGTAGAGAGCAACACAGCATCCATTCTCCCCACCAGCCATAGGACTTTTTCCACCGTGACGAATTGACCTCGCCAGCCGCTCCCAAGCCACTATCTCCAGACATGAACCATGGAGGGACCTCTGGTCAGGTTACTTGTAATATAAAACATCGGTTTCAAAGCAAGCGTTTTTAAATGATTAATTTGCCCTGAGAACTGGATGCACGCGGCATTCAGTTATTGAAAAGTCTGTTACATGTCTGGGGATGAGTGGAAAAAATAAATCCTCCAGGGACATCTCATGAAGCCTCTTCTGGAGGTACTGCCAAAAGACTTTGGCAGAAAGGTGTCCGGGCAAGAGCTTATTCTCCTCATGTTAGGACACGGGACGAAATGCCATGCGTGTAGCAAATAATCTGGTATCATCGCAGAAAGCCTTAGCGCATTGGGTCCGGTGTGTTGCTGTGCATTCAGGGCAACAGCCGATCTTTCTCGCTGTGGATCCTACAGGAGAGTGATATTGTTCATGGAACCTAGTTGAAATCAGGAATTTAATTAAGGGACAGACATGGCCAGTCGCGACTGAGCGGTTGCCTGGTCTTTAAAAAGATCTTCATTGCAGGTAGCCAAGCGGGGGGATGGAGGGGGAGAATGATGCGAGCTTTTTTAGTGTTGGCTAGCACGTGGGGGGGTAAGGGAGGTGTTAGCAGTGATCTCCTCTACCAGCCATGGTGGTGTGGGTGAGGGGGAAGGGATGGATAGCGTGATCTTCCATTGATACCTAGCCACCGTGGGGGAGCGTAAGCGATCATCCAAGAATTGGATGGGGGGGTGGTTTTCCTGCTCTGCATGTTAACAGAGAAGAAGAACACTGATGGGCTTCTTGTTAATTTGGGAAAGGAAGCAGCTGTATATACTGAGGCTGCAGAGCCCGCAAAGACCAGGCTTACCAATGGCCCTGCATGCAAGCTGATTACGCTACCAGGGTCTGCGGTCTGTGTATCTCTACAAAAAGCCAGCCACTCATAGTAAGATAAAAATGCGACCTTGCAAGTGAAATACAGTTCTAGGTAAGGTGAATAGTGTTGTTCACTGTGAAAGAGTATAACCATTGTTCTGCAAAATGTATGTTTTTAAATACTTCTCTCCCTTTTTTGCCTCCCTCATGCAGCTGCAAATTTTTCAAGCCTCCCTACTCCATTCCAAAGGCTATCTCAGATAAGGCGGCGGAAAAAAAAGACACGAGACAAAATGTTCTCAGAAATCATGGAAGTGACCCGCAATGAAAGAGCTCATCTAAATGAGTGGAAGGTCGTGGTATCAAATTACTGGAAAGATGCCAGTGCCAGGACAGGAGGGACCAACATGAGGAGAGGAGGGATGCTCGAGATGAGGGGTGGTGGCAGGAAGATCAGAGGTGTAGGCAGGAAGATCAGTGGTGGCGGGATGCAATGCTGGGGCTGCTGCATGATCAAAAAACTGACATGCTCCGGCGTCTGGTGGAGCTTTAGGAACAGCAGCAGGATCACAGAGTGCCGCTGCAGCCTCGGTGCAACCAGCCTCCCCCCTCACCGTGTTCCATATCCTCCTCACCCAGACATGTAAGAACATGTGGGGGAAGGCTCCGTGCACCTGCCCACTCCAGCCCCAGGGACAGCCCAACCAAAAGGCTGTCTTTACTTGGAAATTTTTTTAATGGCCTCTTTCTTCCCTCCTATCCTCCTCCCAAACCACACCCGTGCTACCTTCTCTGTTCTCTCTGTTTTATTAATGAATTAATAAAAAATACATGATTTTTAAAAGACAGTGACTTTATTTCCTTAAGCAAGCTGTAATCGAAGGGGGAGGGTGGGTTGCTTACAGGGAATGAGTCAATGAAGGGGTGGGGGTCATCAAGAGGAAACAAACACAGCAGTCAGACCGTATCCTGGCCCTTGATGAAACTCGTTTTCAAAGCTTCTCTGATGCGCACCACTTCGTGGTGTGCTCTTCTAATCGCCCTGGTGTCTAGCTGCGTGTAATCAGTGGCCAGGTGATTTGCCTCAGCCTCCCACCCCGCCATAAAGGTCTCCCCCTTCCTCTCACAGAGATTGTGGAGCACACAGCAAGCAGCAATAACAATGGGGACATTGGTTTGGCTGAGGTCTGAGCGAGTCAGTAATGTGCCGCAGCGCGCCCTTAAACGGCCAAATGCACATTCTACCACCATTCCTCACTTGCTCAGCCTGTAGTTGAACAATTCCTGACTACTGTCCAGGCTGCCTGTGTATGGCTTCATGAGCCATGGCATCAAGGGGTAGGCTAGGTCACCCAGGATAACTACAGGCATTTCAACATCCCCAACTGTTATTTTCTGGTCGGAGAAGTAATTCCCTTGCTGCAGCCGTTTAAACAGAGTAGTGTTCCTGAAGAAGCGAGCATCAATGAACATTTTCCAGGCCATCCCTGTGGATGTTGGTGAAACGTCCCTTGTGATCCACAGTGCTTGCAGCACCACTGAAAAGTACCCCTTGCAGTTTACATATTGGTGCCCTGGTGCTCCGGTGCCAAGTAGGGATATGGGTTCCTCTATCGTCCCCCCACAGTTAAGGAATCCCATTGCAGCAAGCCATCCACTGGACCTGCACATTTCCAGAGTCACAACCTTTTGTAGCAGCAGCTTAATGATGCTTTGGCTACTTGCATCACAGCAGCCCCACAGTAGATTTTCCCACTCCAAATTGATTCTCGACTGACCGGTGCTGTCTGGCATTGCAGGCTTCCAGAGGGCTATTGCCACTCGCTTCTCAACTGTGAGGGCTGCTCTCATCTTTGTATTCTGGCGTTCAGAGAAGGGGAAGCAAGTCACAAAGTTCATGAAAGTGCCCTTTACGCATGCGAAAGTTTTCGCAGCCATGGGAATATCCATACCTGCAACACTATGTGGTCCCACCAGTCTGTGCTTGTTTCCTCGGCCAAAATCGGCGTTCAGTGGCTCAACCTGCCCATTACCATCAGGATCTCCAAGCGCATGAGCCCAGGTTTGAGAGAATCTGTGTCATGTCCTCATCACTCTCGTCGCCTGCGCTGCTGTAGTCACCTCCTCCTCGCCTGGTTTTGCAGGTCCTGGTTCAGCATAGACTGCACGATATGACGAGGTGTTACAACGTCCATAATTGCTGTCTTGAGCTGAGCAGGTCCATGCTTGCTGTACTGTGGCGTTTGCACAGTTCACCCAGGAAAAAGGCGCAAATGGTTGTCTGCTGCTTTAATGGAGGGAGGGGTGAGGCTGTACCCAGAACCACCTGTGACAGTGTTTTTTGCCCATCAGGCACTGGGATCTCAACCAGAATTCCAAGGGTGGGGGAGACTGCGGGAACTATGGGATAGCTATGGGGGATAGCTACCCACAGGTTGCAACGCTCAGAAAATTAGACACTATGCCTCCTAGCCTCAGTACATGGACGCACACCGCCAAATTAATGTACTTAGTGTGGCCGTGTGCACTTGACTATACAATCTGTTTTACAAAACCAGTTTATGTAAAATCGGAATAATTCCTTAGTGTAGACGTACCCTAAGATGTGTGTCTGGGTGGCTGCACATGAGAGAGTGAAGGGCCACCCTCCTAATTAGTGGAGCCACGCAGGCATGGCTCCACTAATTAGGTGCCTGAATCCTGGAGAAGACGCACATGTAAGGTGAGGCGGTGGCCTTGGAAGGAATAGAGGGTAAGTAGGAGGGGGCAGTGGGGTGAGAAGAGGGAGTGAGAGGAATTTGGAACGTGCAGGGCTGTGGCAGCCAGAGAAGGAGGTGATTTTCCCCAGCTCCAGGGCTGTGGCTGCCAGGGAGAGATGGCCCTCCTTCCCAGCCTCAGCTCTGTGGTGGGGAAGAGACCCCCTTCCTTCCCAGCCCCAGCTCGGGGGCTGCCACGGGGGGGAGAGAGGGCGCATCCATCACACTAGAAAGGTAAGACTACTGATATTAAAATGATTTATGTGCTTTTATTTGTAGAAAAAAAAAGTTTATTAGGTTTTTTTTTAGATAGTGCTTTTATCCAAAGCGCTTTAGTAGTTAGCTAATGGTACAAACAACATTTGGAAAGATCATTAAGTTGTCAGGCGAGACCCTCAGCAATTTTCGAGTGGTCCGCAAAAAAAAAAAAAATTGAAAACTAATGGCCTAGAGATTGCATAGTATCGTACATAATTGCCCTGAACTGAAACTTCCTGAAAAAGGATCGTAAGTGTTGTAAATGGCTTCGCAACAATAGACATGTTAAATGACATAGCATCAATGCTAACTCAGAGCTTCCTTGTTCTAGCTGTTATTCTTTGGCCTGTGCTGCATTATTTTAATATGTTTGTTTCTTCCTTTTTGTAACAATAGTATGAAATATTGAGAGAGAGAGGAATGCAAATAAAAAACTAAATTACTCATTGCAACAGTGCAAACTTGGATACTTACTATATAAGATACATCTAAGTACAGAAAATAAACATTCCAAGAGAGAAATTCACAAAGTAGACCTGAACAGAGTAAATCAAATTAATACCCTCACATGCACACACCTACTCTGTAAAATACATGGACATTCTCTCCTATGTAAATGCTTTGATTGTAAATCAATAAGACACCTAAATATAGACTAAGATTATTTAATTTTATACACTCATATTTGTAGATTTTAGCCACTGTTTTTTCTTCAATGATGCCATGAATTCTTCTCTTAAAAACAATTATTTATTTCATAATCTCATCTAATGCTTGAAAATTGTAAAGGAACAAAGTGACTCTTTGTAAGCAAGTGTCTTTTGTCTAAATGTTCCCAACTCTAATATGTAGTTCCTAGTAGTTAGAGAGAACAGTGTGATAAATAATGGATATAAACAAAGGACACAGTAGTTACTCTCTATACCCCATATACCTGGCATGAATCAATTGTCTACATTTGTGTATTCCCTGCAGTTTGACAAAGCTCATCCTGAAGCAAATAAGGTTCACAGGAGTTCAAATACAACAGCTGGACACCAATATGTAACAGTGGTAGAATAAGCTCCAAGATTACCACTGGAGACAAGAAGATGGGTCCTTTTACTGCAAAAGCACAGACCCTTACCACTTGAGCTAAAGGAAAGGCTCTATGTGATGTACATTTGAATTAAGGTTGAATTAGCTGCTTCGTGCGTCACCTGTATGAAAGCAATGGAGGTCTATGTGCTTGAGCAGGTCTGGCCTTACATCCAGGTGCTCAGAATCTATGCTATAAGAACATACGCAGGTACAGTAAGGTGCAACTGTATATGTATACACACTAACCAGAATATGCAAACATATCCTATTCCCATCTCATAAGGCTGTAACTATGGATTTTCTACCTTTCTTGTCTCCCATTACCACCGGGAGCTGTCCTACATATCCAGTGCTTAATTTGTGCCAGAGCTTGCCAGGGCTGAGCCCCGTCACCTCTAGCGCTTGACAGTTCATAGCCCCAGAACTTCTGGGCTTGCTGCATCAGTTATGAATGTAAAAAAATTGCTTCAGGCCCTGCACCTAATTGCTTGAGCCCCAGCACCTCTTTCATTACAAATGAAGCACTGCACGTATCTGGAATAATTGCTCTGATCTTCTCTTTAAAGATGCAATAAAGTTGGAAGGCTTGTTCACCCGTCCACTCCAATTAATGATTTTAAAAGGCCCTTCTCTCTTCCATGGGCAGTACTGGAGTCCTGACATCTGATAGGTCAATATAAAAAAAAAGTGGTGCATATTTTAAGAGAAGGAACCTCCTTCTCCCTCCAGCAAGCAGTAAAACTTGAAAGAACACCATAATATTTTAAATTCTAAGCATTAGTGCTACCAGAAGGTAGAAAAGCTGTAGATTAACTTTGTGGAGTGATAATTCATTCACTCAAAGTTAGTGAACAGGGGGATCATAAATTCCCTCTTTCCCTTATGCCCTATGAATTTCATGTAGAACCATTTCAAAGTGTTTCTACTTGACTCCTCATGTGAGTTCAAATTCAGCATTACATTTTCTCTGATCATACACAGTAAGTCAGCAGCAATTCCACACTCAGACAACAGAATATGCTGAGAGGTAAAACTAGAACCTGGAGAGCATGGCCAGAGCCAATTGGACTTGACCTTTCCCCCTTTCTTTTTAGTGGCTTTGTTCCGAGTTCCACACTGTGTCTGAAATAACATAGGGACTGGCTGGACTTCAGCCTGATTAATATACAGGCCAAAGAAACCCCTGGTGTTGGAAGTGTTCCTGCGACCTGACAATTTGTGTCTGAGGTTGTCCAGCAGCAGGGCTGGCTTTAAGCCAATTCAGCCGATTCCCTGGAATCGGGCCCTGCAGCTTAGGCCTCTTTTAAATTTTTTTTTTTACTTACTGCCGGCTGAGGTCTGCTCCAGGGTCTTCCATGGCCCACTCCCCTGACCAAAGCGCGGCCGGGAGCGTGGCTGCCCCACAGCCCTGCTCTCCCCACTGGAGCCCCGTCCGGAGCGCGGCAAGCTCCGCAGCCCCGGCTGGAGCCCCAGCCGGAGAGCGGCAAAGCAGCCCCGCAGCCCCGGCTGGAGCCCCGGCCGGAGCGTGGCAAGCCCCACAGCATCGCTCTCCCGGCAGGAGCTCTGGGCCCTTTAAATAGCTCCCAAAGCCCTGGGATAGCGGTAGGGGGCTCCGGGGGCTATTTAAAGGCCAGGGCTCCAACTGTCTCTGCCACCCTGTCCTTTAAATAGCCACCGGAGCCCCGCAGCCCCCCATGTATTCTCCAGGGCTCCCGCGGCTATTTAAAAGGTCCAGGGTGGGGTAGAAGCAGGGGAGCTCCGGGCCTTTTAAATAACCCCAGAGCCCTGGGATAATGGGAGGCTTGGGGGCTATTTAAAGGGCCGGGGCTCCAGCTGCCTCTGCTGCACCCTTCCCTGTGCCCGCACCAGCTCTGCCCCCCCCGCCCACAGCCAGCTCTGTACCCTTGTGCCACAGCCACCCTGCCAACCCCCTGCGCTGTCTCCAGCCATCCCCTGCTACACACCCCTGTGGCCTGCCCAAGCAGCCAGCCCCGCCCCCCACAGCCTGCCATCCAGCCCTGCACACCCAGCCCACATCCACCCCAAACCCCTTGCCCTGTCTCCACCAACCCACTGCACCCCCCTGCCTGAAACAGACAGTTCCGCACTCCTCTGTTAGCCATCCCAACCTCTGCTGCATCCCCCTGTGGCCCTGCCTGAAGCCAACCCACCCCCACACCCTCTGTCTCCAGCCAGCCAGTACCCTTGCCCTGCCTGCAGCTAGACCCTACTCTAGTCAGCCCTGCCTGCCTCCAGCAGCCCCATGTCCACTGGTGCCTGCAGTTCCTAGGGCAATAACCCTGCACACTGCTTCAATGAGGGGCAGGGAGCAGCTGGGACTCACACATGTGCACACCCGCAGGGAGTGGCGGGGACCACATATATGAAATGACGGTCATTATAAGCAATCAAACAGCATATATGATGCAATGTACATAATATATAATTGTATTATTATATAGTTATGGGAAGCAAATAATACATGAAAGAAATGAAAGGGTTTTTGTTTTTTTTAAGTCATCCTGCCAGGCCCTGCCGAAAATGTTTGAATTGGGCCCCGCGCTTCCCAAAGCCAGCCCTGTCCAGCAGATAACATTATTATTAGTCTTTAAGGAGGGAGATATGCAGCAAGAGAAGCAGCCGGTAACAGAGAGAGGACTACAGTCAGGAAATGCCTGTCAGGATTTAAATCAAACAATAAATAGAGATGTCACTTGAAAAGGACCCCAGTAGAATGGCTTGAATCCAATATGTGCCCAAGGTAAGGGGAGAGGGCTGAGGGAAAGGGAGCGATTATTTCCTGAAGCCTTCTCTGCAACCAGTACTCAAAACATCTCACTGAAACAAATACAATTCTTGATACCCCTTGAAGCATTTGTGCTAAACGGTTTCCTTAACAGCTACACTATAATTAAGACCATATCATTTGAGAAAATAAACAGTGGGCACCTTGGAAAAAACCTCTTCTTACTTAGTTTTTTATTTAGTTGTATTAAGTGTCGCAATCTTGTTAATAGAAACTGATCTTTATGATTTACAAAAATCTTCTAAAGTGAATTTTCTGTAGGTTTCTCATTTTAAACTGAAACTGACTCCGGGCACTGTAATTGTGATTTCCCTTTGGATGCATAGCATTTTCTTAGCCAGGAATGCTACATGTATCCCTTTGCTCAAACCCAGTTCAAAAATCTACTGTGAAAATCTCTTTGCAGTTGAAAGCATTAGCATTCCACAAGTTAAGTCAGAGTACACCTGTACACTGACCTCTATTTTGAATCAATTTTATAGCCTTAAATGATTAAAGCTTGAAATAAATGATTGAATATGCCTTGTAAGGAAGAGGTGTGATAAATAAAAAGATGATGGATACTTTTTTTCCCGTTGAGATCTCAAACAGATTTATCCCGGTAACAAACAGTACTAGGGTTGGGATGAGGTAATAAATCTGTATTTTAATTTTCAATTATCAGAGCGGTTTGCTAATCCGGTGCTTTTTCATATATTTAAAATCTCGTCTAGCATATTTCTGTTTTCTGAACGTTCCTGTTCTCATTGCTTCAATAACAGTCATGTGTCCGCTGTTTCATTGCTCAAATGTCTGTTTCTCTTCCTCAGTGGTTCATTGAATTCCTCTTAAACTTTTCATTTTAATGTGTGTCGAGCCTATGTAAAATCTACTTCTCGGACCTGGTAAATGAAAGTGATGATAGCTGAAAGCCTTGATATTTAGGATGAATACAAGTTCATAGGACCTCTTCCCATAAGCTGCAAGCAATGGGTGAATTGATCTCACAGCTTTAAAAGCACAGGAGTAGAATCTCTCCCAAGAGTGTATTTTTTTTATCCTTATGCTGTGGTCTCAGTTAAAACATTATCCATACTTGTAGGTTTCAGTCAGAAAGTATAGTTGCAGAAAATAAAATATTCATTGCACTAGAGGAAAAAGGTAAGCAGATGCAATAAAGCTCAATGAATGCTTGAAAAAAGGTATTAACCAACATTTGTTTGAATAAAAACTGCAAATGCACTTCAACAGAATTTGCAACCCCTTTTATGTGCTTTCTGTGAACATTCTTAGGTGCAAACTTGTGTGCTGAAAGAGAAAATGGCTTGATTCCCATTTATGCTAGGGCCCCTTTACATCACTTAGGCATTGTAAAAAGAGCCATAAAGTGGGACTTAATGACATGGACTCCCACTTTAAGGCATTTTTACACTTCCAGAATGGAGTTAGGAGGCCAGAGTATAAATAAGAATCTGGCTCAATGTTACAAAACCTTTTGCAAATGTGTATTCTTCTTCGAGTGCTTGCTCATATCCATTCCAGTAGGTGTACGCGCCGCGCGTGCACGTTCGTGGGAACTTTATACCCAGACAATCAAGCGAGGCGGCAGGTCGCCCCTTAGCAGTGGCGCCGTCTTGGCGGGTGATATATAACCCTGCCGGCCCGCCCGCTCCTCAGTTCCTTCTTACCACCGTGATCGGTCGTTGGAACTGTGGAGCGCGGCATAGCTGACCTCCACATTTCCCTAGCTTTCTCTGTCAATTGTTTACTGTTCGTAGTAGTTAGTCATAGTACTGTAGCATACCGTAGGTTGTAGTTTAGTTAGAGTTAGAGTTATAGTTGTTCTATATTAGTTATACTTCGTATATCGGTAGGGCTCTGGCCCCTTTCCGCGCCGGCCCGGCGCTGATGCCTGGTCGCCAGGGGTTCAAGGCGGCTCCACTTGTATGAAGCCGATGGCCCACAGTGGATCCCCACGCGCCTTGCCTTGAGTGCTTGGGGAATCACACATCTCAGATAAGTGCCGCCATTTGTAAGTCTTTTCCGTTCCCCGAAAATAAAGGGAGCCGGTACCAGCGCCTCATGCGACGCTCCTTATGGAAGCGCACTTCACCCCGCGCTCGGCCACGACGCGGCTCCGCACCGACCCCCTCGGCACCGCGAACGACGCACCGGCACGACCTTTCCGCACCGGCTCCGCGAAGAGGCCCTCTACGTTCTCAACCCCGGCTCAAAGCGGGCCCCGTAAGGGAGCACCATGCCGGCGCCGGCGTTGATGGCTGTTGCAAGGGGTTTTCGTTGCTCCGGGCCGGCGGTTCCGTCGAGTCTGATCCCTCCAAGCTCCGCCAAGATTGGGGTTAGAGCTGTTACCTCCGTCCACGGCCCACGAGACTTTCTCGTCGGCACGGACCCTGATTGCTCTGACTGAGCTGGGCTGCCCCAACCCCGGCGCCGCCGGGTGCGGGTTGTGGGCTTTCTAAGGGCAATGCCAACCCCTACAGGGCACCATCCCCGGATTTCCGACCGGCGCCGTCTCAAGATCAGGGACCGGTCGCGTCCCGGACCGATCACAAGGGAGGTTCTCCCTTGCACGCCGGTCGCAGCCCGCACCGCTCTCCTAGCGGCACCGCGTCGTTACTCGCGGCACGTGTTCATCATGCGCCATCCAGATACTCCCGCCCGCTCGGGTTTCCAGCCGCCTCTACCGGCACCGCAACTCAGGAGCGCTACGGCACCGCAGTCCCTCTTCCCGGCTCGACCTCCTGGCCCGCGCCGGTCGCAGGTTCCCGGTCCGGTCCCGGCCAACCGGCTCGACTCACGGCACCGATCTCCGGACCGCGCGTTTTTCTGCATCAAAGTGCGCTGGATTCTCGCCTCCTCCCGGCCCCACCATGCTCCCGACAAGGCTCTGTATTTCCCCTCCGGGACTGACGTATCTATCTGGATTCTGAAAGACCTGCCCATCTTCCCAGAAGTCACCATGAGCAGGGCCACAGCACTGGGGTTACGGACGCCTCTGGGGCATACATCAGCCGGGCTCCGCTCGTTCCCGCATGTTTGCCTGACCAGACACGGAGGGCTCCAGAGGCAATGCGCGTCACGGCCCACCATCCCCTGAGGACGGCGGTCCGTCCCAATTCGCTGCGCTGCGGAATCCCTCAGGACGCTGAACCAGGTATGCAGCTACGGGAGCTCCAACCACTCTTTGCCAGGGTCACTCTTATCTTTCTCCCCTGATTGAAGCAGTAGCCGGACGACATCCATGGGTCCACCCCCCCTAGACTTGAGGGCTCACAAGCCTCCTCAGGCAAAAGTGGCGTGCTGAACATGAACATTCAGGCGAAGAGGTCTCTGAGGGTGAGGACCCTGTGTGCAGTATATCACGTCTTGACGCCCCCACTCGTGTTGGCCCTGCCCTTTATTTAAACAATACAGAGCAACGCCAACACCCATCTAGGCAGTCACGGCCTCCGTTTTCCCCACTGCCCGGGGGTAGAACGCAAATACATGTCATCTAAAGACTATGACTACCTATATTATCCACCCACGCCCATGCTCCTCGTGGTTCAATCGGTGAAAGAGGGAAGTATTGGGAGAAGCGCCAGCCCCCAAGTCACAGGACGCAAGAAGGATGGACCTACTGGGCCGGCACAGCTTCTATTTTTTGCTGCGGGAGCATTGGCAGCTGCGGTCTAACCAGCAAGCTCTTACTGTCTCGCTCGCCTTTGTTTCGGGACGGAAAGACTTAACAAATGCGGCACTTATCTGAGATGTGTGATTCCCAGGCACTTCAGGCAGGGCGTCGTGGGGATGCACTGTGGGGGGCATCGGCTCTTACAAGTGAGCAACAGCCTTGAACCGTGACCGGCGAACCCGGCAGTACAGCCGGCGCCGGGGCGGAGAAGGGCCAGAGCCCTACCCGATATCCGAAGTATAACTATATAGACAACTATAACTCTAACTCTAATATAAGTAAATACGGTATCTAAGTAACTATGACTAACTAACTAGAACAGTACAATTGACAGGAGAAGCAGGATGGTGGAGTCCAGCTTGCGCGCGCTCCACCAGTTCCAACCGATCGACACGGTGTAAGAAGGAACTGAGGTTGAGCGGGCGGGCGGCTAGCGCGTCATATATTACCGCCATACAGCGCGGGCATGGCCACTATCTAGGGGCGACTGGCCGCCCGCTTGAGTACCTGCCTAGGTTGTAAAGAGTTCTCAGACGACGTGGCCTTAGACATACGCTGGGCGCGCCACGACGTACTCTACTGGAATGATACAGTCCACGCACTGCGAAGCAAGAATACCATTTGCAAGGCTTTTGTAACATTGACAACGATCTCTCTTATTTATCCTCCTGGCCCTCCTACCGCCATTCTGGAAGTGGTAAAAATGCTTAAGACCGGGCAGTCACATTGTCATTTAAGTTGGCACTCCCACACGATACTTTATGCCTCCTTCTCTACACAATAGCTAAGCAGCAATGATAAAAGAGGGCGGGCCTTTGACGAAAAATTGCGAATAAGTTGACACCGATGTCCATCTTTTAATTGTCACAACAGAATTTGCTATCCATTAATGAATGCTAAAGAAAAAAGCACATTATAGAGAGGGGTTGTAGCCATATTTTTCACATGTCTGAAATGTGCACTATTTTGCAAGTTGGTTATTCACTTTATTACAGAATGTTTGTTAACATTCACCTGCTTACCTCTTTTCACTGCATTCCTCATATGTGAGCATGATTGCATACTGCTATAACTCTTTTTACCTCTGTTTGCTCACTGCAACATATGTAACTATCTGTATTCTTTGGAGAGCCAATATCATCTTATCTGACTGAAACTCAAGTATGGATAATGTTTTAACTGAGCCACAACGCATATAGGATAAAAAAATACACTCTTGGACGAGTTCCACTCCTTGCTTTGTAAGCTGTGAATCAATTCACCCATGCTTGCAGCTGTATGGGGAAGAGGTCTTGAACTGTATTCATCCTAAAGTATCAAGTGCTTTCAGCTATCATCACTTTTCATTTACCAGTGTCCGAGAGTAGATTTACCATAGGCTCGACACACGCTTAAAATGAAAAGTTGAAGGAGGAATTCGAATTGAATCCACTGAGGAAGAGAAACAGGCATCTTGGCAATGAAACAGCGGCAATGACTGTTAATTGAAGCAAATGACAACAGAACGTCGAAAAACAGAAATATGCTAAGACGAGATTTGTTAAATATATGAAAAACGCACCGATACGAATTAGCAAACCGCTCTGAATAATTGAAAATAACATACAATTTATTACTTCATCCCTACCCTAGTACTGTTTGTTACCGGGATAATATCTGTTTGAGATCTCACACGGAAAAGATATCCTCATCTTTTTATTTATCACACCTCTTCCTTACAAGGCATATTCAATCATTGTATTCACAGCTTAATCATTTAAGGCTATAAATGATTCAAAATAGGGTCAGTGTACAGGTGTACTTTGACTTAACTTGTGGAACTGCTAATGCTTTCAACTGCAAAGAATTTTCACAGTAGGATTTTTGAGCTGGGTTTGGAGCCAAAGGATAATGTAGCATCTTTGGCTAGAGAAATCCTATGCTATCCAAAGGGAAATTCACACATTACAGTGCCCGGAGTCAGTTTCAGTTTAAAATGAGAACACCTACAGAAAAATCACTTTAGAAGATTTTTGTAAATCATGAAGATGCAGTTTTCTATTACCCAGATTGCGACACTAATACACTAATATAACAAAACTAAGTATAACCAGAGTTGTTTTCCATGTCCCGCATCTGTTTATGTTTCTCAATGATTGGTGCTTAATTATGTGTAGCTGTTAAGGAAACCGTTAGCAGCAAATGCTTCAAGGGTATCAAGAATTGTATTTGTTTCAGTGAGATGTTTTGCAGTACTGGTGCAGAGAAGCTTTCAGCGAATAATCGTTCCTGTTCCCTCAGCCCTCTCCCCTTATGGCACACTATCTGGATTCTAAGCCTTTCTAACTGGGGTCTTTTCAATGAATCTCTATTTATTTGTTGATTTAAAATCCTGACAGGCATTTCCTGACTGTAGTTCCTCTCTCTGTTACCGGCTGCTTCTCTTGCTGCATATCTCCCTCTTAAAGGACTAAAATAATAATGTTATCTGCTGGACAGGGCGGGCTTTGGGAAGCCGCGGGGCCCAATTCAAAACATTTTCGGCAGAGGCCCTGGCAGGATGACTTAAAAAAAAACAAAACCCTTTCATCTTCTTTTTCATGTATTATTGCTCCAAACTATAAAATAATAATTATATATTTGTACATTGCATTCAATATATGTGTTGATTGCTTATTACATGACCGTCATTTCATATATGTGGGTCCCGCCACTCCCTGCGGTCTGACATGTGTGAGTCCAGCTGCTCCCTGCCCCCCTCATTGAAAGCAGTGTGCAGGGTTACTGCGCCTAGACTGCAGGGCACCAGTGGACATGGGCTGGTGGAGCGAGGAGGGGCTGACTAGAGGTAGGGTTCTAGCTGCAGGGCAGGGCAAGGGGTACTGGGCTGGTGGAGACAGCAGGGTGTGGGGTGGGTTGGCTTCAGCGGGCCACAGGGGGATGCAGCAGGAGGTTGGGATGGCTGGAACAGAGGAGTGCGGAACTGTCTGGTGTTCAGGCAGGGGGGTGCAGTGGGGTTGGCTGGAGACAGGGCAAGGGGTTTGGGCTGGATTGGCGGGTGTGCAGGGTGGCATGGCAGGGCTGTGGGGGCGGCCTGGCTGGCTTTGGGAGGGCAAGGGGTGTGTAGCAGGGATGGCTGGAGACAGCGCAGGGGGGTTGGCAGGGCTGGCTGTGGGCACACGGGTGCCAGAGCTGCTGTGGGGCGGGGGGGGCAGAGCTGGTGCGGGCAGGGCAGGGGCGCAAGCAGAGGCAGCTGGAGCCCGGCGCCTTTACATAGCCCCAAGCCTCTCATTATCCAGGGCTCTGGGTTATTTAAAAGCCCGGAGCCCCCCTGTTCACCCCGCCCTGGACCTTTAAGATAGCCGCGGAGCCTGAGAATACATGGGGGCTGCGGGGCTCTGGTGGCTATTTAAAGGACAGGGTGGCAGAACAGTTGGATTCCTGGCTTTAAATAGCCCCTGGAGCCCGCCATACAGCATGTTTTCTATCCAGGGCTTGCGCGGCTATTTAAGAGGCTCCCCAGATGCCCTGGCTGAGAGCGATTGGGCGGGGCTTGCTGCGCTCTGGCCGGGCTCCAGCCGGGGCGCGGGCGTGCTTTGCGACGCTCCGGCGGGGGCTCTAGCGGCGGCTGCGGGCTGCTTTGCGCGCTCCGGCCGGGGTGCCAGCGGGGCTGACGGGCTGCTTTCGCGCGCTCCGCCGGGCTCCGCCGGGGCGTTGCGGGCTGCTTGCCGCTCTCCGGCTGGGGTCCAGCGGGAGCTGCGGAGCTTGCCTGCGCTCCGGACGGGGCTGCCATGGGGGAGCAGGCTGTGGGGCAGCCACGGCTTCGCCGCCGCGCTTTGGTCAGGGAGTGGGCCATGGACAGACCCTGAGCAGACTCAAGCCTTGGGCAGTAAGTAAAAAAAAAATTTAAAAGAGGCCTAAGCTGCAGGGCAGCCGAGTCCAGGAATCGGCTGAATTGGCAGTTAAAGACCACCCTGCTGCTGGCACAACCTCAGACACTAAAATTGTCAGTCGCGAGAACACTTCCAACACCAGGGTTTCTTTGGCCTGTATATTATCAGGCGTGAAGTCCAGCAGTCCCTATGTTATCAGACCAGGTGTGGAATCGGAACAAGCACTAAAAAGAAGGGGGAAGGTCAAGTCAATGCGTCTTGGGTGCATCCATGCTTCTCCATCGCTTCTAGGTTTACCTCCTGTCAGATTCTGTTGTCTGAGTTGTGATTATTGTTTTCTGACTATGTGTATGATCAGAGAAATGTAATGCTGAATTTGGAAGCTCATGAGTAGTCATAGAAACACTTTGAAATGGTTTCTACATGAGATTCAGGTAGGGAAAGAGTGGAATTTATATGATCCTCTTCTGATCACTAAGTACACCTACTGGAATGGATATGAGCAACACATCTCGAAGAACAAGAGTTACAAGGTAAGTAACCATGTTTTTCCGCAGCACCAGCAAAGTGGAATTGTTCTGGGTATCTGACCAAGAGCCTCCAGCCCAGGCTGAGAAGGGAATCTTAAGCAAAATACCTGCCACAGTACACTAATGAACAGATTGCATAAAGCATGGTAGTTTTTAATCATTTAACTAATAAAGGCCCTGATTCTTGACTTTTAAAAATGGCTGCTTTGAGCTGGTAAGTTCTGTGTTGAAAACCAATGTAACCAACTGTAGGATGATCACTCCAATGTACAAGCGATCGTCTGGTGTTTAAAGTTAGTTTTGTGGGTCCTGTGTTACCCTACCCATTGGAACACTTGGTATGGTCAGTGTAAAGGGGCCATAATGGGGCCCATTGAAGCAGATTGCTGGGGCCTGGCCCAACATCAGGCAAGCACAAAGGCAGGGCCAGCTTTAGTAAGTGTGGGGACTGATTTGAATACCCAGTGGCGGTCTAGGTCTTTGGCGGTGAGTCCTTCACTTGCTCTGGGTCTTCTGTGGCACTGAAGAACCCGCCGCTGAAATGCTGCTGAAGACCCGGAGCAAGTGAAGGACCCCCGCCGGCGTGCCGCCAAAGACCCAGACTGCTGCTGGATGAGTAAAAAATTTAAAAAGGCGCCTAAGTTAGATGATCTTCTTTAGGCCCCATTTACACATCCTGTGCTGAGTTGCTGTGTGCATTCTTAATCCACAGTTGAGGATCTGGGCCAGTAACTTCTTTTGAGTTTTGGTCAAACACCTAATATTAACAGAATTTGTGTTAAATATATATGGAAATATATATTTAGTGGCCTCTCTATTGAAATAGAAAAAAGACTTAGGCATAAGAAAGATACCCAAGATTAGACGAATCAATGGACCAAACTATGATCTTTATTACACTCCATATAAATCAAATCAGACACCCATAATAATTCCACTTTGCAGATGCTATTAAAATACACATTTGTACAAGGTTTTGTACCTATTCTCATTTACACTAAGACTATAGCGTTTGGCCCAGTATATGTTTCTGCATTACCTGTCATTAAAAATAAGTAATCATAAACATAGCCACCATCACTTTGACATTATAGTAGATATAGGAATGCAAACTAAAAATATTTTGAATCACTTCATATTGGTCATTATCAAAAATATTACACTGCCAGACTTGGTGTTTTTCTTTTAAAAGACTACTATATATTGTACATTTAAACAGGTGTATTACTTATGGTCTATAGTATTTCCTGTATAGTGAAAACTGCTCATTTAACTTACACTCATTTAACTTACAGGAGCCATGAATAGTGAACAGATTGCCTGTCCTGCTTTGTAAAGAAGCATCAAGACTTTTATGTGTTTCCTCTCAGTCCTGAAAGGCAAAGGTCTTGATATACAAAATACTTTTTTACACTTCTGAAAAAGTATAGGCCTATTTCTGAAGATTTAATAGTAATTATGAATAGTACGAGATGCAAAATACTAGCATTAATTTAAACTATGAAATATGAAGCACTCCAAAGTTAAAATATTCTGAAACCTCAGGTTGTTCCAAATTTGTTTAGGTAGCCAAGGAGCACAGCTATATTAGATAACATCTTTTTAAATAATATAAAAAATATATTTAAAAATGTAATTTTGAAATGACAAATAAGACTAGAGATTACTATATATGTGTTACGTAGTTTGTTTTCCAGATATTATGGCCACTAGAAAACCAAGTGTATTAGAGGTATGTTAATGAGTTTTTTAAATTCAGTAGTTTTGCATACATGTATTTTAAGAATGTCCCCGTTAATAAAGTCTTCTCACAACTTGCTGACTTTAATATTTACATAGCATTTTGAAACACTTCTGAACTGTTTTACTCGAATTTCGTGTGGATTTTTAGGTTTCAGATCTATAAAACAAGCCAAGCCCAAACACAACTTTTCTGGTCAAAATATACTGGGCAACTTTTTTCACCTTATTGTTTGAAATGAAACATAGAAAATTGCATTTCAAAAGGAATTTTTTGAAAGCTTTTTGAATGCAGAGGGCAATAGAATAGAAACTAGAACTCAGCCATAACTATTTTAAGTACTGTACTGCTAGGGCCTAATCCTATTCCCACTACAATCAATGCAAAACTCCCATTTTTTTCAGTGGTACAGGATCAAGTGCCTTTGATCATCTACTGCAGTGTCTAGAAGTAGCAAAGGGAAGATACACTGGTGCTTGTAGATTGTGAAGTGAGAGCTTCTTGAAGGGTTTCATTCATTTAATACAATAATGGTAATTAAACATTGTGTAAAAAATGTATTTAGTGAGAAGGAAAAACACACACCAAATTCTGTAACAAATAAATCCACAAATATACCATACATGAAAGTATTCTGCATGCAGAACTGCATCTAGAGCAATGCAAAATGCCATTATCACTGGATTAGTGTTTGAACAGGAAAATTGGCATTTTCCACATGTGGAATTTGCCTTTCATCTTTTGGGAAGTGGAGAGGGGAGATTCAACAAAAGATGTTTTGATGTTTTATGAACACTTATATTTTGTTTCAAGAATGCTTTAGTACTATTAGCCTGTCATTTGCTTTCTGACATTACTAAAACTTAGAAACTTGACACGTGTATTTTTACTTCTTAATATTTAGAAGTACATAAATAAAGTAACATCCCCTGTACCCATCAGTATAAGCTAATTTTAAAGAACCACATTTCATTTTAGACTGTGTTCTGAGACTTTTCATGGTTTTCAAAAGAGGTAGTCTGATGTAGTGTCTACAGGAGAGAATGGGGCATTAAGGTCTATGCCCGATTTTCCCACTGTCTTGCTTTGTAAGCTTAGGCGAGTCTCTTAAACATGATGCCCTTAGCTGTCACATCTGTAAAATGGAAATGATGATACCTCCTTAGCTTATGAGGCCGTTGTGAGTTTTAATTAATTAACGTTTATAAACTACTCCTATGGGAAGTGTTTTTAAAATGTGCAAACTATTGTTGTTTTTTTTGCTTATTATTTATTAAATTGACTGAATAAGGACAAGAGTGCGCCAACATTCCTACTTTTTTAGAAGGGTAGCTTTTATTTCCATTCTTTTGGAAGAAGGTGGGGGGCAGGAATTGACACTATTGAATTTCCATGTGTTTACATCTAGTGCAGTTTCTTAATTATTTGGGGACCTCATGAGCAGAAACATTCATCTATAACTTGTTGTTTGTGTTTCTGTCATTTTTTTAAAGATTGATAAAATGTAATAATCCATCATTTCCACACTGGCTTCCAAACATATTGTACCAAAAATAGCCTGTATCCTGATGCAGTTTAAGTTCTCTAAACAGTTACATTTGAATGCGGTGGCTTAAAAAAAATGTCCTTGACATTTTGAAAGTTTACATGTGCTAGGAATAATAATGTCTCCTTTCCCATTAAGCTTTTTCATTGATGGCAATGATTGTATATACAGAACCATTNTACCATACATGAAAGTATTCTGCATGCAGAACTGCATCTAGAGCAATGCAAAATGCCATTATCACTGGATTAGTGTTTGAACAGGAAAATTGGCATTTTCCACATGTGGAATTTGCCTTTCATCTTTTGGGAGGTGGAGAGGGGAGATTCAACAAAAGATGTTTTGATGTTTTATGAACACTTATATTTTGTTTCAAGAATGCTTTAGTACTATTAGCCTGTCATTTGCTTTCTGACATTACTAAAACTTAGAAACTTGACACGTGTATTTTTACTTCTTAATATTTAGAAGTACATAAATAAAGTAACATCCCCTGTACCCATCAGTATAAGCTAATTTTAAAGAACCACATTTCATTTTAGACTGTGTTCTGAGACTTTTCATGGTTTTCAAAAGAGGTAGTCTGATGTAGTGTCTACAGGAGAGAATGGGGCATTAAGGTCTATGCCCGATTTTCCCACTGTCTTGCTTTGTAAGCTTAGGCGAGTCTCTTAAACATGATGCCCTTAGCTGTCACATCTGTAAAATGGAAATGATGATACCTCCTTAGCTTATGAGGCCGTTGTGAGTTTTAATTAATTAACGTTTATAAACTACTCCTATGGGAAGTGTTTTTAAAATGTGCAAACTATTGTTGTTTTTTTTGCTTATTATTTATTAAATTGACTGAATAAGGACAAGAGTGCGCCAACATTCCTACTTTTTTAGAAGGGTAGCTTTTATTTCCATTCTTTTGGAAGAAGGTGGGGGGCAGGAATTGACACTATTGAATTTCCATGTGTTTACATCTAGTGCAGTTTCTTAATTATTTGGGGACCTCATGAGCAGAAACATTCATCTATAACTTGTTGTTTGTGTTTCTGTCATTTTTTTAAAGATTGATAAAATGTAATAATCCATCATTTCCACACTGGCTTCCAAACATATTGTACCAAAAATAGCCTGTATCCTGATGCAGTTTAAGTTCTCTAAACAGTTACATTTGAATGCGGTGGCTTAAAAAAAATGTCCTTGACATTTTGAAAGTTTACATGTGCTAGGAATAATAATGTCTCCTTTCCCATTAAGCTTTTTCATTGATGGCAATGATTGTATATACAGAACCATTCTAGATAGAAAAATAATCATATTCATATTCTGAATCTAAATAAGATATTTGAGTCATAGTACACAGATTTACTTCTTTTCCCCTTAGGCGAAAAAGGTATCATGACATTGTACAGTCCCAAGTATTTTACCAAGTCTATGTGACTTATAGACTCAATGCTACTGTCTGCACCAAACTAATCTTTATTATGGACCTTCAATAGCTGCTTCACAATTTTGGTCTGAAACAGAGTTTCTAGATAAGTCTGACTTTGCCCTCTTAACCTCATTAAAAATCTACAAAAATATTATTTTGGCCTTGAATATAGTATGTTAGATCAGGGCCTGGGGATACTTATCAATTCTCTCTCATTTTGAAGGTTGGCTCTCATTTTAAGCTGTTTGGGGCAGAGATGACCTTTTTGTTCAGTGTTTATACAGACCGTACCAAAAAAAAAAAAGGGGGGGTGGGTACTTGATCCATGACTGAGACTTATAGGCCCTATTATTATACCAAATAATAATTTTATCCCCAAAGTTACCTATGTTTTAAAAAATTATGGTGTTTCCTTGATTATTTTTGAAATGTACATCAGGAATAAAGAATCAGAAGTTATAGAAAGAGTTTGTTTCATGATTTTTTTTTCATGTGCCTCATTTGGGCCCTTGTAAGTTGAAGTGAATTGGATAATTGCTTTATGAATTGTGGCACCCTAAACATAGATGTGTTCACCTGAATTCTAAGTCTTCTGATAGGGTGCGGGGGGTGTGTGTGTTTTTTTTGAGGGGAGGGTTGCTGATTGGTTGCATAAATAAAAACCTAAATAAAAACAAAAAAGAGTGAAAACTAGTGAAGGTTCAGGTCTAGGTTCACAAGGGGTCTTAGGTCTATTGCCCGCTTTAGGTGACTAAATCCAGTATTTAGGCAGCAATGACATTGACAAACCCAACATTCTCCTGCACCTGTAGATGCCTATGTTTTTGCCATTAAAGTCATCAAGGCACCTACATTTCAATGGCTGGGCATGCATATAGCTGCCTAAGTCTAGACACCACCTACTAGCTCAGCACCTAACTCGTGGGAGTCACAAACTAGGTGTTCCTGGCAATCCTGTCTTTGGGATCCAATCCGGTAGGTATGCTCAGCAGTTGCCTTAGAGCAGTGGTCCCCAACCTTTTTTGTCTGGCAGGCACCAGACAATGAGGCATGGAGGCCCAGGCTTAAGTGCCTAACTCCATTTGAGAGGCCTGGTTTAGACCCCATCCTTCTTCTCAGCATTTCCTACTGACTAGTTTAGGTGACTCCTTGGTCAGTGTACTGGCTTCTGTAAATTCCATTCTTGGGCACGTCACTCTCCCCGTGCATTGATTAGGAAACATGCACACCTAGTCAAGGTTGTGAATTCCATTGAGTAGCAGGGTGCTTAAAAGTGAGAGCAGTGCTTCGTGTTGTGGTGCCTCCGTCTCTTTTGGGAATCGATCCCCTAGTGCAGTGCAGATTACCTGATTACATTCAGTTATGAAACTATTAATTTCAGTAGTAAAATTGCGAGGGCTTCTTAACTCTGGCATGCTTAACATGAGGTGCAACATAACTGCCATTAAAAAAACACAAAGAACAACAAAAAGTCTCTGTTCCTTGCACAGACAGAATCAAAATATAAACCAGTAGCTGTGGAGTCTTGTCAGTGGAAAAAGAGGAATTTTTCCACTAGAAGTATATTTGGTCAGATAAACAGTTTGTAAATTAGAGAGACACTGTGAAAAGTAGTGGTTACCACAATTAGATAATTATTCATACTTTTTTCAGATGCTGTTTAAAGATTGGACAGTGGGAGATAAAGTTAACTGAATTGCATAAATCTGTTTGGCAGGGGAATGCCATCCAGCTGTAGCTCTTCCAAGGCTGTGTCTCTCCCATTGCCTCCCATAGAACTTCTTCAGTGAGCCCCTTAAGAGACTCATCAAGGACCAGGCTCATAACCTCCCGTAATGCCCCCCCCAACAAAAACTCCAACCCCCTCTCTATCCTTGTTAGTTCCTTGTTGTGCCTTGTATGAAGTCTGCTAGGCCTATATTGGCTTCTTTTTTGAGGATTTGGCTACACCTGGAAGTAGATGGGTCTCCTGAGTTTTGCCTGGTGTGGGGATACAGGACCACTGACTTGTGTGGTGGTGCCATGCTTTGATGGCTCAGTGCTTAAGGAGCTTGGCTTACAAGAGAGATACTTTATTCTGTCTGGTTCCAAGTGCCTGTGCATAACAGGAGCTTCACAAGCACCATGCCCAGTCTCTGCCTGGGAAAGCTCAGCCCTTAAAGGCACAGTCCTAAATATATCTTCCATTCCTGGTCAACACTTAATAACAATAACACTGAAAAATCAGTTAAGTATTTGTAATGTGCATTGTACTAAACTTACCAACAATGTTCAGTTAATCTTTGAGTTGCCCTGCAATGTCATTAGAGCTGCCGCCTGTCTAGCTTTTCCCATGATCATCTCTCTTTCTGAGATAGCTGTCCTGGAAAATCTGTGAGGGTGCTCTGTACATATTGCTAGTTTTACGAGCTCATGATCATCCCTGTAACCCTGATTTTTGCACCTCAGACCTCAGGGGTCCCCTGAAACTAATGCTGTTAGGAAGCAGCAAGTCCAATGGTTCTGGTTATTCTTTGTCCTCTGGCTCCATCATCATCTCAATCTGCTGTGGCTGTTGCCTCTCTGAGACCTTCTCATGGAAGGCAGCTGACTTAGTGCCTCTAATCTCCCTCTTCTGAGATTTGGAGATGGTGTCACCTATTCCTCCAGTATCCCCATGTGGAGTGGCAATTTAGGTTGGTTGTAAGAATTTGTAACACCACTTGTGGCTACAGCTGCGTGAAATTTTAACTGGACTTTTATTATTTTGACACAGTTTTCACCAGTCTGTTAGACTGGTGGTAATGGGGACTAGCAGTTACATGTCTAACCCCACATTTTGCTGCAAATTGCTTAAACTCTGGCTCATTGTCAAACATTACTATGTTTGATATATCATGTCTATGAAAAATAGATTTGATATGCACAATCACCTGTTTAGCTGTAGTATCTTCTAGTAAGACCACTTGCAGGGAATTGAATATAACAATGTAGGACAAGTACCTGTTTTTTCCAGCCAATGTAAACAAATCTATGCATGCTTTGCTTTTATGTTGATAATCCAATCGTCTTTTGTTGCGACATTTATGTCCTATGAAGAGTTCATCTGAACTAGTGGTGCTCTCATCCTCTTTTTTCACACTGAATACACTCTGGTGGTGCTTCCAAATTCTTGCGAAGTGAGGTAATTCATTGAAATTCATGTATTTTTTCCTTCATATGCCTGGCATTGTCTTGGCTTGCGTTGGTTGCCACTATCTGTGCAGCTCCATGTGCTATTTTTGGTGGACTCTGACTTTAAGCTCTGCATGCCTTTCTGCTGCATGTCTCTGTCTTTTTGTATTTTGGATTCTGTAACATGTCTGCAATGCCAGAGTGCTGTCCAATCTCCAAGCTATCCAAGCTTCATTCTGGATGGAGTGACTGACTTCTTTTGCTTGGGGAATTCTGATTGCTTTGCCAAAGGTTGATTCTTGGTTTTCCAGTAGCATCTCTCTGAGTTTTTGATTACAGATCCAAATCATTATCTGGTCTGTTCATGTAGCCTCCCAAAATTGCAAGGTTGGTTCTTTAGCTTTAGATCAGTTACAAACTCTTCTATGGTGTCACCTTTTTGTACTGTCTGTTTAAAAACTCATATGTTTAATTCTTACATGGACTGCAGTACTCCAATTTTTGGAATAAAGTTTCACAGTTAGCCTCCTCAGCCTGAGTTAACTGAAAACTGTTAAATGGAACAAGTTCTTCGGAACAAGCTGTTGTCAGAAATAAGGCTACTTTCTGACTGACTGCCTTTTTGCTGGCACTCATTGCTTGCAGATACAGAGTAAAGTGTTTAAACCTTGACCAGCTGCTTTCCACATTTTCAGAATTTCAACTCTGGTGGGACTTTTAAGTGTTCCATTCTTCCCCTCGGGTTATTTCTTAGTTCCTTTTTACTCCAGATACCATGTAATTCTTCTTCGAGTGATTGCTCATATCCATTCCAGTTAGGTGTGCGCGCGCCGCGTGCACGTTCGTTGGAAGACTTTTTACCCTAGTAACACTCGGTGGGTCGGCTGGGCGCCCCCTGGAGTGGCGCCACTATGACACCGGATATATACCCCAGCCAACTCAACCACCCTTCAGTTCCTTCTTACCGCCCGTGTCAGTCGTTGGAACAGTGAACTGTGGCTTAGCTGACCTCCACTCCCCCTAGCTACTCGTAGTTTTTCGTTCTACATTTCTTCCTTGATAGTATAGTTAGTTTAATAACAGTTAGCGGGGTTCGGGGAGTAGCCCCTTCCCCGCACCCGGTGCCGGAGCCCATGCCCGGCTCACCGGGTTTCAAACTGTGCTTGGCCTGCCACAGGCCGATGCTGACAGGAGATCCACATGACTCCTGTTTGAAGTGCCTCAGGGAATCGCACTTGACAGCTAAGTGCCCCATTTGCAAGGCTTTCAAGCTGCGAACAAAAAAGGAGCGGGACATCAGGCTTAAACAGCTCCTCATGGAGGTAGCTCTCACCCCATACCTTTGGCACTGAGCACTGGTCAGTCGGTGAGCAGAAGCGACTCCGCGGCACCGGACCACACTGGTACACCCAAAGACTCTAGGCACCGGATATCGCCGGCACCGAAGTCGGCTCCACGACACTCCTCTCCCCGAGGTTGAGAAAGGCCAAGACTCCTGCTGCTTCGGCACCGCCTGCACCGCAGCCAGAGAGTAAGTCTAGGTCGGATCGCCCGGCGCTGATACTCGCTGTGGCACCAACTAAATTGGCACCGTCGATTCCGGTCCCACAAGGGCCGTCGAGTCCGGCGCCTGTTAGCTCCCTGGTGCGTGCCGCGGTAGAGCTCACTATGCCATCCATGCCAGAGGCGTTCTCAGCAGCGAGGGACCTGATCGCCCTGACAGACACGGCACTGCCTCTACCCCTGGCACCGCCAGTGAGGGTAATCCAATCCATAGGCAAGCCGACCTTGATTAGATCACCCTCTGTCGGCGCAGCGGACTGGCACCACTCATGATGGCGGTCCCACAGACGCTCCAGGTTTAGACGGCGCTCCCTCTCTCGACGCCGCTCGCAGTCCTGGCACCATTCTACTACACGGCACCGGTCAGACTCGAGGCACCAGTTGGATTCCCATTCAGTGGCTCACTACCCGCGGCACTGCTCCAGTTCTCGGCATCACTCCAGGCACCGTGCCTCCCGAAGCCATTCACGACGCTGGGATTCAAGATCTCGGTCGACCTCCCGGCACCGATCTGGTCGCAGGTCCCAATCTCGATCCTGGTACAGGTTCCCGATACATACGGGAGCGAGGTCTGTTGGAACATCTGCACAAGGCTTCTCCGCTCCTCCATGGCCATCCAGACATAAGTCGGTGTCGTCCCACGTGGACAGCTTCTATGACCAAGACCGCGATGCGGATCTGCCTACCGGAGTTTTTCAAGAAGCCCGGTCTCAGGACCCAGGACCTCACCAGTGGTCCTTTTGGACACCGTGGGTGTACCACCAGGCCCAAGGTGCTCCGCTAATTCCGACCCACTCCGCTTCATCAGAGCACCGAGCACCAGAGGCCACAGTTAGCCGTCCTCCTCCACCCGGGACGGAGGAGCCGATAGTCCACCCACCAGGTTCCCCGGTGCCACTGGAGCAGGAACCAGCGCATGAGCAAGAGGCCATACAAGACCCCGCTCGTCCCCGGCGTTTCATCTTCTTCCTCTCCAGATGAGGCAGTGGCAGGGACTTCCCCCTCGGGGCCGCCTCCAATAGACCTAAGAGCCCATCAGGACCTCCTCAGGAGAGTGCACTCAACATGAACCTCCAGGTGGAGGAGGTCCCGGAGGTCGAGGACCCTGTAGTGAGCATCCTGTCGGCAGATACCCCCACTAGGGTGGCTTTGCCCTTTATCAGGACCATCCAGGCAATGCAGACACCTTATGGCAGTCCCAGCCTCCATCCCCCTACGGCAAAGGGGTCGAGCGCAAATACATGGTACCCTCTCGGGGGTACGAGTATCTATATGTCCCCTCCTCCTCCTCGCTAGTTGTCCAATCGGTCAACGAGAGGGAGCGCCATGGCCAACAGGCGCCAGCCCAAAGTCAAAGGAGGCTAGGCGAATGGACCTACTCGGCCGCAAGGTGTATTCGGCAGGCGCCCTACAGCTCCGGGTGGCAAATCAGCAGGCTCTACTGAGCCGTTATAGCTACAACACCTGGGCAGAGGTGGGTAGATTACAGAGCTACTCCCCCCGGACTCCCGACAGGAATTCGCTGCATTCCTAGAGGAGGGGAAAAAGGTGGCCAGAACCTCCCTCCAGGCTTCTCTAGATGCGGCCGAACTCGGCAGCCAGAACTCTGGCCTCCGGTATCACCATGAGACGCATCTCATGGCTACAGGTGTCCAACCTACCGCCTGAATTACAATATACCATCCAGGACTTACCCTTTGATGGTAAGGGTCTGTTCTCGGAGAAGACTGACCCCAGGCTACAAAGCTTGAAAGACAACAGGGTCATCATGCGTTCCTTGGGCATGCATACACCTGTGACCCAACGCAGACCTTTCCGTCCCAGACTCACCGCCCGTACTTTGTGCCCAGACACAGGCAAGACTTTAGCAGACAGGCGCGGGAGGGTGGCCGTAGACGCCAGTCCGGACCCCAAGGGGGCCAAAACCACGGCCTCAAAACCACCAGCGGGACCTAAGTCTACCTTTTGAAGGTACGCCTGAGGACGCGTACCAGTTTCAGGACAGGATCCTTTTCCTCCCTTCTCCAACCGCCTCTCCTACTTCCTCCTGGCGTGGTCCCAATTGACCTCAGACCTATGGGTCCTACGCACTGTGAAACAAGGATACCACCTCCAATTTGTTTCATCCCCGCCTTCCCACCCTCCAACCAGTCCCTCTTCAGGGACCCCTCTCACGAGCATTCCTCCTACAAGAGGTGCAGACGCTCCTGCCATAGGAGCAATAGAGGAGTACCACAAAACGAGAAGGGCAAAGGTTTTACTCCTGGTACTTTCTGATCCCAAGTCGAAAGGAGGCCTCAGGCCCATCCTAGACCTGCGAGGCCTCAACAAGTTCATGATAAAGTTGAAGTTCCACATGGTCTCCCTAGGGACCATTATCCCGTCCTTGGATCCTGGAGACTGGTATGCAAATGAATCCACCCTCGATATGAAGGACGCGTACTTTTCACACATCGCCATTTTCCTCCACACAGGAGGTACCTTCGCTTCGTGTAGCCAACCACCAGCACTTCCAGTTCACGGTTCCCCTTTGGCCTCTCCATGGCCCCAAGGGTGTTTACAAAGTGTATCGCCGTAGTCGCTGCACACCTCTGCTGATGTGGATACTCGTATTCCCGTATCTGGACGACTGGCTCATCAGAGGGACCTCTGAGACACATGTCAGGCAGCACATAGGCATTATCAGGGACCTATTCACATGCTTAGGCCTGATGCTCAATACGGAAAAATTCACACTGGTCCCCACACAAAGGCTAGACTTCATAGGAGCTTCCCTGGACTCCAATCTAGCCAAGGCCTACCTACCGCAGCCATGATTCCAGGCAATGGCGACGATCATTCGAGGTCTGCAGAACTTCCCGATGACCTCGGCTCACACCTGTCTCGGTTTCCTAGGTCACATGGCTGCCTGTACTTATGTGACCAAATACGGCAAGCTCCACCTCCGACCCATCCAAATGTGGCTCAATTCGGTCTACCATCCGGGCAGGGACCCAATAGATGCAATAGTTACCATTCTCCCGAGCATCCTACGCTCCCTCGACTGGTGGCTAACCCCCTCCCTGGTATGTGCAGGGTTACCGTTCCATCCACCACAACCCTCACTGTCCCTGACGACGGACACGTCATCTCTCGGATGAGGGGCTCACCTCGGACACCTTCGTACACAGGGCCTTTGGTCATCACAGGAGCTGGCACTTCACATAAATGTCCGAGAGCTGAGAGCGGTCCACCTGGCGTGCCAGAGATTCCAGGAGCATCTACACGACCGTTGTGTCTCCATGTTTACAGACAACATAACGGCCATGTATTATATCAACAAACAAGGAGGGACTCGATCTTCCGCCCTTTGTCAGGAGGCCATCCGACTCTGGGACTTCTGCATAGCCCACTCGATAGACCTGGTAGCATCCTTTCTCCCAGGCATTCGGAACACTCTGGCGGATCAGCTGAGCAGATCCTTCCTCTGTCACGAATGGTCGATAAGACCAGATGTTATTCATTCGATCTTCCAGAAGTGGAGCTTTCCCCACATAGACCTGTTCACCTCTCGCACGAACAGGAAATGTCAAGCGTTCTGCTCCTTCCAGGGTCTTTCACCAGGATTGATCTTGGACGCATTCCTCATGTCGTGGAAGCACCGCCTGCTCTATGCCTTCCCACTGTTCCCGCTGGTTCACAAGGTCCTGATAAAACTCCGCAGGGACAGAGGGCACATAATCATGATCGCGCCTGCGTGGCCCAGACAGCACTGGTACACCACACTGCTCAACCTGTCCATAGCCAGCCCAATTACCCTGCCACTCCACCCGGATCTCATAACGCAGGACCACTGCAATCTTCGCCACCTGGACCTGCAGGCCCTTCACCTCATGGCGTGGCTCCTGCGTGGCTAAACAGGTCGGAGTTACGCTGCTCCGCTCCGGTACAGCATATACTCCTGAGTAGCAGAAAGTCTTCCACTCGGTCAACATATTTGACCAAGTGGAAACGTTTCTCCTGCTGGTGTGAAACGCAGAATGCTACTCCCTCTGAGGTCTTGATCCCCACTACCTTGGACTATCTCTGGTCCCTTAAGCAGCAGGGCCTGGTGATATCTTCTTTGAGGGTGCACTTGGCGGCCATCTCCACATTCCATCCAGGAGAGAGTGGCCACTCCGTGTTTTCCCACCCTTTAGTTACTAGATTTCTCAAGGACCTGGAGCGCCTCTACCCCCAAGTATGCCACCCTACCCCTACCTGGGACCTCAGCCTAGTCCTAAACAGGCTTATGCTTCCGCCATTCGAGCCGTTGGCAACTTGCTCACTGCTATACGTGTCCTGGAAGACAGTTTTTCTAGTAGCCATTACATTGGCCAGACGAGTCTCCGAACTTCGAGCGCTTATGGTGGACTCACCGTATACTGTCTTTCACAAGGACAAGGTACAGTTGCGACCACGTCCGGTGTTCCTCCCTAAAGTGGTGTCGGC
Source organism: Chelonoidis abingdonii (assembly GCF_003597395.2). Classification (NCBI taxonomy): domain Eukaryota; kingdom Metazoa; phylum Chordata; order Testudines; family Testudinidae; genus Chelonoidis; species Chelonoidis abingdonii. Next base: position 41,095,951 of record NC_133775.1, on the reverse strand, counting down.
CTTCCATACCAATCAGGACATCTTCCTTCCGGTGTTCTTCACGAAGCCTCACTCATCTCGACGGGAACAGCAGTTACACTCCTTAGATGTCTATAGGGCGCTCGCTTTTTATATCGATCGGACAAAGCCCTTCTGAAATCTCCCCAACTCTTCATTGCAGTGGCAGATCGGATGAAAGGCCTACCTGTCTCCTCCCAGAGGATCTCCTCTTGGGTGATGGCGTGCATAGGCACGTACTATGACCTGGCTCATGTTCCCTCGGGCTATCTCACTGCACATTCTACCAGAGCTCAGGCTTCATCAGTCGCTTTCTTGGCCCATGTTCCAATCCAGGAGATATGTCCCGCAGCTACCTGGTCCTCGGTCTGCACCTTTGCTTCGCACTATGCTCTGGTCCAACAGTCTAGAGATGATGCAGCCTTTGGCTCAGTGGTTTTGCAATCTGTCACATCTCACTCCGACCCCTCCGCCTAGGTAAGGCTTGGGAATCACCTAACTGGAATGGATATAAGCAATCACTCAAAGAAGAAAAGACAGTTACTCACCTTTGTAACTCTTGTTCTTCGAGATGTGTTGCTCATATCCATTCCAAACCCACCCTCCTTCCCCACTGTCAGAGTAGCCGGCAAGAAGGAACTGAAGGGTGGCTGGGTCGGCTAGGGTATACATCCGGTGCCATAGCGGCGCCACTCCGGGGGCTCCCAGCCAACCCACCGAGTGTTGCTAGGGTAAAAAGTCTTCCGACAAACATACACGCTGCACGTGCACACCTAACTGGAATGGATATGAGCAACACATCTCAAAGAACAACAGTTACAAAGGTGAGTAACCATCTTTTTTCAGTGCTTTCTCACTGTTCAAGGTGCTTGCAAAAGATCTGCTTTACTCTGTTTGGTTCCTGCTGTCTGTGCATAACAAGAGCTTCACAGTTCCCAATATCACAACTAATCTTTCTTAAGGGTTGAGGGAGTTGGTGTTTGGCAAACCACCCAAAGCAATGGGTGGCCATGTGCCTCCCAGGGCTAGCCTAGCACTGTGGACCTGTGAGGCTCCTAAGACCAGTGGGAATTTGGGTCTCTGATGTTCCACATAAGTCTTGTACGAGATCAAAGAACGCTGATAAGCATATAAGATTTATGGGAGTTGTGGGTTTGGGAGGTTCCCAAAGAGCCTCATGTGGGAGAATCATCAACTGGCTAGATCCACAGGAATCCTCAGGCTTCTGAGCCTGCAAAGCCACATCCCGCAGAGTTTAAAAGCTGCACCGGGAAAGAGCTCATAAGATGCATAGGAACATAAAGTGTTCTATACAGAAACCATTCCTACACTGAAGTCTGTCTATAGAGAATGTTTTCAACTTTGCAAACTCAGTGCCTGGTGCTACTCCCACTGAAGTGAATGTGAGTCTTGCTGACTTCAACAGGAGAACTGTGCTCTTTTTGCAGTCTGTGTCATAGAAGGTTAAGCATGGCCCAAACTGAGTGTTTCGTCATGCTTCATTATTTGTTGCAAGCACCAAAAGGGCTCCATCCTCAGTGAGTGCTAAAGTTGAAACTTTTGTGTCATTGGATGAGGAAAATTCATCTTCAAAATCATATTTATGAAAAATGGGATGGAAATTTCACCTTTCTGTAACTCGAAATAGCTGAATAAATTTCCCTTAAACTTACCAAAAACAGTTTGCCTCTGGGATGGCACAAAGTGGAGAACATTTTAGCAGGAAAGGAGAATATTTCAAAAACTTATTGAGGAAAAAAATGAAGTTATAATGACATTCCTGACATAAACTTAACAGCCGGTGCTACCTGGAGCCTGGTATAATAATGCATCTTATCTGACCCAAATCCAACAACATGTACTTTGGTTCTCTATTCCTGTATATTTTGCTGCTGGCTACAGATAAATTTGAACATGTTTTGTTCAAAGGATATTAGTAGCTAGACACCAATTATTCACCAAGTCAAAGGTGAAAAAGAAATACTGAAGTGTATTAGCTACAGTGTAATGAGTTCATTACACAAACTGGAACATGATTGGCTTAGTATTTTAGAGACAAAGGGAGCATTCATAAATAGGAGAAAAGGAGACAGGATGAATTCTCCACTTCTATCATTGAACAAAATTGATGACTCCTTTGCTAAATATCATAACAAAACTAAAGCTGGATGTAATTAAAATGTGTCCCAGCTTTATTTAATTGTGTATACCGTGTAAATCCTTGGAGCCATTTTGTTCACATCTATCAAAATAAAAGGACTCCTGAGTCCTAATTCATAATCCATAATTCATAGCCATGACAGTGAGTGTGGCTGCAGGCTACTGTGACTACCTTTGCAATAGCCAGAGAATGCTAAGTAGAAGCAGCATCATACCTTTTAGAGCTGAATATTTTTTTTTCTTGTTTCTACTTTTATTTATACATTAAATCTTTTTTTTTTATTTTAATTGTCAAGCTGCAAGTCCTTTGCCCTCTGATATTGGCTGCCCAGGATGTTATTTAGTCTACTCCATGTGCTTATGAAGATGAAAAGACTCAAAATAACATCAAGATGTCTTCAGTGCTGCATGCTGACAGAGCAGAGGCAGCCTCTATTGATTGTCACCTGTCACAGCAGTAATAAGAATGTAAACTCAACCTTATGCTGCTTTCCATCAAAGCATTGCACAACCAGCTTTCCTCTCTCACAAGCCCATGTTCATCTCTTTGGTTGTTGATATGTCTTGATGGAGCTTTTAGACACTTATCAATATTTAACTACATTCCTATTGACCCAGCAATTACACAGTAATTGATTTAAGATTAATAATCAAGTTAACATTTTAATGTTCAAAGACAAAGATAAACAACTAAATGTGAAATTATTTCAGTGTATTACTTCTTGTGTGTGTGTGTGTGTGTGTGTGTGTGTGCGCGCATGGGGCACTGTTTACTGCAGGAGAAATTAAACATTTCACAATATTGTTTGGAGTCTGAGACTCATTTGTTGTCTGCCAGGACTAAGCAATATTTTATTATAACAGTGCTACTTTTTTAATAGACACATTCCAATGAATCCCTTCAGCACTTCTTGATAATAAAGCTTTATGAAATGAGGTGTATTCACTAAAAATGAAAAGTCCCAGTTTAACAAATGTATGAAGCAATGTATCTGCTGAGGAGTAAGGCCATAGAGTTATTTAGGAGACTACAATGTTGCATGAAAGAGTTAGCTTTGGTGAGTGATACTTTCGGTGAATCAGTAATATTGATTTCTTGTACAGAAAGGTCTGAGGTGCAGTCAGAGTTCTGACAAGCTTGAGCACTACCAGCTCCGTGGATATAAATATTTAGCAAAGAAAATGTTCAAATAAATAAAACCATGAATGTGGAAAGATGGAATCTTTTCCAGTATGACAGTGATTAACTCAAATCTATTGATTTTGCTAGCCGTTTGGTGTATGGGGTGGAATACAGGCTGTGAAATCATGATCTATTCTGGATGAGACCAGTGGAATAGGAGGGCAGGAGGACATGCATCCAGCATGAAGGTTGAATTTTTCACTTTATAAGAGGCATTGAGTCACAAAGAAAAATGTTACTCCTGACTAATAAATTTGGGAGTGGAAAGAAAAGGATGATGGAAGTAAATTTTTAAATTGTTACCCCTGTCGGTTTCCTAGCCAGTCTTGTTATCAGAGATTACTGTAAGGAAACCTGATCCTTTTTTTTATTTTATATAACTGGAAAGCATTCCAAACAAAACATTAAGAACCCAATCCTTTAGCCCTTATTTACACTAGCAGTGCCAACTTCTCTTTCTGATGTAAATGGTCACAAAGAGTCCCACTAAAGATAAAGTTTATTGGATTTGGGCCCTAAATGAGAAAAGAAAAGGAAAAACCCACCAAAGATGTACATGTGAAGTCACATTAGGAAAGTCACTTAACATGTGGCCTTGCCATATCCAGGTGCAAACAAAAAGCACAGCACAGCACTTGGTTGCAACAGAGCTAAATGTTTTATTAGTAATAACCAGAAGCAACACAGGTAGTCAGCACTGAGTCTGGCGGCAGTGAGGTAGAGAGAAGGTCCATGCTTTTTGAGGCTTTGGGATCTTTGAGTTTGCTGCTGAATAACATTATTATGATCTTCAATAAATTGCTCCTCACTGAGATATGAGAGAAGAAGCGATGAAGCTTCATTCTCAGCATTGTCACAATCAGAAAATGTTAGCCCTATGACCATCTCTATTGTGGATGTCTCCTCTTATCTGGTTCTTTATTTACCATTTTCAGTGTTCCCGTCTTTAGACATCAGTTCTGTAATTACTGCTAGGGCTGGTAGAAAATTTTCCATCAAAACTTTTTTTGATGGAAAAATTGGGTTTCTCACAAAATGATTGTGTGCTTTTCCTCCAGAACTGAACCCTCCCTTCCAAATCAGATTCTTTTTGGCCCAGTATCTGCGCTTGCTTGCTGTAGCGCCTCTGTGATTAACGTTTCTGTTTTACCTGTTTCTTTCTTTTGTACCTTTTGGGGCTTTTCTTTTGCTCACTGCCTTTCTCAGTCTTAGCTGCTGCTGCTTCTTCTCTTCTGTCCTGGCACCACAATGTATTTGGAGAATTAAAGAAAACTCCTTAGTAAATAGGATTTTCACACATTTCCCTGTTATTTCTTTACCTGTTTTCTCTCCTGTCTCTAAGGTTGGGGGGACAGCCAATTCTGACATCATATTGTGTAGTGTAGTGCAGGCAGCAGCCAGGAGTAGACAGGCGAGTATGGGTGTAACAGAAGTGCTCTGTTTATAATAACCCAGAAGTAATATAGATAATACAGCTACTTCTGGGTGTAGTGACACCTACAGTTTTAATTCTGTAAATCGACATTCTGATTATTTCTATCACATACCCAATGTTTTATTAGTGTTGTTTGAGAGTCCTAACTTGAGTGCATCCACATGCTAATGTAAATTAAAAACAGCTTGGAATACTTAATACAGGTGCTTACACTGAGTTGTTGGGTTCTGAATGACCAAATGACAGAAACAAGCAACAACACAAAAGGTCTATTATTTTCCCCTTCATTCCGCTCAGTGTAAACTACTGAGAGTAGAGCAGTACTTCCTCCCACCCTCTAATAAGAGACTTACAGGCCTGCAGACTTTCAGTTATTTAAGTGAGGTTTCTTGCCAGCATAAGCGTTTGTCACTGTGGGACAGTATACAGGACTGGGGCCTTTGTAAGTGAAATCCTTTCTTTCTTTCTTTCTTTCTTTCTTTCTTTCTTTCTTTCTTTCTTTCTTTCTTATGGATTTTAAAAAGTTTTACATTTCTGCATTCAAAAAACCAAAAACAAAATGTCTTACAATTTGTGTGGTAGTATGAATGTTAGCGTGAAGCAGTGAGTGGAAGGCAATGTGAAGTTCTTCGGAAGCTGTGTTCTGTAGGATAACTAGAAATTAGCTGAATCACCTCAGATATATCCAAACCTCATTGTTACTTAGGCCAAATCCTCACAGGTATTTGGATGCCTAACATTATAGATTTCATTGAGAGGACCTTAGTGAATAAATGAATAAATTAAAAATATACTGCAAGCAAAACTTTCAGGGTAGGGGAGAATATGAAGTTTTTTAGCTATGTAGGTACTATGATGTTATTGTGTTTATTGCTAAGGGTCAATGTGGCAGTTCAAACAACAGCTACATCAAACCAAACTCCCCAAAACCCTCTTCTTGCAGAAGAACATTTGGTGAAGGGTCCCCATCCACTACCCATAATTTCTCATCTGGATCAAGAAGCCCTGAAGATGATCTAAGGTCCAGTTCATTGGGGACCTGCACCTTGTGTTTGTTATTACATCAGTGTCAGTTGCTGAGAAACACTTCCATTCTGGTTTGGTTGCATTTTTTACCTACTTTGCACTGATGTAAATGACTGCATCTGGTTTAGGTTAATGATAAACCCTAATAGCATAGGGATAAGCAGGTCACTTGGCTAGCCTCCTCCACTGAAAGGACAATGGGGCAGATAGAGAAAAGCAGGGCCTGTTGTAATGGGATAGGAAGGAGTTTGGTTTGGTGAGGGCTCCCCAGGTCTTGGTAAATTTGGATAAACATTTGAACTTTTGGATGCTTATTGACATTAAGACTCCAAAGGTTTGAGGTCAGACCAGCACTAATTATTAGCCACATTTTGCCTTTTTAAAATTAGATGGTCAAGGCATAAAGAAGCACGAGCTATGCATGTCAGCTGCAAAAAGTTGATTCCTAGCCTGCAAGACTGCTGATGATAATATGAATAATATATTTTAAAATGACAAACCAGGGCACGTGTCTACATTTCATGTCAGCACATTCATATTTTATTTAATGCTCTTATCCGTAGGTAGAAAGAACTTAGATATTAGAGATTTCACTTTAATTAAAACTCAGTAGGAGCAACAAACCAATAAACAATGGAATTGTGTTATGCATTTTTGGTGCCTGCCTTGAAACAATGAAGGCTCAGAGGTTCTGAGCACTCATAATTCCAGCTGAAGTTAGTGGGAACATCTCTGTGAATATTTTCACATCCGAGCTCTGCCAGTGACTTCCAGTGGTAAAATTCTGATCTCCCCCTCCTCTTGTTTGCCAGTTAGAGCTAAGACGGAGCTATGCAGAGCTGCTACAACTGTAGATAACTTCAAGCTCCTCCAGAGGCATAATGCCTGCCTGATCCCCCACAAAGTGGTGCTCTGCCCTTCCCGCCACTATGGATTGTGATACAATCTGGCCCTTGTCTGTCTTATCTATCATAAGGCTTTGTACTGTCACCCATCATCACAGTATCTGTGTGCCATCCATATAAACTCAAAAGCAAATTGAAGTCTATAGTGGACATTGTGGAGTCTGCAGTTGCTCTGTGCTGGTTTCCTCTCCTAGTAAATGAAGGCAATAATGCTTAACTATCTCTCAGAGTTTTCTGAGAATTAATTAGTTTGTTAGTATTTGTACAACACTCTGAAAAATATAAAGCATTAAAGTCCAGCTCCTCAAAGTGATTTAGGCATTGATTTCAATGGAAATTAGGAGCCTAAATACTTTGAGGATCTGGGCTTATGTACTAGTCACTGACGATTGCTACAACGTTGCGTATTGAAAAGATAAATACCTTTGATTCTTGCCAGTGTCCATGGTACTATTAAATTAATAAATTACTTTAATATAGATTTAACTCTGTAACATAGTAATTTGTTCAAACTGGTCAGAGTGCACTTGTAACTAAGGCTAAGAGAACAACTTGGCCTTTTATACTACACTGTCATTATAACATGAACCTGGAAAACCACTGATATTCAGAAGGCCAAGGAGTGCATACTATCATAGTAGTATTTAAAAGAACTTTCTAAATGACTCTTTTATGCTGGCTTCATCTCTTGCAGACTCGTATGAGAAAAAACTTTCAATGTAATTTATTATGTGTCAGTGTTCTCTAGCTCCAAATGTATCTCCACTTCAGTTCCTTGACTTCAGTATAACCGAGGATCAGAAACAGCTGTTTTGCATGACAAATTACACTGTTACACCCAGTCTTATAATTAGAATGGAAGGTAGATATGTTACATCCACATTTAGGAAAAGAGCAACAAAAGATTAATTGCAGTCTATTAAAATTCTAAATTCATCATCACTTGAAAATTTCTTCATTTTATGCCAGAGTGGAAGAAGTCCAATGCATCTGTGAAATGAATCCAGTATGTGCTAATCTGCCATGCTGACCTCATTCAAACTTGAGGACCCAAATGTATTATAAAGCATAATTACTTTAGGGCTAAAATCTTAAGCAAGGCTTTACAAGGGCCATGTCTATGAAATCCAAATTGAAATTGCCATGGTTCATGTATAAACAGGGAACCTAATCAAGTAAAACCCATATAAACAAGGACTTCTTCTTAAATAGCCCCAAGAAACAAAACATAAAAGTGATATTAGAGTCTACATTTTATAAAGTATTTGAACACTGCTTTTTTTTTTAATGAATTTTAAGACCTGCAATGTTCTGAAGGTTTTCTATGTGTTTTAAGTTATGCATTTTTAATTTCTTTTATATTAGCTGGTAGATGTCAAAATAGAATGTCATTCGAATTTTCAGCCTAATTATGCATGCCAACACACAGTATCTGGGTAGAATATTATGAGTTCTGGGTACCAGTTTTTAATTTTTTATTAGGGCAATTAATCTAATTGCATATTAGTCCACTTGTATCATAAGATTTTTAATATCGGGATGCCAGTCATTTATGTTCAATAAGAGGGGAGGGAATATTGGTCTTTTTTCAGGGTTGTGGTTTAACTTCTGAGAACACCATTTCAGGGACATTTAAGACAGTAGATTATTTCTTTTTTGAAGACAATCATAAAAGTTTTTATGGAAAAAGTAATCGGATGCAGACAGAGTGGGGTCAAAGCTGACAAAGGCAAATGATTCCTCACCATGAGAAACCCCATCTCTGATAAAATGCTCAGTTGAAACCAGAGCTTTCTGAGGTTTGGAAAACTCACATTTGCTTACTACATGCAATCAGGTTAAAGTGAAAGCAAACCTGCTCAGCCTTTCTCATCTATATGCATCACATGGCGGGGCGGGGGAACAGATGCTAGCACTTCATTACTTTTTTGTAATAACCATGGTATAATTTATCCTGAAGTGATTATAGTTTGATGATCAGCTAATTAGGAGACACTTTATAATTTTTATAGGCTATTTGTAAAGTATTACAAGTGAGAGAGTGGCACAAAAATATTGTTTCATGACAATGGTAGTAACCGTATTTTGTAACAAATAGTCATCAGGCTGGGTATGGAAACAAACTGAAGTCACAGGAAATTTAAATGGGATATTTAAATCTTCAAAAACACATTTTCGGTGTTTATGTGTAAGTTGATATTTTCCTCAGTAGTTTTTCCCACTACATACATTCTTTGTTGTTTTTTCAAATGTTAGACTATTTCAGTGTTTTATATGAAGAAAGTTACATGATCAGAAACTTGTTACAGAAACTGGTTTATTATACATGTGCTCAGTGTGTGACTCCTGACCTAATAGAACCTTCTTAATGTTCACTTTGAGAAATGAATTTGAAGTGTTAAATGTCCTGAGTTCATTACTGTGGGTTGCCATTTGTTCCAGTGAAGTTACAGTGCAGCCACTGAATAGTTCTTGCAAAACAGTTAGCAATATTGTGTGGTAACTCTGTGAATAACTCATATCTATATTAATGCTACCCAAAATCAGTTGCACCTTCATTTTTGATTGTCAAACACACTTTCTATGGCTTATCACTCCTGCCCTTCTCCTATAGCCTTCCTTCTCAAATACATCCTTTCATTCCCCCACCATCCTTTCATTCCCCCACCGGTCGTGAACTTGATCTCCTTCCCTCTTCAGTTAATCACCTACAATCTCCTATCCTTCCCCAAAAGGCAGATCATCAGGACTAAGTGACTTCCTTTCTCCAGAATGTTTCCCTGATTTCCAACATCCTCCTCCTCCCAAAGCCCAACATTCTTCTATGTATCTACATAAAACACATCCAATCATCAGAAGGTTTTACCAATAAGCGTATACAAAAACATTCTCCATTAGGCTAGCTGAGATCATTTGATGAGAGCGTGAGCATCATTAGTAGTGACATTACCATATTGTCATTTGCAGGGCAGCCACATAGTCATCCATACATATGTTTCTGGACCATTATGCCATTACAACATCTTCCAGAGCTGACACAGGCCTCAGAAGGGTGGTTCTGAAATCCCTATTTCAATAGACTATAAGCCCCCTCTCTTGCCCGGGGTGCTGCTTGTGGGTCACCTAAATGGCATACATGTTTGCATTTACCCACAAGGAGAAAAGGTTAGTCGCTGTAATTCTGGTTCTTCGAGGTGTAATGAAGATGTGTATTCCCCCGACCCGCCCCTTGCCCCCTCTGCATCACAGTCTTCTATCATGGGCATTCAGTGCAAAGTAACTGAGGGGGAAGGGTCCGGGCGGCATCACCTCATATAGCCAGGGGAGTGGTCACACTCATGAGGCATGAGCACCACTCCTCTATGGGAACTGGTAGGCAAAATCTCCGATACACTAGGTGTATGCACACCGAAGTGAAATACAGTTCTGCATTACATCTTGAAGAACCACAGTTACAGTAAGTAGCCATTTCTTCTTTTGTCTGTGCCTTTACAACAAATGTAAGTGTGCCTTTCATAGAGTGTGCATTTTATTGAATTATTAGTATTTTACCAGAGTACTTTTCAAACAGACTTAAATACAATTTGACGCCATAGAACACTTTTATCAAGGCTCTTAATACTACAGTGGCCTATTTTATCTAGTACATTTATTGAAAGAATCCACAGATTCCCTACTAACATTGCTCACTTAGGGGTTCTCCCACTTTTCCAGATTGGTCTATATTTCTGTACAATTTTGTTTCTGATAGCAACACTATTCTAACACACCATACAAGCAGGATGGGCCTTGTCTCCCTCTCATTTACATTATTGTAAGTCAGGAGTAGCTTCACTGAAGTCAGTAGAGTGACAGAGATGTAAAACTTGAGTCAGTTAGAGAAGAATCAGGCCCTGTAAGTGTTCTGAATGAAGGCATTTTATACTAGGACACTAAAACAGAGTATTGTATAATAAACAGGGCATCATTAAGGCAAGCAGTAAGACTCAGAAGATACTAAATTTCTGATTTTAAAAAGGAACCTAGATTGTGATTTGACACCTGAATGAAAAGGAAATGAAAGAGAATGTTACATTCTTTAACTACACCCTACCTTTGGAATTAATTTATTTAAACCAAAAATGTTAAATTCCTAAAGAAGAACAGAAGATAAAGTCTCTAAGGGGCAGGTAGGGCAATCTTCAGTATGAGGAACTTGAATACGCTAGAGCTGTTCCAAGGAGATAAAATAAGGAAAAGAATCCTTTCTATGCTTTTGATCTGTATAGGAATTTCAGTTTAGATGTTAAGACACAATCATTTCAGGATTCAATAATAGGGTCCAAATGTCTGAGGGGTCTCAAAGAATTATTGGAGTTCTTTGCTCCTATTAAATTTCTGTTTCTGTAGGAATTCACCATAGGCTTTCACAGAAGAAAGAGCAAACAAAAAACCTTCCATGTGTGTCACTATTCAAAAAGTATGTTGATAGATATAGAGATTGGATACATTGTATATGTGAAAACAGAGAGACTGCATAAGTACTTGGGCTGTTTCTGTATGATTGATTAAATCACAAAATGCGCACTGCTTCCCAAGATAGAAGTTTTATCATGGAATCCTAGATATATAGGTCTGGAAGAGACCTCGAGAAATCATCTAATTCATTCCCCCCACCCATGTTGGTTAGGTCCAAGTATACCTGGACTATACCTGACAGGTGTTTGTCTAACTTGTTCTTAAAAACTTCCCAAGATGGGGATTCCACAGCGTCCCTTAATAACCTATTCCACTACTTAACTACAATCCTTATAGTTCATTTTCTGCCCCTACTATCTAACTTAAATCTCCCTTGCTGCAGGTTAATGATATGTTTATACTTGGAGCACGGGGTGTGATTCCCAGCTCATGTAGACATACTTGTGCTGTTATTGCGCTACTGCATTAAAAATAGTAGTGCAGCTGGGGTAGCACTGGCAGCACCAAATAGTGGCACAGATTAGTCGTGTCAAATACAAACCCACCTGAAGCCCCTGAGTATGTACTCACCATGGCTAGCGCACACTACCACTTGCTGCTGTCTATGCTGCTCCAACTACACTACTATTTTTAGCATTCTAGCTCAGTGAGAGCTAGTCAACAAATGTCTGCGTGAGCTGGGAATCACATCCCCAGGTCCAAGTGTAGATGTAGCCTAAACCAATTACTTTTTATTCTATCTTCAGTGGACGTGGAGAACAATTGATCACTCTCCTTTTTATAAACTTTATATACTTGTAGCTCCTTAGAGACTAACAAATTTATTTGAGCACAAGCTTTCATGGGCTACAGCCCACTTCATCGGATGCATAGAATGGAACATATAGTAATGAGATATACACCTCTACCTTGATATAACACAGTGCTTGGGAGCCAAAAAATCTTACCGCATTATAGGTGAAACTGTGTTATATCGAACTTGCTTTGATCCACTGGAGTGTGTAGCTCCCCCCGCCCGAGCACTGCTGTATCGTGTTATATCAGAATTTGTGTTATATCGGGTAGTGTTATATCGGGGTAGAGGTGTATATACACATACAGAGACCCTGAACAGGTGGGAGTTGTCCTACCAACTCTAAGAGGCTAATTACTTAAGAGAAACTTTTGTAGTGATAATCAAGATAGCCCATTTCAGACAGTTTGACAAGAAGGTGTGAAGATACTTTAACATAACTTAAGTATCCTCACACCTTCTTGTCAAACTGTCTGAAATGGGCTATCTTGATTATCCCTCCCTCCAGTTTGTTCACATCTTTCTTAAAGTGTGGCACCCAGAACTGAACTCTGTCCTTCATGTGAGACCTCAGCAGTGCTGAGTTGAGCGAAACAGTTACCTCCTGTGTCTTATATATAGCACACATGTTAATACAGCCCAGAATGACATTTGCCTTTCTAGCAACTGCATCACATTGTTGACTCATATTCATTGTGTGATCCACTATAATTCCAAGCTCCTTTTCAGTAGTACTGCTTCTTAGCCTGCTATTTCCCAATTTGTAGTTGTGCATTTGATTTTTTCCCATCTTGTTGATTTCAGACTATTTCTCTAATTAATATTAATATTTCATAATATTTTAAACACTTGACAAAACCAATTATATTGTTAGAAGAAGAAAAGCATTTTTAAAATATTGTATTCTATATGTCAGAACCAATCTTAGGATGCATCTTTCCTCAAGCCCTGGGGATGGAACAGTCCATCCAGGATAGGTTGCAACATCACAAGTTTCCCACTCAGCCAGAGGACCTGCAACTGGCTAGGGCTGCTCAACAAGTGTTACAGATGGCTTTTGTCTTCTAATGGGTTTGGCCAGGCCAGCCAGTGTAGGTACTGATTAACTGTATTCCCTGGCAGCTCTCACTGGTAGGTATATGTATGTTCTGTATACGTATAGTAGACTGGAATGAAAAATCAGACTAAAATTTTGCTTTGGTGGCCAGTAAAGAATAAAATGTGGTTTAAAACAAACTTAAAAACCTCATTTTTTTTTACCTCTGCTCACTCAACTTCCCCTTGGCAGCCCCTTTGTGTATTTTTGTTCTTCCCTGGGATTCAGTAAAGGGAGACAGGTTCATGGGATCTAAGGATTTTATACCATTTGTCTTCACTGAGCAGTAATTTTTGCAAAAAAAACTGTTGATCAGCTAGCCGCTGGTTGAAAATGGGTCAAATGCCCTTTACCTTAAATAGAAAAGTATCAGCAGAAAACAACTGTAGCAGCAATACAGTGAGGATAAAAGTATTCTATTTTTTGTGAACTCATAAAAATCACAGATGGAAAAGACCTACTTGTCACCAGATAGAAAGCTCATTAATCATAGAATCATAGGATATCAGGGTTAGAAGGGACCTCAGGAGATCATCTAGTCCAAACCCCTGCTCAAAGCAGGACCATTCCCCAACTAAATCATCCCAGCCAAGGCTTTGTCAAGCCTGACCTTAAAAACCTCTAAGGAAAGAGATTCCACCACCTCCCTAAGTAACCCATTCCCATGCTTTACCACCCTCCTAGTGAAAAAGTTTTTCCTAATGTCCAACCTAAACCTCCCCCACTGCAACTTGAGACCATTGCTCCTTGTTCTATCATCTGTTACCACTGAGAACAGTCTAGATCAGTGGTCCCAAACGCGGTGCCGTGGGCGCCATGACACCCTCCAGAGCATCTCTGTGCACCCACGTACTGTCCGATGGACGAGCATCTGCCGAAATGCCCCGAGAAGCAGTGTCATCCAAAGGCATCACCGCTGAAATGTCACTGATTTTCAGCAGTGATGCCTCTGGATGACGCTGCTTGTTGGCAGCATTTCGTCGGTGATGCCTATTGATGTTGCTGCTTCTCGGCAGCATTTCAGCGGCGGCACCTATTGACATTACCGCTTCTCAGGGGAATTTCAGCGGATGCTCATCCACCAGCCACGGTCCTCAATGGCTCATCGTATGGCACCTGCCAGACAAAAAAGGTTGGGGACCACTGGTCTAGATCCATCCTCTTTGGAACCCCTTTTCAGGTAGTTGAAAGCAGCTATCAGATTCCCCCTCAATCATGTGCTCCAGCCCCCTAATAATTTTTGTTGACCTCCGCTGGACTCTTTCAAATTTTTCCACATCCTTCTTGTAGTGTTGGGCCCAAAACTGGACACAGTACTCCAGATGAGGCCTCACCAATGCCCAATAGAGGGGAATGATCACATCCCTTGATCTGCTGGCAATGATCCACTAATGCATCCCAAAATGCTGTTAGCGTTCTTGGCAACAAGGGTACACTGTTGACTCATATCCAGCTTCTCGCCCACTGTGACCCCTAGGTCCTTTTCTGTAGAATTGCTGCTTAGCCACTTGGTCCCTAGTCTGTAGCAGTTCATGGGGTTCTTCTGTCCTAAGTGCACCCTTGTCCTTGTTGAACCTCATCAGATTTCTTTTGGCCCAATCCTCTAATTTGTCTAGGTCCCTCTGTATCCTATCCCTACCCTGCAGAACTTCTAACACTCCTCCCAGTTTAAGGTCATCTGCAAACTTGCTGAGGGTGCAATCCACGCTATCCTCCAGATCATTAATGAAGATATTGAACAAAAACAGCCCCAGGATCAACCCTTGGAGCACTCCGCTTGATACCGGCTGCCAACTAGACATCAAGCTGTTGATCACTACCCGTTGAGCCCGATAAGTATCTTTCTGTGAAATTCATCTAGCCCTGGATCATCTAGTTCATCTCTCCGCTAGAGTAAAATTGTCCCTTATTTACATTTATTTGTGTTTTCACCAGTCTGTTTTTACATGTGACAAGTGACGGGAATTTCCTTTCTTCTTTGGAGAAATAATTCCCCTGACTAAGGCTATGTCTATACTGCACTTTTGTTGGTAAAACTTTTGTCAGTCATGGTGAGCTTTTTCATGCACCCCTGACTGACAAAAGCATTACTGATGAAAAGCACCAGTGCAGACAGCGCTTTGTTGGCAGGTGATGCTCTCCTGTCAACAAAGCTACCGCCCCTTGTTGTCGGCAGGAGAGCTCTCTCCTGGCGACGGCTGCACTGCGTACCTTACAACGGCACTGCTGTAATGGCTGTAAGATGCGCGTTGTAGACATAGCCTAACAAACCTTACTCTCAGGAAAAATATAATTATAGTCAGCCTATTTTTTCCTTTAATTTCATTTCATTGCTTCTCAATTATGAAAAATAATTGCTTCCCACTTCAGTATTAACACTCTTCTAATATTTGTAGACTGTTGTCATGTTCCCATTTAGTTTCTGCTTAGTTAAGCTATTGTAAATACATTTAGCTTTTTTAATCTTTCCTTGAAAGTCTATCACTTCAATCCATTTTTTGTTCCTCTTTAAATTCCCTATGGTCTGTTAATATCAAGCTGCCCAGAACTTAGCATAATAGTTTTTGTGTAATTGTACAAGGGCTATATAAGTCATGGTGAAAACCAGTGCAAAATTTATAACCTCTTTGCTTACTTTTAACCATATTTCAAGATGTCCTTAGATATTGCAAGGAATATACTAAGTTTTGCAAATTAGGCCTGATCTACAATGGGGCGGGGCGGTGTTGATGTAAGATACGTCGACTTCAGCTACAGGAATACCGTAGCTGAAGTCGATGTATCTTATTCTGACTTACCTGCTGTCCTCACGGTGTGGGATCGACAGCCGTGGTTCCCCTGTCGACTCCGCTACTGCCACTCGCTCCGATGGAGTTCCGGAGTCAACAGGGAGTGCATTCGGGAATCAATATATCACGTCTCAACGAGACGTGATATATCAATCCGCGATAAATCGATCGCTACCCACCGATACGGCGGGTAATCTGGACATACCCTTTGACACTTGAAGCCAAATTCTGTCTCCATTGCTCACACAAGTAGTCACATTGACTTCTGAGACTCTTCATATGAGTAAATTAATCTCATTATTGTTTTAGAATAGACTTCTTTAATTCTATTTGGGGCAGAAAGACATCATTTAATAACTTGTACTTGCTTTTTCTTCATTTTAAATTTGATGCGAAGGGTGAGTTGCAAAGAATGTTCTCCTTTTTAGAATATGATTTTTACAAACATAGAAACAGGAATATTCCTGTTCTTTTGAAATCTTTCTCTAAGATAATGAAAAAAGATGGAATTACTCAGAACTTGTCAGTTTTTGAGTGTTTCATTTTTCTCTCAAAGGGGAGTTGTTAAATTGCAGAGTCAAATACGTGAACAGGAAACCTGCAACTTTCCAATTTGAGAGCTAAAAGTAGAAGCCAAAAAAATAAGAAATAAAGCCCTCAAACTGGGGAGAGGAATTGGGACAAAAATGTTATTAATTGGTTAGAGAGTTTTTCTAACTACGAGCTAAGAAAAATCTCACTACAGAGCAGATGATTTATCTGAATACTTTCTATATATACATGTGTATATATGTATGTATATCTGTGTGTGTGTATGTAACTATTATTATTTTAGGAATAGATACACATTAATTGTGTTGTTAGTGTTGTGAATGTGTTGCACAGTGCTTTGCTAGATATATGATGATGTACAAACATGCACATGTACATTTGTTGCATCCTGCCTAATGTATAGGCTGTAAACTGGAGGTATTGGGGTAATACTAAATAAGAATAATAAATGGCAAGGCCCCCCAAAAGTGGAGGGAAAACAAGGGTAACCATGATAGGGACATATGGTTACAATCACTAGCTAGTAACCGTATCACCATATCAGAATTGGCAAAACCAAGACTGAGAGGATAAGTGATTTGCTCAAGGCTGCACAGGGGGTTATCATAAAAACTGGGATTAGAACTCAGAAGTTACTGGTTCACAGCCATGTGTTTATACCAGTACATCATGCTTGTCTGTGTGTTGAGCCAGCACGTTCTTAACAGCAACAAAAAAGACAGTGAGTGAGAGATCAATATCTTCATTTGAAAGGTAATATAATTACTTTCTACAGCTGCTTATATGGCAAAGATGAGTGCTGATTGTGAACTGAGACCTAGTTTAGCAATACATAATTAAATTCCTCTGTGCAAGCCAAGCCAGAATTCAAAAGAGCAAGAATCTGCCAATCTCCTTTCATGTTTAATCTTTGCTTTCTTGATTATTTCTGTAATCTTTCACTTTAGTTGTCTCTATCTCCACTTGTAGAATTGATCTTGATGGATTATTGTCAGTGTCTCATGTAGTCTTTGCTCTTTTGTGAGCTCTCCCTTAATTTGCCTGGGAATCCATATTGGTAGTTTTCTCCTTTTAGGATATTTATTTCACAATTACTTGCTTTTACCATGATCTGTCAACTTGAAAATCATATTTCCATCTGAAAATATTGTGCCTTCTCTTATTACAGGAAGACCTTCAAATTATGGTAGCTAAAGGACAAAGAGAATTTTCTTTATTTCAGTTTGCTTTCCTGACAAAGATCTGTCAAATACACAGTGAGCTTCACTTAAAGTGCACTCTTTCTTAGGTCCTGCAAAGAGAAGCTCAGCCGTAACAGCACAGCTGAAAATAAAAGTGAATAAGCAGCAAGCAGCTGGTAGGTGTGGGCACAGAGAAACAGGAGCGTGTCAAAAGGGGCGGGGCTACACCTGAGCATGTTTGGTGGTGATATTCTCAAGCCAATCCCAAAGATCCTGATGAACACAGAGTAGCAGAAAATACCTGTATTGCAATATTTTTACTAGGAGTTTTTTTTTTCAAAATTAGGGCATATTCAAAGGTTGCTCTATAGCAGACACTTTTTTCTTTACATGTTGATTGATTTCTTTTTCTCTTTGGAGTCTTTTATGCTCATTTCAATTTCTTGGTGTATTTGGTTCACAAATACGTGTGGGATTTTCACATTTTGCCTCAATGCCCTTTTCTACTTCTGAGACTAACCCTAGACTTAATTCAGAATCTAATCGACAGCTGATTGCTCCTTCTGTGGGATTCCCCCTGTTTTCAGTGAGGAAACAAACTGAAGGGAAACCTAGCTTTTAATACAAGCATATGTCTTGGCTGTAGTTTTTATGAGGAAGGTTGTTAGTGTGACACCTCAATAGCAGCACATGATTCCCTCTCTGCTCTATGGTTGCCAGGTGTCTGGTTTTTGACCGGAACACCTGGTCGAAAGGGGACCCTGGTGGCTCTGATCAGCACTGCTGAGCAGGCTGTTAAAAGTGGACTTGGGGCTAGCAGGCTTCCTACCTGGCTCCATGCAGCTGCCTAGCTGCATAGCTGTAAGGTAATATTAGGTGTGAATGGGTCTGGCCCCATGGTACAACTGTAAACTTAGGGCTGAATCCTCAGCTGTGCTGCTTCTGGCTTGACTCAGCTGAAAGAAGGAAGTCAAAAGTGGGACAAAATAACCCACTTCCTCTGATCTAAACCAGCTTCTGGCCCAAATTAGAGCAGTCTAATGGCTTCTCTAACCTCTTCCAGATTGTAATAGCCCTCTAGGGGCTCTTGTACTGGTGAGGAATTTGGAGTACTTTTACTTCAGCCCTGCCACTGGAATGCCCAGCACACTCCCGTCCTAAGTGGGGACTAGTGTAGAGTTGGCTGTTGCAATGTTGAGCCATGTCATAAACAGATAGTAAAGGGTTAATGTCTCTTTTACCTGTAAAGGGTTAAGAAGCTCAGTAAACCTGGCTGACACCTGACCAAAAGGACCAATGGGGGGACAAGAATAATTTCAAATTTGGTGGAGGGAAGTCTTTGTTTGTGCTATTTGTTTTGTTCTTGTTCTCTCTTGGAGCTAAGGGGGCCAGACGTGCAATCAGGTTTTCCATCTTTTGAACAGTCTTCATGTTCAAAATAGTAAGTACTAGCTAGAAGTGGATTGTCTTTTTGTTCGTTTTCTTTATTTGCAAATGTGTATTTTGCGAAGGATATTTTATCTCTGTTTGCTGCAACTTGTACTTGAGCTGGGGGGGAGGAGTCCCTCTAGTCTATATTATAAGCTGAAGACCTGTAAACATTTTCCATCTTGATTTTACAGAGAGAGTTTTTTACTTTTTCTTTCTTAATTAAAAGCTTTCTTTTTTAAGAACCTGTTTGATTTTTTCTTGTGTAAGACCCAAGGGGATTGGGTCTGAACTCACCAGGGATGATGGGGGAAGAAGCGGGGGAGAAGGTTAATTCCTCTCTGTTTTAAGATTCAAGGATTGGATCACAGCGATCTCTCAGGATAGCCCTGGAGAGGGGAAAGGAGGGGAATGGCTTTTTCTTTTTGTTTTAAGACCCAGGTTTGGGTCTTGGTCCCCTAGGAAGGTTTTGGGGGACAGGAAGTGTCCGAAACACTATATTTTTCGTTGGTGGCAGCGCTATCAAATCTAAGCTAGGAATTAAGCTTAGAAGGGTACATGCAGGTCCCCACTTTTTGGACGCTAAAGTTCAAAGTGGGAATAATACCTTGACAAGGCAGTTGGGTGAATCCTAAGCTGCTGTTAGTTAGGCTAAAGATTCCCATTGCCCTGCCAAAACAGGTCTACGGATCTGACCTGTAGTGTGTGTGAAGGTTAAGGAGGAAGATGGATGCTGAATGAGAGAATGAGAAAGAAAGTGATGTTGAGGGAGGGGAGCAGAGAATGTGAATGAGAGGGGCGATTTGGAGGAAGGGGGAAAGAGTGTGGAGGAGGAGCAGGGGTGACTTGGAAGGAGGCAAGGAGAATGTGTGAAGGAACGAGATTAGAAAGTAAATACTGCACACTAAAACCCTAGATATTTATTTTTTAAATCACTTGTATAGGAGGTAGTATGGGGAGTGACTTTTATGAGCCTTTTCTCTGCCCAATATGTGTATGTATGTCCCATAAAGTCAATGGGAATAATCTGAAGGGAAAAATGAGCTCCATAATATTTGATGTATTTAGTGTCATGCAAAAGTGTTCGGATTGGCAAGATCATTAATTAAGAAAAAGCTATGCAAAGGGAGATTTTTTTTTTGTTATTCAGCTTACATAAGGACTGCTCTTTGCCACAAAAACATCAAATATTTCATTTCAATATAATGCCCTCTGATCACAAGGATGTTGACTCAGAGTGGTACTGCCATGGAAAAATAATTTGAATACAGTTCTTCAGATATTTGGTGATGAGCTCGATATGATGTCATTAAAATGGGGAAAATATTTCAGTGCCAGTGTAGAAATTATTTTTTTACTGCATCTTAGTGTCACCATAACGAAATGAAAATCTAGAAGGATGACACTCATATTAGCAAGACAGAAATAAAACAACCCCATTGCAAAACCATTGAGACAATAACATGAAAGTAAGGTGACATCAGAGAAACTGCAGGAAGGAGATATTGCAATTTTAAGTTGAAGCCAACTGATGTCTATGTATGTTAAAATTACATTTCAAGATATTGTATTTTATAGAGCATTGTAGTTCAGACACATGCACACACCAGGAAAACAAGGAAATTCTGACTTAGGGCTGACATATCATACTTATGTATTACTTGTTTCTAGTTATTCTAGCACACATTTTTCTTGGACTTTATAAGAAATATCCTAAATTCCATACAATAACTGCTGCAATAATTAATATTTGTACTGTTCACTTATATTGACCTAGTCATACAAACTTTTCACAGAACTTTACAAATATTAATTAATTAACCCTTCGCACTCCTGTGAGGTTGGTAAATATTCTTATCCCCAATATACAGATGGATAAACTGATTATAGGATTTATACAAGACCACACAGCAAAGTGATGGCAGAGCTGGGAGTAGGATACATGAGTTCTAATTCCACATCCCTTATTCTCGCCAACAGGTCACTCTCACAGTAGACAGTATGGAGTAAATCCGTAAGGATGGTGTGGAAGTTTAACTCCAAAGTAATCCTAGGGATAACTTTAAGCTGATGTGTAAATCTTAGTACACCTCTACCTCGATATAACGCTGTCCTTGGGAGCCAAAAAATCTTACCGCATTATAAGTGAAACCATGTTATATTGAACTTGCTTTGATCCACTGGAGTGCGCACCCCCGGAGCACTGCTTTACCGCTTTATATCGGGTGGCGTTATATCAAGGTAGCGGTGTATTTTAATAAGTCCCTTTGTCATTACTAGCAAGTAAAAAGTACCTCCCCATTTGGTCCTTGCAGGTTCATTCATGTAACTTTTTCATTATTCTTCTGTCAGGCAGTAGTTTAAAGGTGTTAACTATAAATAGGTGATCTGTAGGTACTGTGCCAGTAATTGTATTTTTTTTTTAATGTTCATTCTTTGATCAGATATTTGAATGAGTTTCACTACAGTAGAATTATGAAAACTAATACTGGCATATTAACAAAATACTTCAGCAGGGAAAAACATCCTGTCAACTAACTAGAAGATATGCTGTAAACAAAATGATTTTGTTAAACACTTTAATCTGTTTTGTTTACTTAATAAATTCCGTCTGCTCCATGAAAGCCTTACACCAATTAAAAAAAAGAAGCAGTTTGTCAAAGACCAACACTTCTGATGGAAAAAAAATAATTTGTCAAACTCTTTAATTCCCTCAGTTGACATCTTGAATTTTGGTAGGATGCTGAAACTGATCTGTGACGTGAATTAATGTTGTCATCTGTGTGAAAGCATTTTCAGGGCAAAATAATCAGTGTAATACTGGAATCCAATATATTTTGTTAATGACATTTTTTTCTTATAAATTGACATTCTTGGCAAACTCTGAATATTACATTATAGAGATGCACTATCTCTTCTGTAGTTAGGCTTGGCAGAATTCAGTTTTTATTGTTTATAATTTTGATAATATAAATGCTTATTTTTTAGCATTTTTTATTTTTATTTAAATATTCACGGTTTGCAAAAATATGGATTTTATTTTGTTGATTTTTATCCATTTAAATTTTCACAGTTTGGGGAAATTGTTGTGGGGGGAGGGTCAGACAATAACTATTTCATAGCAATAGTGGATGGTAATTTCAAAAAATTAAAGCTTTATATTGTTAGAAAATAGGGAAATTTTTCTGACTAAAAGAGTAGTTAAACTCTGAAATAGACTTCTAAGAGATGATGTGGAAACATTGGAGGTTTTTAAAAATAGGTTGGACAAACACCTGTCAGGGATGGTCTATGCTCACTTGGTCCTGGCACAGCACAGGGGGCTGGACTGGGTGATTTCTCCAGGTCCCTTCCAATCCTACATTTCTATGATTCTGTAACTGTTAAAATACAAATTATCAATCTCACATGTCCAAATATACAAAGTAAATATCCTTAACTCAAATTCTTTATAAGTTCTCAAGCGGCATGTTTCTTACTTTGCCTATCCATCCATTTCTGTTACTATCAATGGAAATAAATTTTGTCGGTTCGTGTGTATGGTGAAATTGACATCTACTAACTTGTACCAATAAAAGTCTAATTCTTCCAAGTCTGTCTATAGTTAAGCTTCAGAAGCACTTTCTGGTTGAAGGATTTACTCTTCTAAGTGCTCTAAAATCCACATGCTTACTCAAACTGTTTTGAGAATTGCTGTGCCTCATGTTGGTGCTGTGTATTCCTAGTGACCCAGTTTTGGGGTTGTTTGAGCAAATGTGTTTCTGAGAAACTATCTCCCCCACCCAAAGACACCCAGGTATTTTAAAAAATCAACAGGGGTGGCAGAGTTGAGGGAATTAAAGATGGAGGGTCTGTCTGTGCCACATTCTCCCCTCTCGTGTGTGCAAGGATCTGAAGGACCCCTGCTTCTGATAGGGTGCCTGAGAGTCTCTCCCTGTGCCATATATATGTTCTGGGTTCTGGTGGGCTCTACAGCTCTGGGGAGATCTGAGTCCCTCTCCCTCCTTCCCCATAGGATCTGGGGGTCCCTGACCGTTTGACAGTCTAAGCCCCTTTCCCTGCCTCCACATCCTCATGTGAGCTCTTTGTGGGGAGCTGAGAACAGGCATGCCTGGTGCATACCAAAGGCTCACAGGCATTGATTGTGGGGAAGGGGAGATGAAAACACCCACTGGCATGAAAGGAGCAGGTCTCAGAGCTGTTGTCTCGGGCTGTATTCATCATGAGGTGAAAGTAAGCCGGTACAGGCTGGTATGGCATACCAGTAAAAAGTGGCTGCCAGTACTGGCCCGTACTCAGCTGATGCTTTAACGTCGCTGCCCCTTTTGCACTCACCATTGGCGGCCGTGCCAGGTCCCTACCAGCAGGGCTGCCACCAGAGGGAGGCGGGGGGGAACATCTGGTTTTAAAAACCAGATTTTCTTATTGTTACTAGGTTACAGACATATACCCACTATAAGGTGAAATATCCAGAGCAGATAGTGGAAAAGATATTTCCTCCCTTAAGTGACAAGATATGCACACAATTGTCATAATAAAACTCACAATCTCAGTGACTTATTGGGATATTCATCTGCTTCTGGATGTCCAGACAGAAGCCAAAAGCGCTTTTTTCTATCTTCAGTTGGCATAGCTCTTGTGACCTTTACTCTTTGAGAGCTGTACAATAGCTATCCATGCCTTTGTTATCCCCAGATTGGATTACATGGGGTTTCTCTTGAAATTAATTTGGAAACTTCTGCTAGTGCAAAATTTAGCTGCCTGCTCACTCGGTAATGTTTCATGCATGCAGCATATTACACTACAGCTATATAGATTGTGTACACTCTTTTCCAGCATCTTTCCAGGTGCAATCCAAGGTATTAATTTTGATCTATAGTTTAGAGCTTGTGTGTCAACAGACATTCTTCATGCTCCATCCTTGCAGTTAAAATCATATGGGTCAGTTTTCAGATTTGTTTGGAAGCTGGAGGCAGGTCATTTGCTTCCACCACTTGGTCCCTGAGGTTGTGGACCTGCAGAGTATATACCAGGGTCTAGTAGATTTCCTAAGGAGATGAGTCTGCACAGAAATTTTTAGTGGGAGGCAGGGAATAATCTGAAACTGAGGGTGCAAAAACAGTGAGGCCTTGATGGAAGTGGCTATAGGGAGAGCAAGCCCACCCTCCCATAGATGGCTCCTGGCTGTTGTAACCTAGCGCAGCATCATTTAGCTTTGACTTCTCCACCCATCTGTCATGATGATGGGGCCAAATTTCATCAAGTAGCATTGCAACCGGGCACAGGTTACAATATGTCAGGTGCTATAGGTTTATAGGGCCATGGGGCTGCTAAGTAGGAGCCTTATCCTCTGCACCACCAAGCTATAAGTATTGCTGAGCAAACTGCTGCTAATACTCTACCACCAGAAGCTACACCGGCTGACTCAGCAGAGTCAGATGAATAACAGGAGCCTGCTGATTGGACACCACTGGGTATAAAGCTCCTTGTTCCTATTCCATTCCTTATCGGAGCAACAAATTGCTGGGTGTGTTACTGCCTAGACCAAGTCCCTGTGTCCTGGCTTCGTTCCTGCTTCTTTGACCTGATCCCAGTTGCTGGCTCTGGCTTTGACCCTTGGTGTGACCAAGACCCTGAGTTTGTTTCTGGCTCCAACCACTAAGTCAGACAGCCCATATTACAGTCTCTGACATTTTCTTTGGGGGGGTCTCTCAAATAGGGGGCCCAGGCAAACTGCCCTTCCCCATAATGGGTGGCACTGTAAGGAGGTATTTGGGGTTTTTTGGAGAGTGGCTGAGGTAATGGAATTTCTTTCTTGTAAACTGACCTTCATTTGAATTAGGGTTACATTCATGTGAGGGGGGAGGACAGCACAAGTTTCTCATTTCTGTACCACAGAAGTCCTATGCTAGGACCCCTTGTGTGAGCCCTTTGCATTGGGACAAATTTCATTTCTGATTAATATGGACATTATTCCCTCTAATGAAGGTGTACACATAAGGAATAACTCCTCTGAAGTCAACAGAGTTGCACCATTGTAAAGAGGGGAATCTGGATCCCTGTGTCTTTTACAGTTTTTGCACATACAACTGTCGAGAATAGCCACATTTTTATAAACTTGAACATAAATACAAATACAAGCACATCTTGTGCAAATTATGATCATCCAAAGTAGGGAGATATAATATGGTAGGTTTTAGTAGGACATGTTTGGTATCTTTATGTATAATATATATACAGATGTAAAGTGAGTATTTTTTCTCCTTCCTTTAACATGGAAATTAATTTTGACAATTGGTTTATATGAATTTGCCTTCATAGCTCAGGTTAAATTCTATACTCATCATCTTTGCCAAGGTTGTGGCAGGAATAGTTCCTTGTAAATCTGATTATCATAATAAAAACCTATTGCTTTATGCTGGGGGAAAAATGGGGGGGAGGAAAATCCATTTTACCTGCTGTAAGGGACTGCAAAAAATTTTGTTACGGTTTTAGCTAGGGCTGTTCGCCTTCTCAAAAACAGGTTATTAAAGGTTGCTGTGTACTAGTGCATGCTGTATGTAGCCGGTTAAAATCGCTTAACCTAAAAAGCCCTGCGTGTTTAAAAAAGCTTGGCCTTTTGCCATAAAAAATAGCCCCAGCTGTTAAAAAAGCTCCCACATGCCTATGTATAAGCTGCTTTACATGCTATTACCATAAAGTTATATTTACCAAAAATTGTTGTGCTGCTTTAAACTCGTTCCCCGCTTTAAGTTAACAACGTGCAAAGTCCCCATTGCAGGTGTGTTTTCTTTACCTTCATTAAAAGCCATATCACTCACTGTGTATGTGTATGTGTGTCTCGTCCCTGTAAAGCACTCAGGCACGTAACACCTGCAAACCTGCTTTAGTGCTTGGCATCGTTATGATACATTGTCACTGTTCATTCTCTCTTATGAGAACTGAATTAGATGACCTAGAAGTGCAAAGCAAATGCTTTAGCTCTACTAGTCCTTGAGAAGTGGAGAGATGGAGAAGATGCTGCAACACTGGTTAGTGAAACAACTCAGAAATTGAACTACACAAATTTTCTAGGCCGCATCTCATCTTTGTAATTTACAGAAGCAACTTATATATGTGGCCCTCAAAGCTTGTGTACAACCACCTCCTTATTTAATGAAAATAACTAAATCTCCTGTATTCACAAGCTGAGAAGCATATTATAAAGACAAAATCTTGTAAAATACTGAAAACCTTCTGCTAGGTAGGTGCTAGTGCCTTCAACTCCCACTTATATTGAGGCTGCACAGCACTTCACAGGATGGTGCTCAGTACTTTACAGGATAAAATCAATTTGCAGTGACCTTGCTGGTATGATATATTGTAAAGCCAGTTGTCTGACCCTGAAATCTCAAAAGGGCAAAATCCCAGCTGAAACATCTTCCCTCTAGAAAAGATGCCATTATCTATGCTTACTCATTGACTTTTAGAGGGCATTGGCTCATGGGTTCAAACACCAGTAGAATCATAGAGTTGGAAGCGACCTCAGGAGGTCATCTAGTCCAACCCCCTGCTCAAAGCATGACAATCCCCAGATTTTTACCCTAGTTCCCCAAATTACCCCCTCAAGGATTGAACTCACAACCCTGGGTTTAAGAGGCTAATGCTCAAACCATTGAGCTATCTCCCCACCCCCCAAGTAGCTGGCCTACACTAGCACTCCCACTCTCAGGATATAATATTGTTACCATCAGTGGAGGTGTAACAGTGGCAGATTTTCTGCAATTTTGCTCTAGATGGAATCAAAGTAATAGAGAGCATAAAGTTGCAATATGGGGCTGGAATGAAAGGCACAAGATAACTTCCATTTTTCTTCCTGTTTGTTCATGAATAGTACTACATAACATGTAAATAATAACATATTAATAACAAACAGGTTAAGTGTTGTCCCAGCACTTAATAACATGTTTATAAAGGATGCTTTACCCGTGTGACTGTGGAAATAATACGTTGTCTCACTTAGTGATTAGCCAGTTCCATAAACTATTTATAGTTAGTTTTTGGTACACAATAATGTCCAAAGAGCAAGTGAGAGGATGGGATGACATGAGTGAGTATAGCAAGAGAACTCTTACGAAATATACAAAAGAGGTGACATTAAGAGCGCAATCCAATGACTGTGACGCTGGCTTTAATTAAATGTGTTAAAGCTGGTGGAAGAATCCCAAATAGAAGGTTATGTAAAGTCTTTATGTGTATGTATGTAAAGAGTGAGATGAAGAAGTAAAGAATAATTTCTTTATGTGAAATGAGAAGTTATAAAATATTGTAGTATATTTGAAGTGACACTTTTAATTATATCTTGCATAGATGGATATATCTACCTTGATTTCACTGGATAATTCGGATGCTATCAGTGGCTATTTTGCAATTTACTACTACACTAGAACCCCTGATTGTGTTTTAATACAGACTATTATGAGATTTTCAAAAATTCTAGAGGAATGGCTATTCAGATAGCTTCCCAGTAGAGAATATTTGTACTATAAATATTATTTTATAGACAAAAATAAAATTCATAAGTGCCAGATCTCATAGATAAAGAATAAAGATGTGAATTGGATTACAACACAATGAGGTTTCGTTAAAATGTAGTGGACTATACTCCCTTGTGTCTGAATTTATTCTAATCTCATCATGGTGAGTTCATTATTGAAATCCATCAGGATACCATCATTTAGATAACTACTTTATCATATGCAGAATAACAAAAAAGAAAACTGTATTGGAGAATTTAACAGTGCTGGTGATAGCACAGGCTAGCTAGGTCCTTCATTCTCAAAAGCTTCCAAGATAGTCGTAATCCTTTAATCTTCTATGTGAGTCTCAAGGCTCTCTCTTTTAATGCCTTGCTACATTTTCTCCAGCCTTTTTCTTTCTTTTCTGAATCTCTTTGCTAAATCTGTTCTGTGTTTATTAGGTGGTAGAGATGTCCCTTCAAACTTACTACTGACAGCCAAAGCTTTGGTAAAGTATTTTTTTATATACAAAGAAGTGGATTTCCCAGGATATGCAAGGGTTCATTACTAATGGTGAGAAAAATATTCTGAACCCTATTTTGGTTGAATGACAAGATAGATCAGTACAAGAAAAAACAGGATGTTACAGAAAAGGGGCAATGGTGGTGGAATGGAAATATATGTTGCCTGAATACATGCCTTTTATCTCTAAGAGCTATTTTTTATTTAAGCATTTGAAAAAAAATATTGTAATCTAATGACATTCAATGAAATGAATTCATTAGCCCCTAGCAAATTGAGCTTTTTTTATTTATATTTTATTCTTTGTCCTCATCTCCCACCATAGAGTGGCAGATAGCAATGCCTTTTGGGAAAATGATCAAGCAACTCTGCATTTGTTGCTGTATTTGACCAAGGAGAAGTTGATGAATCTTTACCATGTTTCACAAGCTATGCAATTTCTAGCCCTATGCCAACGAGATTGAGGGCTATGGCATCATAAACTATCCCAATAATGACAATGTGTAGGCAATAAAAAGGCAAATCTTATGTCACCTTGACAATATCACAATTGGGAATCCAACTTAAACTGTGAATAACAATAATATAATCTGTATTTCGGGCTTGATTCTGCAAGGCATTGTGCCAGCATTTTCACCTGTGCAGGATGAGTGTACAAACACTGTCCAAATCAGAATGGTATATTTCAGAAACATCAGCAAGGATCTTTGGGAATTTACTAAGGACAGGAGAGGTCCCAGGGGACTGGAAGAAAGCAAATATAGTACCTATCTTTCAAAAAGTGAAAAGCGGACCTGGAGAATTATAGACCACTCAGCCTAACTTCAGTTCCTGGGATGACACAGGAACAAATTATCAATCGATTTGTAAACACCTGGAGGATAATAATGTGATCAGGAATAGCCAATGTATATTTGTCAAGAACAACTTTTCCCAAACTAATGTAATTTCTTTCTTTGCGGATTTACTAGTTTAGTGGATGTGGGAAAGCAAAGGACATGATTGATATACCTTAATTTTAGTAAGACTTTTGACACAGTCCTATGTGACAGTTTCAGAAGCAAACTAGAGAATATGGTTTAAATGAAATTACTATATGGTGGGTGCACAACTGGTTGAAAAACCATACTCAGAGTTTATTAATGGTTCACTCTCAAACTGGGAGGACTTATGTAGTGAGATCCTGCAGGGGTCTGTCCTGAGTCCAGTACTAGTCAACATTTTCATTAATGACTAGATAATAAAGTAGAGACGACACTTATAAAATTTTCACCAAGATGAGAGGGTTAAAAGCACTTTGCAGAACAGGATTAGAATTCAAAATGACCTCAATAAATTGGAAGGTTGGTCTAAAATCAACAAGATGAAATTCAAAGACGACGAGTGCAAAGAACTACACTTAGAAAAGAAAAATCAAATACAAAATGGGGAATATCTAGCTAGGCAGTAGTACTTCAGAAAAGGGTCTGGGGGTTATAGTGGATCACATATTAAGTATGAGCCAGTTGTGATGCAGTTGTGAAAAAGGCAGATATCATTCTGGAGTATATTAACAGGAGTGCCTATATAAGACACAGCAGGTAACTGTTCTGCTCTGCATGGCACTGGTGAGGAGTAATTGTGTCCCGTGCTGTGGGCCACACAGTAAGAAAGAGGTGGATAAAATGGAGACGGTCCAGAGGAGAGCAACAAAAATTATCAAAGTTTTAGAAAACCTGACCTTTGAAAGGTTTAAAAAAAACAAAACCTGGGTAATGTTTACTCTTGAGAAAAGAAGCTTGAGGGAGGACCTGATTGTAGTCTTCACATATGTTAAGGGCTATTACAAACAGGACATTGATCAGTTGTTCTCCTTGTCTACTGAAGGCAGGACAAGAAGTAATGGGCTTAACCTTCAGTAAGGGAGATTTACATTAGATATTAGGAAAACTTTCTAACTATAAGGATAATTCATTAGCAAGGGAGGTTGTTGAATCCCCATCTTTGGAGGCTGTTAAGAAAAGTTTGGACAAATTCTTGTCAGGATCATCTTAGGTATACTTGGCAGGGCCACCCAGAAGATTCAGAGGGTTTTCGGCGGCAGTTCAGCGGCGGGAGGGAAGGACCCACCCCTGAATTGCTGCCGAAAAATGAAGCGATGGTGGTAACAATTGCGGCTTTTTTTTTCCCCACCGCTAGCGGCGCTTGTAATTACCGGGCGGCGCTCTGAGGCTTTGGCAGCACTTCAGCAGCAGGTCCTTCACTTGCTCCGAGTCTTTCACTGCGCTGAAGGACCTGCCACCGAAGACCTGGAGTGAGTGAAGGGCCCTCCGCTGAAGTGCTGCGGAAAACCTGGAGCGGCTCACGGGGCCCCTACGGAGCCCGGTGCTTGGGGCAAATTGTCCCACTTGCCCCCCCTCCCCACCCCTCCCGGGCATCCCTGATACTTGATCCTGCCTCTACTTGTGGGTAGACTAGATGCCTTCTTGAGGTACCTTCCAGCCCTACATTATTATGAAAGTATGGGATATTACTATGCAAAATAGTGGAGAATCTGGTCCAAAGGCTCTAAGATCCCAAGTAGCACATAGGATCAGGTCCTGTTTTTTTCTGCTTCAGTGAAAGTCTGTGCTCCTAATGGGTGAATGTCAAAAGGTTTAGAAAGAATTTTAGTTTAGAAAAACACACCCAACCTTGGTCCAGATAATGAATTTGCAGTCTTGTGAGATCAGGCTTTGTTGTAAGATTTCCAGTGGTTCCTGCATGCAGTCACTCTGGAAATGTCACAAAAGGCTTTTTGCACTCTCCTATTCCTTCCAGTTCTGCTCCTGGCCAGAGTCTGGAAGTGAAGAGACACATGAAATGGGGGGAAGTGGAAAGAGTTAACTACTTTTTTTAATCAACAAAAATATGGTGGTGGGTTTGGGGGTTTTTTTTGGTGTTTTTTTACTGGAGGTGGCTCCAGAGCATTGCTCAAGATCCAAACCCTGGATTCAAGACAGGATTACTAGCATGTACCTACCTATCTTTATAATGTACCCAGTCCAAACAGGTTGAGAAAGTTCATATTTCAAATCCCTGCTTTGGGCATATTCAGAGGGTTTACCTTCGACCATTTTAGAGATACAGGACCAGGTCCCTGGGTCTAGCTGAGTTGTACTCAGTGCAGGACCCAGTTGGGGGAGGAGAAAAGTGACTGTCAGGCAACTTCTTTGCTTCCCTGATCCAGGGTAGCCTGGTTCCTTCTCTCCACACACGCACACACATATTCATAATTTGGAGCAGTCTAAACAGTCAGTTATGCTGGCAGGAATGGTCTCCTAGTGACTGCTATGCTGACTAGGAATTGCTGGAGCACAATGCAATTCAGAGACTTCTTCCAACATACCTCCTCCATGGTTTCTCTGCAGAGAGGGGCAAATGGCATAAAGGCACCTGAGGGACATAGCCAGGGACCAGAATTTGTCCCAGAAAGTCCAGATCTGGACCTAGACTTTGGGCCATTTACTAGTTTTAGACAAAAATAATAACAGTATTAGCACAATGAACTTCAGAATGTTAATTAGAGGAATACCCATCTGGTAGCTGGCTAAAGGCATGCAACTCATCTATTGATGCTACTTTAGTTCAATGTCTCTGGGGAACTGTCACTTGGACTTAGTTGCAAAAGCTTCCAAACTAAGGGGTCAAAGCCTTATGAACAGTGAATATTTATTTATACACTGAAGTGCTGAGATTTTTAAAAAGTTTCTTTACTTGGGGTCAAATTATTACAGTTGGTGCACAGAGGTGCCCTTCCACTGTCCCTGTCCCTTCACCTTTCTAACCCCAGTTTACCTCATCCTGAAAATCTGAGTCCAACAGCTTGAGCGAGGGCAAATCTGTCTATGCCTATTGTAGCTCCATCAAGAAAATATGTCAAGGTGGCTTTGCAGGCCCATTGTGATGGAAGCATTTGAGTGAGGTCTAGGAACCAAGGGGTCATAATCTAAATATTTATGTACATATGCCCCTTGATTTAGCATTGGTCCCTTGAACAGAATCTATGGGTGATTTAGCCTCATGACTTCTTAGAGCCAGAATACAGGCACTTTTCTATCATCTAGGGTTGTGTTCGTGCCCTCTAGGATTGTGTTTAATGCTATTTTTCCCTGCAGTGGCCAGAATGTGGTCCTTGGGATGAATGAATACTAGAAAACAGTCAAGAGATGAAGCTTTAATGGTTCCAAAAATAAAAATGACCTGAAAACAGGGTTGGGCAAATTAAGAAATGTTCAACTCTTTAAGGAATTCTAATTTCCAACTCATACTAATTAAACTTAAATCTACATTTGACCTTAGGCAATTATAAAACATCATTAATAGGATTTTGGTTCTTTTGTTTGTTTTTCAGATAAATCATTCCTCCCACCCTTCTTAACATTATCTTTTTTGGCTTTCAAAAACAGCAAGTTCTGCTATGAGATAATTTCTATAATTTTCCTTTGAACGTTATTTTAAAGCTTTCTAGTCATTGAGGGAAAGAAATCATCAAATATTCTTGTGATTTTTTTAATGTTGTATCCTTGCTTGTTATAATGCTAATTAACTTCTGGTGAAAACAACAGACAAGCAATATTGGGCAAATTCCATTTAGCCCCAAACTATTTGTCTTATCTTAAAACTGGCTCCAGAATCCAAGGCTTTAAAGTGCCACAGTAATAAAACTCGTCAGTAGAAAGCTAAAATTAGATCATAAAATATCTTAGCGCCATGTAATGCAGAGGAAAATGATAGTGGGAATATGTAATATAACCGACTGTGAATTGTACAGATTAAGACTCTTAGCTTAACTAAAAAAGTTTCCAAAGCTAGAAGGGTTTCACCATAGATTCATTACTAGATGGTCACAAAGTACATCAAATGTACATTACCGAATTAGTATCTATATAAAAGCAAGCTTTTAACAAAGTAATTTTATTTGAAGATTTTATACAACTTTTTTATTTGTAGGTATTTGAAAAATTGTCATTTATATGTGGAATTTGGAAGTTATATCATCAAGAGCTGTCATTTTCTGATGTCTCTGAAAGTCCCAATACCAATTCATGAGTGTTCCAAGTCTGAGATTTTTCTGATTCCTAAACTTGACCCTCAGGACCAGTGCAACCATTTAGGCAACCTAGGCGGTTGCCTAGGGCACTAGGATTTAGGGGGGAGGCATTTTCCTCGGCAGCAACTGCAGGGGCCAGATCTTCAGCTGCCCCGGTTGCCACCGGCATTTAGGCGGAGGGAGCTGGGGCAGGGGAGCGTGGGGAGGGCGGCCTGCAGCAAGTAAGTGGGAGGTGGGGGCGGCACGCAGGGAAACTCCCTGCCCCAGCTCACCCCTACCCTGCCTCCTCCCCAAGCACGCCGTGGCTGCTTCACTCCTCCCGCCTCCCAGGCTTCCGGCACCTAAGCTGATTGGCGCCGCAAGCCTGAGAGGCAGGAGAAGTGGAGCAGCGACGGTGTGCTTGGGGAGGAGGTGGAGCAGGGGTGAGCTGGGTTGGAGGGAGTGCCTCAGGGCGGAGGGTGGGGAGTGGGGAGCTGCCACAGGGGGGCGCCTCAGGGCGGAAGGGGGGAGCTGCTGCGGGGGGTGCCTCAGGGTGGGGTCTCAGGGAGGGGGGAGGGCGCAAGGTGGAAGTTTTGCCTAGGGCGTGAAACATCCCTGCACCGGCCCTATTAACACTCCCTTATTTTTTACATTAATAGTTATTCTAAAATTAAAAATCTTACTTGTTAATACAGTCACACATGTTTAGAAAGGTTAGTAGACATCTTTATGAAAGTTGAAATATTATGACTAATTGAAAAGACAGGGAGGAAGGATGGTCTTACGGTTAAAGCATTCAATTTAATTCCTGTGTGACGATGGGCAGATCACTTAATCTATCTGTTCCTCAGTTGCTCATCTGTAAAATGGGGATGATAAAAACCCATCCTTTCCTCACATGGATACATCTAGGACAGTGGTTCCCAAACTTGTTCCGCCGCTGGTGCAGGGAAAGCCCCTGGCGGGCCGGGCTGGTTTGTGTACCTGCCACGTCCGCAAGTTCAGCCGATCGCGGCTCCCAGTGGCCGCAGTTCACCTCTCTAGGCCAATGGGAGCTGCTGGAAGCGGCGACCAGTACATCCTTCAGCCCTCACCACGTCCAGCAGCTCCCATTGGCCTGCTAGAGACAGATTTGAAAAGGGAACAACCCAGCTCAGAAGAGGAATGCTGAGGAGGAGGGTAGACTTATCCGAAAGGCTCCTGACCAAGGGGCTGAAGAACCCTCCCTGAGGGATAGGACTATATGCTGAGCCCAGTTGGAGCTGACAAGGAGGTAAAACACAGGCTCTCTGGTTAATTTCAGCTGTGAGGTCATTAATCTAAATCAGATAAGCTAAAAACTGTAGGAAATGAATAGACTAGGAGTCGGCAACCTATGGCAAGTGTGCCAAAGACGGCACGCAAGCCGATTTTTAATGGCACGCTACTGTTTGCTGGAGTCCCGGCAGGCAGCAGCGTGCCATTAAAGATCCTGCCCAGCCCAGCCTGGCCCGGCCCACTCTTCTCCGCCCTCCGCTCCCCCCTCGCCCCGCCCCGTGGGGGCAAGGGCAGGGGCCAGAAGCTTGGTCTTGCCAGCTCCCCTGCCTCTTCCTGGAGTGTGTTGGGTTCCTGCCCATCCTTTGCCTCTCTGTCCCTCCCTCCCTGCTGGCCGATCAGCTGATGGCCCTTGCGAGGGAAGGGGTCGGGAAGGAGCAGAGTCAGTGTGCTCGCTGCTCCCAGCAGAGGCAGAGAAGAAGTGGGGGCAGGGCGTTGGGGAGGGGAGGTGGAATAGGGGCATATCCCCTCCAGCCCCCTGCCCTGACCCCCCTTCACACACAACTCAGGCCTCTGCCCTGAACCCCACAGCCCTGCACACACTCCAGGCCCATGCCCTGAGCCCTGCACCCTCCACATACACACCCAGCCCTCTGCTTGACTCCTTCATGCCCCCCCCATGACCCCAGCCCTGACTCTGGCATCCCCACACATACCCAGCCCCCCCCCCTGCCCTGACGCCTGCACCCCCTCACATGCACCCAGCCCTCTGCCCTGACTCTTGTACCCCACACATCCCCACCCCCACCATGAGCTCCAAACGGGAGCTCCTGCACACACACACCCACATTCCCACCTGCACCCCTCACACCGAATGGGAGCTGCCCAGGAAGTGCCCCCACACCCAAACCTCCTGCCCCAGCCCTGAGCCCCCTCCCTCATTCTAGCGCCTGGCCAGACCCTTCACTCCCAGCCCTGTGCTCAGTGCACTCCCACCCTCAGCTCAGTGCAGAGAGAGGAAGAGAATGGGCCAGAACCAGGGAGAAGGTAGGTACCCACTGTATGTGGGCAGGGCCGGGACCCCAGACTGGCAGCGAGCTGAGTGGGTCCGGCAGCTGGGATCCCGGCTGGCAGGAGCTGCCGGATGGAACCCCTGAGGAACCCCTCAGCCTACTGCCGGTCTGGGGTTCTGGCTGCTGGGCCCCTGCCAGTTGGGGTCCCAGCCACAGGCCCCGCTCAGCCCGCTGCTGGCCAAGGTGAACGGAACTTCAATAAGTTGCAATAAACTTCTCAGTTTAAAAAAGGCATTTGTGTGGGTTTTTTATATATATATATATGTGTGTGTGTGTGTCTGTGTGAGTGAATTTTTTCATGAATGCTTTTAATATATACAACAAACTCTAAGAAGACCTATACTGATATTTTGGCATTTTAGTTGTCACAGTTGTTCTTATTTTTATGTTCAGTGTTTATCATGACCCTAATAAGTACCTTCGTTTGACAATTTTCAAGAGTCAGATTACCAGAAGAACCACCTTAAGCTCATGCGATGAAAGAAATTTGTGGACAAATTCTGCCATTTGTCTTCCTGAAGACAATATGAGTTTTCTCTGAGTAAGGAGGATGACAGGATTTGGACAATGTCTGCCACGGTCGAGTACTCTAGCAGACAGATGACTACCACTCCAATAGATTTTTGACATGCAAACAGAAAGGGTGGCCTCCACCTAAGTATGAAGAGCATACAAGATCCTTTTTACCCCATAAGCCTCAAGAAAGCCCAGCAAGAGGAGTGACTGAAAGGGAGAGTTACCTTCAGGGGAAGGGGTTCCATGGAAGAAAGCTCCACAGAAGTTCAAATAGATCAAAGACTAGTTGATGGGTTTGGTGCTGAGGCACGTGAGAGTCCAATATATTCATACTTATGCAGATGTGATGGCTGGGAACAGAGGGAGCACAGAAGGGCAGCAACTAATAATTCAGCTCATAGGTTCCAATTCTAGTCACATAAGTATTTGGCTTCATCCCGATAGCCTGCCTAGGCTGGAGAAGTCAGTTGTTTCTCATTAGCCCTATTTAGATTTCACCCCACAAAGCCTAGTTACAACCTTTGTGCAGAAAAAGGTCAATTTCACTCCAAATGAATGGCAATGGTGTTTTGTAAAACATAATTATTTTACAACCAAGCTAATATAAATAGTACTGGTTGTAAGCCTGTTATATACCTGTCTATGTATCTGAGAGATCAGTTACATTGTCCATAAGACTTTAGGCCTGAGTATGATCTAATTTACACCAGATTTAGAGTAGTGAAACACCACTGATAATAATGGAATTACTCCTGATTTATGCTAGTGTAAATTAGAACAGAATCAGGCCCATACTTTTCACTCACAGCCAGTTGTTTAATTTATTATTTAAAGGGGATAATTATGTCTACTTAACAAAGTTAACAGGTCATGGATTCTTGTTTACACTGCTAACTGCAGCAAGGATCTTATCCATTTATTTGTCCTCTAAAGAGTGAGAGAGAGAGACAACTGGTGGCAGTCTTTTAAACAATGAAAATCTCCTTTATCTGTCATTGTAGATGGGGTTGAAGGAAAATTCAGCTTTATTAAACATTATGACAATATCTTTATATTCCTCGCAAGGTTTAAAAAGTGCCCATGGAATTCCTGTATATGTTTCAAAATGTATTCATCTTAAATTGGAAATAAAAGATTTGAGCACTGACTTTCAGTTTCTCCACAGAAAAATTAAATATGCAACTTCAATTAATATGATGTTGTCTGTGTTAATGAAACTTCACTATCAAATGATGCGAATATAATATACATCATATATTTCCCCTGAAAGAGAGAAGTGTAATAGCTATCTGTTAACCGATAGTTTAAACTGACTCCAGAAAGCATTCAGCTTCAGAGCTCCATTGGTATCTTCTTTCTCTCTCAGTTCTGCCAGCGTTTTCATTGCTAGCAATGGATATTTAAGTGGAGAAATGCAACTCCCAGCATGAAAGGATTATCTTTCTAATCTTCATTAAAGCTTCCCCAGATATCCTATCAGTATCAGGTTATTGGTAGGAGACAAGTTAAATAAACCTAAGTATAAATCCTGGGTTTTGGAACTATGACTTAAAGTTGCACTAGTGCATCACAGTCACATATAAGGATGTTTGTCTATTATTATTTTTGTCTCTGATTAATTATTTTCTTCTAAGTCTAACCTCCAATTGCAATAAATATTTCTTTTCGGTGGGTGTGAACGGAAACAGGAGACAAACGCTTGTATAGTTTAAGTTTAAAGATGGGACATTTCCCTTTAGTGAACCTTTCTCTATAACACATGGCTGTCTCTTGATAATGGAGGGAAAAAGGTCAGTTTCTAGCTCCCATAAGTTTCCCTATAGATGTCTTGCCATATTCATTTTTTTACAGGAGGTTCACACTGTTTTAAATCTTACTAGAGAACACTTCTGTCATAGCCATCCATTAAAGGTTCCCTCAAATTGAGTGTGAATCTTTTTCTCACTTTCTGACACCAAGCTGTTTTGGAGAACAGAATAGAAAGAGAGAGCCTGGAACACAGGCCTGCTGCAAGGCCTGAGGCCTGAATCAAAGTCATAATGGCTAAGAGCAAAAGTCATAAAGCAGATGCCTGCCTACAAGTTCACCGTCCAGTTCATGAACTTGGCAAAAACATGGCTGGCGTTGCTAAAACACCGGCACTCTTTAAGAAATACTAGGCACTAAGTAAGTATTCACATAAACACATTTCAGGAGGTTAGTACGAGTACACCCCAACATAAAGTTATGGTATAAACACATTCCCTGAAGATAGTACAGGGACACACTGGCCCCTCATAAGATAAGGTCAGGATGACATGATAATGGATGGAGATGTTTTGTTGGAACCAACTGTGTAGGGTCTAGGGCAGAGATGGGCAAACTACAGCCCACAGGCCACATCCAGCCCACGGGACAGTATTGCCCAGCCCCTGAGCTCCTGTGACGGTACGTCCCATAAGGCTCCATGGAAATATGCTCAGAATGTGTTTTATGCTATGTGTACCGTGTAACATATCTCCGTAAAGGTTATGATCTACTGAATCTATTCATCTTCTTTGCATGCATGCATCATTTTTGTATTTGAAGTTATGACTGTTATGAATGTTGGCTGTGTACTGGATTAATTTCTAAATAACCTTAGTAGAGCATTTGGTCAGTTCCTGGAGAAAGGAATGTTGAAATTAAGTACCTAATCAAGAAACCCTTAAAGGACAAGGGATCTTAGAATGCTCCAATCCACATAAGAAGTCTACTTGAGGACGTTCAAGGTAGCATGTAAACAATAGATGCTACCTGTAAAAACTGTGAGTCATGCATGGACATGTGATGTGCCCAAGTGACTCCTAAACTCCATCTTGGGGCTGGACTTTGCATAGGAGTGAGGAGGGGGTCTCTATCCACAAGAGAAAGTCTGTTTAAACTCCTGTCTTCAGCTGGCTCAAGAGAGAGCATCTCCACCCCTCCCCACCCCCCCAGGATACTTGGAAGAAACTGGAACAAAGGGCAGTGATTGCAAGGGGTGTAAGTGATTGCTGGACCCAGGCTAAAAGGAGATCAGTCTGTAAAAGGAAGCATTCTGGAACTGGTGAGGATCTTATCTGTATTCAGTTTGATTAGACATAGATTTGAGCATTTTATTTTATTTTGCTTGGTGACTTACTTTGTTCTGTCTGTTACTACTGGGAACCACTTAAATCCTATTTGCTGTATCTAATAATATCACTTTTTACTTATTAATTAACTCAGAGTATGTATTAATACCTGGGGGAGCAAACAACTATGCATCTCTCTCTATCAGTGTTATAGAGGGCGAACAATTTATAAGTTTACCCTGTATAAGCTTTATACAGCATAAGATGGATTTATTTGGGGTTAGACCTCATGGGAGTTGGGCATCTGAGTGTTAAAGACAAGAACACTTCTGTTCACTGCTTTCAGGTAAATCTGAAGCTTTGGGGCAAGTAATTCAGACCCTAGGTCTTAGTCGGAGCAGATGGGAGTGTCTGGCTCAGCAGAACAGGTTGCTGGGGTCCTGAGATGGCTGGGAAGGCCGGGGTAGACATCAGGTAGCAGTTCCCAGGGGATTTCTGTGATCCAACCCATCACAGACCCCTCTCCTATTGTCTCCCCTTCCCCTTCAGCCTTTGGGCAGTGGCGCTGCAAGCTCCTAAGCTGGTGCTCTGTGCTGCATGATGTGTGGCTGGCTCCAGCCGGGCGGTGCGGCTGCCTGTCCTGGTGCAGCTGTGCCACTAGCCACTGGTGCTCCAGGCAGCATGGTAAGGGGGAAGGGAGCAGGGGAGGGGGGTTGGATAAAGGGCAAGGGAGTTCAGGGGGTGGTCAGGGTTGGGGAGGTGGATGGGGCAGGGGTCCTGGGAGGGTGGGCAGTCAGGAAGGAGAGGAGGGGTTGGATGGTGCGCAGAGGGCAGTCAAGGGTGGGGGTTCTGGGGACAGTCAGATGACAGGAAGAAGGGGCTGTCAGAGGGTGGGGAACAGGGGAGTTGAATGGGGAGGGGGTTCTGGAGGCATTCAGGGAGAAGGGTGGTTGAATGAGGCAGGGGTCCCGGGGGGGGGGGCAGTCAGGAAGGAGAGTTGGGGTTGGATGGACTCACTGCAGGAAGAAGGAAAAAAAATTGGCACGACACAGTGGTTTAACTATTATCTATTATTTTCATGTCTATATCTGAATTTAAATAATTTTAATTTGTCTTGTTGAGAGATAGACAGGGACCATAACATATAGCAGAGGTAGGCAACCTATGGCACGTTTGCCGAAGGCGGCACGTGAGCTGATTTTCAGTGGCACTCACACTGCCTGGGTCCTGGCCACCGGTCCAGGGGGCTCTGTATTTTAATTTAATTTTAAATGAAGCTTCTTAAACATTTTAAAAACCTTATTTACTTTGCATACAACAATAGTTTAGTTATATATTATAGACTTATAGAAAGAGACCTTCTAAAAATGTTCATATGTATTACTGGCACGTGATACCTTAAATTAGGGTGAATAAATGAAGACTCAGCACACCGCTTCTGAAAGGTTGCTGACCCTTGACATACAGTTTACTAAAGCATTTTTTAATTCATAGAGCTATGTTTTGAAAGCCCTTACAATTCCAGGCTAGTAGGAGCAGATTGCACACTGTTGCACTGGAATGCTTGATGTCAGATTTGCCTCTGTGGCCATATCTATACTACTCGCTGCATCGGCGGGTAGCAGTCGATCTATTGGGGATCAATTTATCGCATCTCGATGCCCATACTCCTCCTCAGCAGGAGGAGTAAGCAGAGTCGCCTAGCAAAAGTTGCGTATCTTAGATTGATCCCTCCCCCCCAACCCTCCCCGCAGTGTAGACCAGCCCTGTGAATGGTTTGGCCTGACATTGTATGGCAACTCATTTATTAGTGTTCTTAATATTATTATTACTTTAGAACAGGAGGATTGAACTGATTGGGACTATGGTTATGCTAATTTTGCTCTCCTGACCTATTAGCTTGTGATGTTGTGGTTTATATTGCACCTTTGTCACGTCTCTATAAGAGCTCTTCAATTGCTGGAGTAGTGCTTCTGGAAATAATCTTTTTTTTTTTTTTCCACTCTGTGATACCTGTCCTCTTTTGTGAGTGACTCACTCAGCCCCTGCACTTCCAATGTAGAAAGTTTTAATGGACATGCCAAACACAATATGTCAAGTTTAATGACTAACTGCTTTCAAAATCATAAAGTGTGTTTAAAAATAATAACCAATTTTTTGGTTTAGAGCTTGCCACCCCTCCCATCCCCTGAAAAAGCATTTGAACCCCTGTAAATGTATGACTTTTTGCTATTTTTTAGGGCTGGATTATGACTCATACTATGCACATGTGCAGGACAGTAAGAACTTCCTACCAAGGGTGTGTCTTGGGGCATGGGATTTTTGTTTGATTGCTTTCTGCCTCTGTTGAAGATGTGAGTGGAGAGGGATGAGAATAGGCAGGGGAATGACCAGAGCCTTAGCTTTACCTCCTTCTTTATTCAATGGCCAGAGCAACTATGCCAGCACAGAAGGGCAGTAATTTACTGTTACTTCTTGCTCAGGGTTGCTCAGTAAAATGTTAGCCCTCTATATCAAAAATAGCTTAACCTACATTGCTTTCATGATCAAGTGATTTATTATGTGCTCCTTTCTCAACTCAACTAATTTTGTGGCCACAGGATCCTCCTAATTTTTCTTTGGTTCTTGTTTATACTTTATTTACATAAACATTTCCCTACAAGGTGGAGAATTCCTGGTCTTAGGCAAACTCCCTACCTGTTCCTTATGCATATCAGAATGTTCTTGGGGTATGTCCAGACTACCCGCCGGATCAGCGGGTAGCGATCGATAAATCGGGGATTGATATGTCGCATCTCGTTTTGATGTGATATATCGATCCCTGAATACGCTCCCGTCGACTCCGGAACTCCACTAGGGCAAGCAGTGGAAGCGGAGTCGACAGGGAAGCTGCAGCCGTCGATCCTGCACCGTGAGTACGGGAGGTAAGTCGAAATAAGATACGTCGACTTCAGCTATGCTATTCTTGTAGCTGAAGTTGCATATCTTACATCAACCCCCACCCTCCCCCGTGTAGACCAGGCCTAAGGGAAACTGCCCCTCCTTGAGCAATTTTCATGGGCAGGGGTGATCTGACCCTTAATGTCAACTCTGGAGAAAACTTCTTGTGTCATCTAGTCCAACCCCTTGAATCAAGGTAGGAGAGTCATGAAAATTGGTGTGATCTAGTTTTGCCTTCAGTAATTTTAATGACAGAAAGTCTGTGATCTCTTTTGACATATTACTTCCCTGATCTGACATTCTGTATTATTTAGTCTACATTTTTCCCCTCTGTAATTTTAAGCCATTACTACTACTTCTACCTGCATTCACTACAGTGCTGACAATCCTCCCACACCAGCTTCCACCCTTCTTTCTGTTAATTCTTCATAAGTACTCAGATGTTGTTATCATGTCATCTTTTCTCTAGGCAGGGCAAATTCAGGATATTTTTAAGTTCTCTTAATACAGTAGCTATTTTCTAAATCTTGTGGCCATTTTTTGCTGCCCTACTTTAGATCCTTTCAAATCTAGCAAAAGTTTTTTAAAGTATGGAAGCATAAACTGCTCACAGTGCTGCTGATGTGACCTCGCCAGTGCCGTGTAAAGCATATTATCATTTTGAATCTGTATGTCATACCCTTCTGTATATAGCCACAAGGATAGGGAACACTGAGAGATCCTGAAAAAATGATTTTTTACATCAGTGATGGGAAAATCTCTCAATGCCTTGGAAATCACTGATAGATACTCTCCTTCAGTAAACATCCATACATCCAAAGGAACAGATATCTATCTACTGGCATATTTATTTTTTGAAGGAGAATTTATTTTAGGAGCAAAGTTAAAATAAACCCAAACTTTAAAAAAACAAAAACACTAAGAACGTATAGATAATAAATAAAACTCATCTTGTCTTTGTAGCTGCCATAAAACACTCCAGACTATATTACTGTGCTGATTATCAGCCCTTCCTGGATGTACTAGAAATGTTGAGCTTCACCTGCTGCTCTGCAATGCACCCAAGTTGCGTCAATATCTAGCACAATACACTGTATGCCATGTCCCATTGCTTCATTAATGCATCACATTCTAAAACACAATGTTTACTGAATACGGGTGAAATAACATGAAAGCAAGTTTCCGTTCAAAAGAACCAGTTAAGCACTTCTATTGATGTAAATTCTATGTGAAAGAAACACAGTAGGTTATGTTTCAAATTTATTTTAAATTGAAGAGGAAGAGGGCTTAGCTTATGTATAACTTGTATGTGCATTTGCTTGTATTTCAATTTGCAAATAATTTTGCATACCATGTGCATGCAAGGTTATTTGAAACAAATATCTGATACCCCATCAGATTCCTGTCTAATCACATTGTGAATAAGTGAGGAAAAATGGATATTCATTTAAAAATATAAAACTTTCATTAAAGGCCTCAGTATGTAGAATGTCTTTTTGTACAATATTATTCAATGTTGCCACCTTGAGGCCAAAGTGTGTATAAAAACGTAGGGAAGGCTGGCTGGGTAAGAGCAGCAGCTAATGATTTCTGCATAATTACTTTCAAACTACTGTACAGTGTTTCAGTCTGAGTGTTCACATGGGGAAAGTATGTTTTATGCTTTAGACAGTACACAGATTGTGAAAAATTGAGTATTTTCTTTGGGCTTAAAGAAAGAAAAGATAGTAGTGATGAAATCTTTACCGTAATAATACATTTCATCCATTTTAAAATATTTTTTAATAAATACACATAAGAAATGAAAATCACGCACAACACTTCTTGCTAGTATGCTGTTTCCAGTTCCTATTGACTTGTCATTCCTTCATGAAAGGACACTAAATAACCCAAAACATCATAACCAGTCAAAGGAGGAGGGAGGTGAAATTTATATGGACAGTTTGTTTGAAGTTGGGAGGGGAGTGAAATCAGAGGATTTGTAATGGGGAACTGACCTTCAGTCTTAATTATGAAGGGACAATATGTGTTTTCATAATATTTCAGGAAAAGAAAGGGAAATAATTCATAGCATCATTGCCAGCCACAGCAAGAATGCATATTATATAACATTGTTGGGTCATTTT
The DNA here is from genome assembly GCF_003597395.2 of Chelonoidis abingdonii. Taxonomy (NCBI): domain Eukaryota; kingdom Metazoa; phylum Chordata; order Testudines; family Testudinidae; genus Chelonoidis; species Chelonoidis abingdonii. Next base: position 41,051,895 of record NC_133775.1, on the reverse strand, counting down.
AAAAATTACTAAAATAAGAAGTGATGAAAGTGTCCCTTTTAAATGGTAATTTCCTTTAAATGTTCCTTTAGCAACAACTGCATTGTTCCCCAAGAAGATTCAGAAAGATGTTGATATCTCTCTTGTTGATATCTCTCATTGGTCTCTGACAGTGAGGTATTGGTTAGCACTGATGCTCTGAACCCTTTACCAAAGGTTCCATCTTCTGTAAACCTAATCCTTTGGAAATAGAGCCTTCTATCAATGTTGCCTTCTAAGAGGAGAGAAAATGCCATTTTCAATAACACCAATGGCAAACACTCTCTTTGGATTGTGGCATAATGCTTCATTTCTTTCTAAACTTTTGCACTAATGTATTGGCATATTACTCCGCACAGGTAGCTCCGTTTCAGTGGGTGAGTGAAACAATTATTTATTTCGGCTTTCACCAACAGCAATTGCTAAACATAACCTTGTAATCCCCTATTTCCACAGACTCATAACCTGCCAAAACATTCACCTTCGGTTCTGAATTTTTCAATGTTTAGACTTTGATTCAGGAAAGCATCCCTATTCTGGAACAGCACATAAATATGTTTATCTTTAACCAAGTGTTTAAATGCCATTGAAACGAAGCATGTGCTTAAATACTTTCCTGAACTGGGTCCTTAGTCTCTGCCCAAAAGTTACCTTTTATGTTTAGAAGTTTAAGCAAAATCTCTAAATCTGGTTTTGAATTAAGAGAGAATGAAAATAAATAAATGACCCTTTAAATTCTTACATGCATGTATTCCATAGCAAGTCCAATTGAAGTCAGTGTAAGCCACAGGTGCTCAGTACTTCTGAAAACTTAAACTCTAGCTTTCCTGGTTAGTATGCCTATACCTAATCCATTAGACCACAGGACCACCCAAACAAATTACTTAACCTTTTTTGATATATCAGCACTGCAAAAAACAAATCTGCAGCAACAAGTCTCAGAGCCCAGGGCTATAGACTGGAGCTTGCAGGGCTTGCACTACAGGGATGAAAGTAGCAGCATAGATATTCCCACTTGGGCTGGATCTCAGGCTCTGAGACCCCCCACCTCCACTGCTGGGTTTCAAAGCCGAAGACCCAACCCAAGCCCAAACATCTATGCTGCTATTTTTAGTCCCATAGCAGAAGCCCAAGTCTGTAAACTCTGGCTCTGAGACTTGCTGCCATGGATGGGTTTTTTTTTATAGTGTAGACATATCCTGAGTGCCTCAGTTTTCCCATCTCTAAAATGGCATTACCTCACTGAGCCCCTCTTGATTAATCCAGAACTGGACCTTGATTTACTGGTATTTCCACTTGTTGAAGGAGTTAAGTGGTATGTACAGATCACCACACAACAGATATCTGGACCAGTCTGTCAGAACAATTACTTTGTATGCATTCGTGTACCCACTAAATCAGCTTTGGGGGAAGACACTTAGACAATACAAGGTAGTTGGGATTACAGCTGGATCAAACTGAATGCATACTGAGCACATGCAGTGTACACAAATCACATATTGCATGTTAACTGTGGCACAAACTGAGAGAGGTTAAAGATAAGTAGTTGATCCCCCTTTGTGTCATAGTTCCACTGCCTTCCGCAGAACCTGGACAGAGATGAGATATTATCTGGGTTATAAATTGGGAAGGACTAAGGGAAAGTGGGACATTTGGCAGAAATATTGTCTTATTTTACTTTTTATATACTTCTTTATCTCCAGACAAGTAAAACATTGTAGTAATGGAGCTTTCAGGCACTGAGAGAGATAGTTTAGTAGTCTAAAATCAGACTTGAAATATTTAATCCCTCAGGACCTGTAGGTTCAAGGCTAGCAAAGGATACCTTGGCTGTCTTCCTCAAGTTAGATTAGTTGAATTTAGTGTCGTTTACCATATGGATTTTTCTGAGAAGACCTAAAAACTGATGCTCCTTCTGTGCCTTTCAGAGGGTATTGAAGCGTCCCTGATCTGTTTTGTAAGGCTTTGGCTTAGGGGCACTGTAACAAATTTCCCATCCCCTAATGTGGTGCAGAAACGGGTATTCCAGTTGGCTGTTGCCCTCCATTTTAAAGGCTTCTACAATTCAGCTTGATTGCATCTAGGTATTTAAAATGTACTCATTGCAGAAGTATCTGAGCCCTGTATAATCTTTAAAGTTCAATAGGATAAAAGGTCTATATAAATGTAAATTATCATCACTGTATATTCTGCTTAATTGGGGCATGCTGAACAGGGATGTCTGCTTTACTGGGGTATCTCTCTGGATACCGATGACAGTGAATAGCAATGGTTGCTAGTTAATCCAGACAATATTGGCATAAGTTTTACTTAATGGGGATTCGTTTAGCTAGTGTCAAACGAAGTGGTAAATATTCAGGAAGCCTTGGTCAAGCATCACAGTGTTTCAGTGGCATTGGCTAAGGATGGCAGCATTCATCAGGCATCATACCAAGTAGCTTCAGATCACAGAATTTACAAACTCTACAGACAATTGTTATTCTCCCTCCAAATTGTTTGAATTTGTTCATCATGGGCAACCGTTGATCCAAACAGGATCATGGTATACGTAATGGACTAGCAAATGTGTCTGTATCACTACAGCTGGATACAGTGTCAGACTTGTGCAATTCTGTGCAAGTAATTCTGATAACAACTTGTATAGTCCCAAATTTCCATGGGATATCACACCTCTGCATAAGTTTTGCGTGCACATCTCGCTATACCTCCATACTACCCTGCATTTACTTCTTCCTTCCCCACCAGAAGCTTGTGTTCACATCTCCTGCTGTGCGTGGACCTCCCTTGGGCTAGCTCAGTATGTCTTCTTGTGCTGTGGGGCTTCCAAGCAATTCCTGTCACTGCAGTCTGAGGAAGAATGACTTCAACCCATTTTTAATGTTGAGCGGCACTGTGGCCTAATGGACGAAGCACATAATTGGAAGCCAGGAACTTGAATTCTACTTCTGGCTCAGGCTCTGCGTGTGGCTTGAAGAATTCACTTAGCTATGGTTTGTTACTATAAACATATGCCTTTTTTTATAAACACATTGAAATCCTAGCACCTGACAAATCACATATACTTACCATAGAAAAGAAAAAGTATTCAATTTCCTATCTGTAAGGATAATCATATCAATATCACATTGCATATCTTTTCAATCCAAGTAACAGTATATTGAAATAAAATTTCCCAAGATGTTCCTTTAAGCATTTTTATATAGCATTTTAAAAATTTTACTGTGGCAGAGCCTAACAGCCATATCCTCCTACTAGACAGAAACCCTAGAGATATTGAATAATTTCTGCTTAAGAACATGTGCAAGTCCCAGTGAAACCAGTAGCCAATCACAACAGCTGCTTGAGAATTCTTTTCAATATTAGTATTCTTTTCAGTACTAGAAATGTTCCTTTCCATATGAGAACCACTGCATGTTTTTACAAATCCAGTGTGATATGTCCTGTGATTTACAGAAGCTGGGTTATTAGTACTGTGAAATATACATTGTGAAATTAAAATCACTCAAAATTTGGCCTGCTTTTGAGTTCACAAAGCTTCCATGGAAGTTCAGTGCTTCCTGATTTTTATTTTTATTTTCACATCAGCAAACAATTGGTGGGCCTGGTGTATACTTATTTTTTTAATGATCTGAATGTCACCCTTCAATCTTGTCTTAATGGTTGTGGAGAAAACCTTGAAAAAGGAGCCCAAGTGTAGCCTAAAGATACAAAAACAGAAGTCAAATAGAAACAACTGCAAATGTATTACTCCTTATGAAAAAACTCATGATTTTAATCTATGTCATGATTCACTGGGGGCTTTGATGATGATTTTTGAAGAGTTGATGTGGCAATACTGAACAGTTTTGTTCTCTGGCATTTTTTCAAGATCCCTGATTGGCTGAATCTACCCCATATATTCAGGAAGGCCCAAAAAAGCCATTTTGACTTGTTTTCTCTAGCCTATGTAGGAGCTAGGGAGGAGTTTTATCTCCAAGGGAGTAGGCCTCTTATCCAGTAAAGACACTGGATGGGATGGGAAGGCTGCTTGGTCCTCCATAAGAAGACACCACCAAGAAAAGGAAATTAAGGTTTGACAGGGGTGGTTTGTGATACTCTATACCAGGAAAAGTGCAAGGATTGTGTATGGTATATGCAAGATTGACCTTAATTAGCCAAGATCCTTGCATATTCCTTATGTTAAACCCCTTATTATTAAATCCTGACTAAATCTTTGCATGCTTTGCATCATCTCTTCATAATCCTTGAGAGTCTCTTTCTCTTTGTTTTTCTCTGCAGTTTGCATTGACACTCTCTAGCAAGATGGCTTCCATTGCCTGTACATATTGCAACTTTCACCGTTAGTTGAAGACCAGGCCAGGAGGTCTATCTGACCTTGTATCTGTGTACTGCAGGCAGACTACACATATTAAGATCCACCATTATTGTTTTCCTTTAGTCTGGCCTTGGATCGTATCTAAACACCCTTCCATAGTGTTTGCACTTAGTATAACGTAACAAACCACATTTCATATCCAAAGCAAAACCTTAGACATTTTATTCCATGTCCATCACTACCATCCATACTTGTAGCCTTCTCTCTACTCCTCTCCTCTGTTACAAAGAGAATGTGTATGTGTCTGTCTGTGGTGTATATGTATATAAGTAAAATGTTTTTCCTCCCCAGGACTCTCCCTTACAACTAAAGAAATCTTTCAAACATAGTCACTAAACCATTCATGTTTCTTCTCTGAATGTCACAATCATGGACTCCTGTATGAAAGTGGCTTTTGCATTTTCACAAGATTCATTGGGGAAAATAATCATTGTCTAAACTTCCTTCAGCAAAATAAGATTTCAGAGCCATGAAGTAATCCAGTTTAGAATGGAAAAGAGTTTTACAGGAATTTTTTTGAAAAACATTCATTATATTTGCTGAGATTTAGATACTATTATTAACTTTGAGTAATCTATAGTCTACTGTGGTGCATTCAAGGGAGGATTAGTTCTTTTTTTAATACCTTCTTGTGTTGAAAACAAATGAGCATGTTTCCCATTAAAATAATCTCAGTGAGCTAAATTCTATACACAGTTGCAACAGAATAAAACCAGAGTTATTCTGGATTTGTACAGATGGAAGAGGGAACAGAGTATGGCCCTATGAATTTAATCGTTCCTAATCTATTAGAACATTAACAACAAATAGTTTGGTCCTGGATCATTAGACAACAAACTACTGGTGGTAGCAATCAATTTTTGTGGAATTCTTAATTTATTGTATTTCACTGTGTAGGGGCATCAAACTAGTGATTAGTTTCATTCTCTGTAAGCCCTTTGAAGTTAAAGGATGAAATAAAATGAATACTGAGTCTGACTGTGAGCATGGATCAAGATTCTTTTTTTTTCATTTCAATGCAGTACTATGAAAGGGGTTCCTTTTATTCTTATTTTTAGAAGAGAGTAGCCAGGTTAAAACCAAAAAAAAAGAAGAGGAAGAGAAAATAAGGGCTACATTAAAATGATCCAACGAAGTGGGTATTCACCCACAAAAGCTCATGCTCCAAAACGTCTGTTAGTCTATAAGGTGCCACAGGACTCTTTGCTGCTTTTACAGATCCAGACTAACGCGGCTACCCCTCTGATAATTAAAATGATGCACAGGAAAAATATATGTGAAAATTTCAATTTGCCCCATTTTGCCAGAAAAACTTGTCCCTTCTGACACCCTCCACCCCCACATCCTGACTAATCCCTAAATTATGTTAAAGTAATATTAAGGCTGTTACTTAAAAACCCAGTAGCAAAGTGTTTCTCTTTAGCATCAGGGTGAATTTCCAGGATGATTCTAATCATTCTAGGGACTGGAAAGAGCTGAAGTGAGTATGTATTTCATGATGTATGTAGCATACATAATATCTAAACTAAATGGTGAAACAAAAACAGAGAAAGAAAGAAAATAATTTGTGGACACACCTAGAATTGACAGAATAGTTTTCTTTGAAGTCATTCTGTTCTGTTGTGAAAATACACATTTGGACCATTTAAAAACTGCTACTTCTTTACTCAATAGACTGTAACAGCTTTGAGCTTATGGCCATGTTTATTCATAGACCAGCTCTGTATTTTAAGCCTATCATGTAAATATGGGTTTGAACAATTCGTAAAGGGAATATTTTACTCAGGAAACCGTAGTGGCTCCTATGGAGCCTGTTATGTTGTATTCTATTTTGTAGTATGGAGCAATTCCAACGTTGATACAGATATACTGATCTCTGTGGTATGCTCCTTCTGAATGCTCTCTGCAATGCCTCCCTCCTAACAGTGCAGAAATTAATGCTGCTCCAAGCTGCATTAAATTGTGCTCCTCTCCTGTCTGTTCCATAAGAAATGGTGAAGAGGTCAATGGGTGTAAGAAATCATTGTTGTTGGCCAGCATTAGGAATTCTGTTTAAAGGAATTGTGATTGTGCCTGATTGTTCCAAATTCTCTCTCTCTCTCTCTCTCACACACACACACACACACCGCCAATCCTGTCGCAGTCCCTGCATGCATACTTGGGACCCTGTGTCTTGGGGCATGTAGGCACATGCTGTCCATGGCACTATCCTATATCAAACCCACAACAATTTATTTTGTCATGTAAATTAATACTGATACTGTCAGTAGCATTGTCTTATATTGACTCCCACCAACACCCCTGCTAAAGTATCTTTATTTCCAGATGGGTTCAAGAGAGAGGGTGTTAGTGCAGAGGTCCTGGAATTCCATTTGAATGGCCAAAATTGATGGGATTTTCTCATCAGACTATGGGGCAGGTTGGGAGGGTGGTTCTGTGAGAGGTAAGCATCCATAATATAGTGAAAGCTTTGTCTCAAGACTGCAGTTTTTCACCTGACTTTGGCACTCCCATGGGATGGCATAAGGTTTTCAGAGCAAATTTTTGGGTGGCCTCAGAATGTGGCCACCAACTCTTGTTGGTTGCTGCTCACACACTGTTTCCTAAAATACGTAATTAGTTTTAGGAAAACCAAATATATATGCATATATGCACGTCCAAATCATTGTAATTTATTTATTGCTAGCTAGTAAGTCTGGTGTGAAAAGTGATATTAACAAAGGTAAAAGTATCACTTTTCACAGCAGACTTACTGCTCTGGCAAGCCTGGGGACAAATCAAGTCCTGGATGGAGGGTTGGGGGAAGCAGCAGAGGGCTAGAGCCTGAAGATCTACCAGAGGATGGAGCCCAGGGATGGCGCCCAAAGCTGTATGGCCAGAGCCTGGGGCCTACCACCGTGCAGCCAGAGCCCGGGGCTGGAGCTCAAAGCTATGGCCAGAACCTGTCACCCTGCCACCCCAGGGCTGAAACGCAAAACCTGAGCCCCACTACCCCTGGGAAGGTGGGGAACCCAGGAACTCACCAGCTGCCTGCACCTACAGCATTGTGCCCCAGGTGTCTCTAGAGGGAGCAGAGCCCAGCCCCTGCTGGTGGCCCCAGTAACCAACACCAAGGGAGGGAGAAGGGGTGCTACTTTTGCCTTCCCCCAATCTGAAGGCTGTGGCATCAAGAAAAGCTCCTGGTGGCCGCATGCAAGAAATGCTATTGTAGACCTGCATTGTATGAGCTTATACCGCTGCAGTATGACCATTTATGCCAATTGTGATTGCCCTGGGAACATTTGTGATCTGTAGAAACACCTGTTAATAACTTGTGGAAGACTACTAGCTTAGTTCACACATGTTAAGGATATTAATGGAAATACTCTATATTTTCATCTTTGTTCCTTCCTTTGTGTAAAAACCTATTTTTTTTGCTGGTTTATTCAGTGCTGCTGGCATTGCTGCAGCATCACCAGCAGAAAGATGGGAGTTTGGCTGTGCAAATGTTACTCCCCCAATTAAAATCACGAGCACTTGATTACTCTGCTGATCCCTTGAGCTGCAAATATGTAAACAAAGTTTACATACTCAGAAATGAAAATTGAGCCCTAAGTCATGTTTTGTGATAGACTTTTGTTAGCTCTCGGGCTGCTGTTGATTTGAAGCATTACCAAATTAAATTCCTTATTTCTGGATTCGAAGACATGAACCTCCAGAAGTTCACTCCTTCTTGGTTTTCATTTTATATTTGCCCTCCTCAGTTGCTGTCCCTGTTTCCTATTTGATGTTCTTACAAATGAAAAAAGTCATTATGAAAGACTGGCTTACATGAGAGGGTGATACAACCAAGGAAAGAGACCACTATATAGAAAAAGAAATACTTGATATTGCCATTTCTGAGTCTTTATTATTATTATTATTATTATTTTATTATTTTATTAATAATCTATTAAAATCCTAAGGCTAATGCTACTCCATTGCCTGCAGTGATGTTACTCTTGATCCTTATCAGTGTAATTAAGAACAGAATTTGGTTATAAGTGTTTGATTCAGGCTGATCCCCTCTAATAAAGATTCTAAATTGTGTTTCTTCTCTCCTAAGATCACTGGATAGAAAATCTGTGTAACACTGTGTAACAGAATGGTTGCTTTTGTTACAATAATATGGACCATTTAGCTATTGGCCCTTCTTCTTTGCCACACTGTCACCCTGCAATTCATTAGGATGGCATAAAGCCAATGAAGTATACAGATGGAAACAAAAGTAGAACAGAGAAATTAGTTACTTATATTGCTATGAGATACATTCTCCCTTGCCTTTTTCCTTTTGCAGTCATTTATAACTGGGTAAAGTGAGTGTGACCTGTTGTCATGCTGAATTGATAGTATTTTACATCCCCTTAAAGGAGGTATACATAACTGCACAACGTACATGCCACTGCAGCATCAGTCCCTACTTTTGGATAAAGAAGCTCGGGGGGGGTTGTAAGGCTGTGTGTGTTGTGTGCTCTTTTAAAATTGAAAAAGAGCGCTTAGTAGCTGTTGATTTTTTAATATTTTAATCTAATTTTCATTTCAACCGTTAGTACTCTTCTCTTCTTGTGTTCACCCCATGGGTGGGTGAGACTTTTGTATAATATGAACAGGAATATGGCACAGTTCTTAGTGCGTGTGCAGTGTATTCAGCCCAAAAAGACAGGAACAGCTGGAAGCAGTATGCCCTATAAGCAGTGAAGGCTAATGCAAATACCTCACACTTGTACTTTGCAAATTCCTCTGGCTCCCTGTCCACTTAAGAACAGAATCAAAGTCCCTCACTTAATCCACCCTATAAAACATGAAATGGACTGCGACTAGCTAGCATTCTCTTTCTAATGTGCTTGGCTGGCTGGTTCTTGAATACATGCTCATGGTCTAACTGATCACCATATGTGAGGTTGGGAAGTCATTTTCCCTTAGGTCAGGTTGGCAGTAACTTTGGGGGATGGGGGAGTGGTAGGAGATTCGCCTTCCTCTGTAGTGTGTTGGTGCAGGTCACTTGTCAGGGTATTATCTGGGTATATCGGACTTAATCAGTTCCCTGCTATTGTGGGGGCCTCGAGTACTGGTGCATCTTGCTCCCTCCTATTTTCTGCCTGTGGCACATAATAGTCTAGTCTCCTGTGAGTTGTAATACTTTGGTCTAATTTTGATTGTTTGGGTTTAGTATGCAAGTGCTGGGTGTTGTGAGTGACTTGTGATATACAGGAGACCCAACTAGGTGATCTGGGGGTCCCTTCTGGCCTTCAACTCTGAGTCTGACAGTGCCACTGAGGAGAACCAGGAGCTGGGACAGAGCACTCTCCTTTGTAGACCACATCTATGGAGGTCCTTGGCAGAGGAGACCACACTGGGTGTGTTTAGTCCCAATTAACAAACACTTTTTGAATAACCTGTTTGTCCAGAAACAGTCTAAAACAAAGACACCGACACAACCCGTTCATGGGAAACAGAGAGAGGTAACACCATTTTGAGGATGGACCTTGGTGTGGTTTTTTAATTTTGCGTGGTGCTTAGATGCAAGGCCTGCACAATACCTGAGCTAGATTCATATGAAGAAGTGCATTTCTAAAGAAGAACATATGCTAGAACCTGAACACAAAGGGCAAATCACACCACTCAAGATAACGCATTTTCTCTTGGCAGTAACTGCACTCATCTTATTAACATTAATGGCAGCTTCACGCACATGCATGTGTATCTCTCATTAGCACTAATAGGTAATACATGCACGTAGCGCTCTAATGAACATTGATGAGAGTTACGTGTATGTGTAATGCTCATTAGCATTAATGGAGATTACCCATACGTGGATCTCTGAACATTAATGGGAGTTGTATATGCACGTTTCTCATTAACATTAATGGCATGTGCATCATTCATTAATATTGATAGCAGTTGCAGGAAGGCACATCTCTCATTAACATTAGTGGGAGTGACATGTACATATTACAAGGAGAAACCTTTTCCTTTTATTATATTTTTTTCTCTAAATCATGCAAAAATTGAATTTGCCTTTTTATTCTGTTCTCAGGAAGCACTAGCCTTTCTCAGCAAATCACCATAGGTCTCACTGACCTTGAACATGTTATACAGGTTTCTTTTTCCCCTGGGTAAGCTGTTCCTTGAACAAGGCCAAACAGCCTATTCTTCAGTATTAGGCAAGCTTGTCATCTCTACACTTTTTCTCTTTTTTTAATCAAATATATTTACTGTATTGCTGCCATTTCAAAGAGAATCCCCCCCCCCCCTCCGTTAACATCTGAATTCAAATTTATACTTTTCACAGGATAGTGGTGACACACACCAGCTGCTGACTTATTGCTCAGGAGAGCACAAAATTTATTGCAAGTTCTTGTGATCATAACTCCATTTTACACCACTCACTAACACAGTATTGTGATAATCCAGGACATAGCTCTAGACAAATGTGGTAGGGACTAGGGGCCATATTCTTCCTTTTATAGTAAAAAACATTAAAAAATCTGAGCTCCACTGAAATTTACTACAGAACTGATCTAGGTAAGCTAATAAGTATCCTGCCATCCATTCATGAGAAAAAAATGTCTGGAGTAACCGGTGGTGGGTGTGACTGGATATCTATATTGAACTTTTTTTTTTTTATTGGAATATTGTGGCTAGATTCTGATCTCAATTGCACCTGTGAAAATCTAAAGTAACACCACTTATTCTAGTATAAACCAGAGTTGAATCTTCCACCAATGTGAGACTCAGAGTGCTGCCCCCTACAAGTCAGCGGGAGCCCTTGTTGACTAGAGTGCTATTCAGAGGGTTTCAGAATCTGGCACTTTGTTCTTTACTGTTTATGCACAGCAAGTATTGCTGTGTCTCTTGGAGGAATCTATTGTCAAGGGTGATATATGGGCACCCTTATTCAAGGTGAGTAGTACCTTATTCCCGGAGTAGTGACACTGAGGATTAAGGGGCTACTCAAAGTTAGTTGGAGTGTCAGAATCAGGCTCTAAATTTATCATGTTATAGAGAAACTTGCAGTATTGATGTAATGAATTCCCCCTTTCCTCACCACACTTTTTTCTGGATGGAGGGAGACACATGGGGGAGGAGGGCCAATGGTGAAAGTAAACCTGATCCACCTCGCACTGTGACACATAGGTGTTTCCATGTCCCAACTCCCAAGAGTAAACTTTAATGTATGATGCCAGCAAGAAGAAAGGAGAAAAAAAAAAGCAGCAATTTTTTGGCCGCCTGGAACATTAGTATTGTCAGACTGTGCCAAATATTTACAGTATGTTTCTACTTTTGCATGCAGTTTCCATTTATACCCGAGCATGAAGGCAGCCTCTTGATTGCAAAACAAAATGAGTGGTGTCCATTCTGCAACAAAATGTCTGTTCTTCCTTTCTGTCACCAAGGAATGACATTTCAGTGTCTATATTAAAATTGTATGGTCATACTAGCCAAACCACAGGCTAGTCTACAGTGCTGTATTTTAAATATACTTTCAGGAATCTATCTATTGCCATTGTATTGTGCCCCATTTCTTTTGGTGAGGGAGGAGAGTTATGTCTTTAAAGCACAGGATTGGGACTCTAGGGGTCTAGATTCAATTCTCAGTTTTGTCATGGACTCTGCATGTGAAATTGCTTAATCTCTCTGTTCCTTTGTTCCCCATCTGTAAAATGGGGATACAAATACTTGTTTTTGCCTACTCTTTGTCTATGCCCATGGTAAAGGCAGGGACTAATTTTTATTAAATGTATGTACAGCACCTAGCACAATGGGTCCTGATCTCAAATGGGGCCTCTAGACACTACTGCAACATTTCTGCTACTAGTATTACTACTCACAATAATAGCCACACCAACTGTATGTACTTTTTTTTAAAGCAGTATTTTGTTTAAAAGTCCTGGCACTGCCCTATAATAAAATCACCCTATTGCTTTTCTCATTGCTATACCAAATTAGAATATTTGTTGTCCATGCAAATCAGGTTTCAAACCAGAATGTTTGTTTGCAAATAACAGATGAAAATGAAAGGAGTATGCTAGACAAACACAATATACTGTATAAGAGTCACTAAAACTGGGGGAGGTATAAATTATACCTTTGTGTGCCACTAAGTCCCCTGCTGCAAAAATAGGCTTCAACTCAGGGAAGGGCAGGCTGTGTCACTGCTGCTGCTCCTTTTCAGGAGCCTTCTGGAGAGAGCAGTTTAAACTCCCACCAGAGCTCTGCAAAAAAAATGCATTGCAAGAGCCTCTGCCAGGCTATGCCCCCATTCAGCTAGCATTGCCCACTGTTTTATCACATAATGGTCCCCTACAGCTATCATAGTACAAGAAATGTTGTGGCTGCTTTCTTACACTGCTTTCTTAAATTGCATTCTCTTCCCCAGTAGACTTTTCACTCTTGGGAGTCTACGTAGACCCTGGGGTGAATCTAGCCTAATTTACATCATAAATAACTCCAATCTAGATAGATATGTTAGACAAAATACTTTATGATATGTATATATTTTCTACAGACCATATTTTGTGTGCGTGTGCATACAAACACATGCACGCACACATAGAGGAAAGCTTAATCAAATGCAGTATGATAACAAATGTCAAAAGGCATCAAGGAAAACTATAACAATAATATTCTGACCTGCTACAGTGGTACTAAAGGGTCTAATATCTATTTACAGCTTTCACTTATAATTCAGAATTCAGCTATTAAACAAACTAAATAATTTAATAAATACAAGATATTCTAACTCTGTAGCTTGCAAACGTTGCAGCTGTACCTTTGTTTCAAGGAGTCACCAAATGGTGAAAGTGTCAAGCTATTCCTTAAAGTGCATCTTCCCTCAATTCTCTTGGTAGATAGCACTGAATTTTTTCCCCCTAAAGATGCTTTATTGTTTTTCTTCTTTTCATCAGGGTGGGGTTGCCATGGCAATCAAGTAGGATGTCTTGCTGGATTTCACCTTTGCTGTCTTGCTTCATATGGTTCTCTCTCCTCAGAGCAAACATGGTGGATGCAATGCACATACAGATGTCTGATTTCAGATTTCTTTCTTGAGTGTAGCTGGCAGCTGCTCTCCTGAGACAGGAGAAGTAGCACTTCACACACTGGCATTAATCCCCCCTTTCTCTGATGGCCACCATCACATGTCTCAGTTGCTTTGTGATCACTCTTTTAAGATGGATAAAGCTTTTCATGAAAGATTTTATTCTAATGTAAACAGAAGCCTTTGTTTTAACATTTCAGTTAACTAAATTGTCAGATCAGTTAGGGCTTCTCTTTCTCTCTGAATTATTTAGAGTTAAATGAAGAAACAAAGCCTACAGAAGACATAGACAGTCACAACTCGTGTGCAAGTGCCACCAAAATGCCAACAGGTAAAGAGGTTCTGGTTTGAAGAGCTGGCCTTTGGGTTGTGAAACACTGGTGGCTACTGTTCCTCCAAATTTGGGGATGAGAGGTGTCTCTCTAAGTGTTGACGACTATCTCAGCTTTCAGATCTTAAAGTAATAAGTTTCTAGGTCTCTTCTCTGAAAAATAAAACTTCAAAATGGAAAGCATTCACTGGGACAGAACATTTTTCATTCTTTCCCTAAAAGAAAATCATGGATTCTTCATGGCACCCTTCACAGTGATGGCAACTCAAAAATCCTCTTCTTAAATTTGGGAGAGGAGCAAAGAATCTTCAATTTTTGTTGGCCTATCCAGAAATCTAAAGGCTGGCCCTGCTGATTTACTTAGGCCTTCTCTACACTATGGGGGGAGATCGATCTAAGTTACGCAACTTCAGCTACTTACCGCAGGATCCACACTATGCGCTGTTGATGGGACAGCGATTGGTGGTCACTAGACCCGCTAAACCAACCACCAGTGCATCGATCGCCACATGTTGAACTCTCCAGTAAATGAAGACAAGCCCTTAGTAAATCAAAAAGTGGGATGTGTATTTGGTAGCTGAATGTTCTGGTTGGAGACTTTGACCAAGTATTGTCCAGCATCATTGCCAGAGATTTTAGGAAAGTTATATAAAGCATATGCAAAAGAAGAGAGCAGTGAGAAGAAAGAAATGTGATTATTCACCAAATCTGGCTAAAAGAGAGAGACTGTGATGTCATGGACTGCAGCTCTTTGTTCATTCAACTATTCTTGTAGTGATCTGTGAGCAAAATGTGCCATTGATGTAATTCCTTTGACACCAGGGTTGAATTTAGCCTAATGTCTTCTTTGCAACTACTGTAAAGACATTTGCCCTAGAACGATAACTCTCTGCTTCCCACTATGAGAGAAAGGGGAAAATCAATCTTTGGCAGATTTAGGACTTGTCTACATGGGGGCTGGGGAGTTAATCCACAGCTTTTTGCTCTGCATCAGGTAATGTGCATTATGCAAGCTGCAGTAACAGCATGCACCTGGAATGCTGTGCCTTCTGTCAGTGCATATCATTGTGCACACACGGGGTGGTTTGCTGGTAGTTGAGGGTGTGGGTTTCTCAAAGGGTATCCCATGCTTCATTGCTTCTGAGCAACATGTATTCTCAGACTTTTCTTGCTGTTCAGATTTTTTTTAAGATTCTGTGATTCATCTATCTCTACCCTGTCCTTCCTTTATGGGTGGGCCAGCATCATTTTCCAATTGCTGTCAGCCAGCATGGACCCAGTAATACTCCATGCTCAAATGTGCAGAGGCTGCTTGGAATGTATGTCAGCGCTCAGAACTCAATGAATTCAACTTGGGACTTTGCCTGCAGCACAACCAAGCAACAGCAACAGCTCCTCCAGCCGCAGGAAAGTCTTCAGTGGCAGTGGAACTAGGATCTGGACAAGGGCAAAAGGACGTTACCAGGCAACCAATAGTAGAGGATGCATTCCGGGTGCAGGGCCATTTCTGGGCATGGGAAACCTGCATGGATAGCTGGGAAGGGATTGTTCTGCAGACCTGGTTTGACCAGCAAGAGAATGTCAGAATGAGGTGGCAACCTTTTTGGAAGTATGTGCTAACGCTACCCCACAATTACAACAGCAGCGTACAGAAATGCAGTGCCCCCTATCCATGGACAAGCAGATTGTAATTTCCGTATGGCAGCTGCCCATCCCTGAATAGTACCAGTCCATACCAAACCAATTTGGCATGGTGAGCTAGACCATAAGGGCCATTATCAAGCAGGTGTGTGACACTGTGGAAAAGGTACTACTGCACCAAGTTAAAAAATCTTTGTATAACGCTCAGAAAGTTATTGATGGTTTTGCATGCACAGGATTCCCTAACTGTATTGGGGCAACTGATGTGATTTACCCCCTCACCCATCAGGGCTCATAACTCATAAACAGTAAGGGGTATTTTTCCACGATGCTCCATGAGCTTGTCGATCACCATGGCAGGTTTACAGACATGATGGGTGGTCTGGAAGGGTTCATGATGCTAGGATCTTTTGGAACTTGGCTCTATTTAAATTAATAGAGAAAGGACAGTTTGCCCCCGGGAACACTATGGTCGTTAATGCTGTGGATATTGCTCCAGTTATGCTTCAGCTTCCCTTATTAATGAAGCCATCCACAGGCAGCTTGGACAGAAAGATGGTACTGTTTTAACTACTGCCTCAGTAGCTGCAGAATTACAGTGGAGTGTGCATGTGACCATTTGAAAGGGAGATGCTATTGTTTGTGGAATAGGTTGGAAGCAGCAAAAGAAAACATCCCAACAATTAAAGCAGCATGTTGTATTTTGCTCAGTGTTTGTGAGAGTAAGGAAGAAAACATTAGTGATGTGTGGGAGACTGAGGTGCAGAGACTTGCTAAGCGATCTGAGTAGCTAGTAAGGAGTCCACTACAAAATGCAAACATCTGGTGCAGTTGTCAGGGAGGGATGCCTATTAACCTTGTTTTGTCTCAGGCCTGAAAATGTACAGTTGTACATCCAGCCACTAACTCATGGAGGGGCAGGCGGGTGGAACGTTTTTGTGCCATTCAGTGTTGTAGCAATTCCCATTGTGTCTTTGCCTATATGTGGTTGTAAAAATTCATAAGTTAGTGCAAACTTAATTATTTTCTGTGCAAAATGAACTGTCAACTCTTCAGGAATGGAATTTTTAAAGATTTTTATTATTAATCTATGATGAAACAAACAGAAAGGAGCCTTTAACTGAAACAAAAATGAATCAACAGCTTTTAATTATGAAACAATATATTAAAAACCAATCTATTATCTAACTACAAAGTGCCTTTTCAGTAAATCAACAGTGAAACAAAACAGAAAAGCGTACCAGTGCAGTGCAGGGCATAATTCAAGGGCTTGAAGTTACAGCCAAGATGTTTGTGAACATTTCCTCATGAGTTTCTCATTTTCTCCCCTATGGGGGGTAGCTCAGTGTTTTGAGCATTGGCCTGCTAAACCCACGTTGTGAGTTCAGTCCTTGAGGGGGCCACTTAGGGATCTGGGATGAAAATCAGTAGTTGGTCCTGCTAGTGAAGGTAGGGGGCTGGACTCAACGACATTTCAGGGTCCCTTCCAGTTCTGTGAGATATAGGCATATCTCCATATATTTAGGTTTGCCAGCTACTCAGCTGTTGATAAGGGGTCTTTCCTTAAGGGTTTGGCCAGTGCATGTTCCATAACAAGGGGTGCTAAGAAAATAACATAGCTGTTGTTCGTTTTCTCAGGAGCCTGTGGTAGCATTTTGTTTTACATGCATTTCTGGCTTTACTTCCCTGAGATTCTTCCCAGTCTTGGAGGAACCTCAGAGATGTGGGTGTGCAGTATATGCTAGGTAGCTTTGCCGTTGTGCTTTGGAGGCTGGGGGTAGGATGAGGTTGGGTTGGGAATTATGTTCCTCGTCTGGGGATGGTCTTGGGAATTATATTCCTAGTCTCATTGCACAGTTTTCCTATGCTTTGGAAATGTTTTTATGGTGTTGGAGGAGTGAATATGGGGATGAGCTGTATAGTAATCCCCTCTACATCCCATGCAGGCTGTCCTGACTGAATTACATTACACTGAGGCAGATAATTAGAAGTCAGAGAATGGCCTTATTCAGAAAGGTAAAGGGCAGACCATTGAGGTGTGCTGTGAAAATATTTGCCAAGATGGTCCCCCCAGAAGTATTGAAGGAGTGGAAGGGAGACGCAAGCTATACCAGTAGGAAAGGCCATCCAGCTATTCCTCATAATCTCTGGATAAAAACTTAGCCATTTCTCTGTCTTAGATTTTGCTTTCCCCTGCAGATATGTTCAAAGTGAAGAGAAAAATAGCTAGGGATCTGCAAGGACTGCCTGAAGCATTCACTGTTACTAGTCTGTAAGAATGGTGTTATAGTGCATTTATATTTCAGCAGGGAGCTGTACTCTTTGTAGTACATGGTCATCATAAGCCTTCTGCAATGTGGGACTGAAATGGTCCTTTGTCAGCACATTAGTGTGATTGCCTGTCCAGAGTAGCTGCCATTTTGAAAAGGCATATGATGGGGTCTCAAATGGACAATGTAGGCTGAGTCAGGGAGGAAAGCTGCTGTAGAGCTTGGGCTCAGAAAGGCTTCTAGCTCCCATGGCCCTACGCAGGTACCCAGAATGGAAGCTTGCTAGGCAGTATAGCATATACATTAAAATGTATATCGTAAATTATTAAAACAAAAAACAAAAAAAACCTGTATCTGCTGTGGTTCCCTCCACACAATCAACCTCCTTGGTCCCAGTCTAGGTTGCTGCCCGGGAATCAGGATTGGTTGCTGCAGGGCAGGAATCAGGTTTGCCTTCTTCCTGGCTGGTGTCAGGGTCCTGAGTGCTGACTAGATTCTGGTTTTTCAAATAGATTTTTTCTCTGGCCTCCTCATGCTTATCTCTTGATGAGCCTTGCTGGTTTTTCTGGTCGTCCTTGAGAGGCAGATGGAGGGAGAAGGTGGCCGCACTGCAAGCTGCTTAGATTGGGTGGTTATGTAGTTATGTAAAATCCTGTCCAGCTCCTCAAAAAATGGACAGGTTTCATGTTGCCTGATGAATTTTTTCCTCTTGTCCCTTGTTTTAATGTAGATGCCTCTGAGCTGTTTGCTGTTTATCTGGCATTATCCAGTGTCCCAGCCATGTCCTCTTGCAGACATCTGTCTTGCAATGGCCACAAAAAGAACTTTATTTCAGTGGCTGGCCACAAGAGCCTCCCGTACCAATGCTTCTCCCCAGATGCCAATGTGATCCAGGGTCTCAGCCTGGCTCCAAGCAACTGCTCAAAGCATAGAACAGTGGATCCCAAACTGTGGGTCAAACTTGCTGGAGCCTGGGGCTGTAGCAGAAGCCCCAGCCCCACCACCAAGGCCAAAGCCAAAGCCAAAGCCCAAGGACTTCAACCCTGGGTGGTCGGGCTCAGGTTACAGGCTCCCTGCCTGGGGCTGAACCCCTTAGGCTTTGACTTTGGCCCTCCCACCCAGGGTGGGGCTTTGGCTTTGCCCTCCCCCACTCAGGCAGGCTCAGACTTTTGTCACACCTATTGGGGCTGTGTAGTAATTTCCGCTGTAAGAACGGGGTCGCGGTGCAATGAAGTTTGAGAACCCCTGTTATAGGGCTTCTGGAACATTAGCTCTGCCTCTGCGACAAACTGAAATCCAAGAGCAAAATATGACTGCACCAACTCATAAACATGGGAGGGGACATCTAGTTGACCTGATCCCAGAGCAGGAGAGGGCACACAAGTAAACAGACAGGTTAGTAATGGTTGCCTGCAAAGCAGTGAGGGATAACCATTGGGACAATGCAGTGGTCCTTTTGTTCATTTCTCACCTTGTCTCTTTATGGGGTAGGCACTCAGAAGATTGACACATCTTTTCTGTGACTTGCTGTGATGCTTTGGTTGCTCCACCCAGACCAGTAAGGGATTGTATCACCATCTGCTCTGCAGCTCTGGATATCTTAAATATCATAAAAGACCTTACCCAATACACTTTTATAGTACAGTAATATTGTGTACAATCAGTTGATTCAATTGCTTGTTATTTGAGGTTCAGACCCCCGTCTTTGTAGCCCAGGAAACTTTTGAAATGTATTCTTTGAAAAGCAGTCCCAGACAAAGCTCCTTTGGGGTGTAGACATCATGCTGTCTTCCAAAGTTCACTACCCCTACTTCAAGAGGCAGGAAGGCTCCCTGGTGGAACAGTCTCAATCCCCAGTTGAGATTGTTTAAATATTCATCTTTCCACGCTTGCTCCCCTGATGGCTTTATCTTGCATAAAAATGTGCTTTTCTTTGTCTTCGGTCACACCGTGCCTAATTTACAAAGGAGACATTCTAGAAGGTTGAACCACATTCCTTTGTCTGGAGTAGGCATGGCTTAAGCACTGCTTGTCAAATACATTTTAAAAACATAAATCTAGCACATATTTATAACCATTTGTACGCACCCCATACATATATCATGCAACAATTTTCAGGACCAGTGTGTTACTAGTTTGAATGTAATATCTTACATGACACCTTTTAGATATGAATTATTACAACAGTGTGAGAGATGAATTAAGTATGTCAGGCCTGACAAGAGTTCCTGACACAGAGTAGTGATCCACCAATGGGCTTCTGTGTCACACTTGCTAAGGACTAAAAACATGTTACTTATCTGATCTGAGCTGTGGTTGTTGGCAAAATCAAGAATAGAACCCATCTTGCATGATTCCCAACTATGTGTTCTAATCACTCCACATCATTTAGATGACTGAGTTACCAGGCTAGATGGTAATGCTTACCAGATATCAGTGCCTTTGTTGCATAAATGCCAATGCATGAGCTCTATTTGTTTTACATACCAATTGAGGAACCCATAAAATCAACGTCGGTATTTCCATATATGTAATAGTGATGGTGCTTTTCCAATACCTCTAAAATTAAAGCCCAGTGTTTGTTATAACACCCTTCCTCTATGCAACATACAAACGTTATACACGGTAGAGTATCTTGTTCCAAGGAAACACAGCAGCATCCACATTTAGGGGTTAATCTTGCTCCTACTAAAGTCAAAGGAAAAAAACTCCCATTATTTCAGTGTTGTAGGCCAGTAAAAAGGAACAACTTATATCTGTAGTGGTGGCCTACGTAGGAATATTTTAATTATTTTATGAGTTTAGACCTTATGATTTACAGGTCTGGATAATGAAGTTCTTTTCCCTACCAATGTACTTCAGACTTATCAATCATATATAATACATATTTCTAATTATGATTAATAATTTACTCTTACAGTGCATTCTATATCAAGAGCTCAAAGTGCTTTACAAGCTTAATCTGAACATTACCAACTCAAAACAAGGTCTTATAACAGAAAGTGTTGGACAACTTTAACTAGAGGCAGTAGTATCAGCTCCGCCTAGAATATTTCAACAGAATCTTCTCTACCCACATCAGTGAGCAGAATATATATTCTATTTGTGTAGCAAATAGACTCTGTTTAGGGGTCCTGTCTAGGGGATGGGAGAGACTATTTCTAAATTGATATTCAGTCATTCAGTTTAATCAGTTCCTGGCCTTTCAGGTGAGTCTGCAAAGAAGGATATTAATTATTGGTGATCATGTTTGTGATGTGAACAACTGCCCACTGGGAAATGGTTTGAGAGCACCAATTCATTTCACAAAGGATACAAAACTACTAACAGTTCATAAGGTTCATTTTAGTTCCTTTCAACTGATCTGGGCTGGATTCAGATCGGCATTCTAAAGGTGAAAGTTTTACCATGTCCATGAAAAACTATAAATACATTTATCTTTAAGACAATATAATAGGAACAAGGTAAGTTTTATAAGGCTATCTTGGAACCTAGGAGATTATTGTTCAAATAAGCACTGAGCATCTGACCTATAATTTAGGGTAGGACAGGTTATATCTCATTTCTTCTCAGTATTGTAGTACCACAGGTAACCAAAAAAAATTAATATTAGCTTTATTCACATGCTAAGGGACTGTAGTTCTAATATATACATACGATTAGAAACATAATATCTATGTACACCTAAATTAGAAACAGAGCGAGGTTCAATTTTAGCTCTCTGTATCCCTGTTACATTTGAATTGTGTGAGACCCTTAATATTCATAATATTTTTATTTCAGTGTGAAAGTGATAGTCTCTGAAAATGTATGCAGTATTGTAATATTAAATAGTATCTCAATTTGCTGAAAATTGTGGATGTTTTAATCATTGTCATTGCCTTTGACTGCCATGCATAATCAAAAAACAAATCCAAACAACTGTTGTCTAGAAAATAGGTCAGATAAATGAAGCAATTTTTACATGCTCTTATTAACAAAATGCTGTCAAACAGATCATTTAAGAATGCTGTA
This sequence comes from Chelonoidis abingdonii, assembly GCF_003597395.2. NCBI lineage: Eukaryota > Metazoa > Chordata > Testudines > Testudinidae > Chelonoidis > Chelonoidis abingdonii. Next base: position 41,030,188 of record NC_133775.1, on the reverse strand, counting down.
ATTATTAGAAATTAGATGAAACACTGATTGTGACGTTCACAAAAAGTTCCCTCTGAATAAATAATGCTAGGAAGAGATGAAGTTCATCCATTGGATTGGATGCTTATTTTAGCAGTGCTGTATGTGCAAGCCACTCTGACAGAAGTTGGACAAATTTAAATCTTTTTTTAATTTTATAAAGGAAACTAGAACACAATTCCTGCCACCCACACTGTAGAACTTTGCAGCTGATCTATCCATTTTTCTCTTTTAAAAAAGAGAAGCTCCTCCCCGGAATGCATAATCCTGTTTGGGATGTTACAACTGGTTGATTTGGAGATATGTCAGAGATGACTACGGGTTCAGACAAGGGTTGGAAAGGAAAATTAGTTGAACCCTTTACTGGCAAAGATTCTGCTTTAGTGCAAATGTCACTAGTTATAGTGACTAGTTATAGTGACCCAGACCCAAAGAAGACCTCTGTCGTTTGAAATATTTTCCTCTTTCACTAATAGAAGTCTAACCAATAAAAGATATTACCTCACCCACATTGTCTTTCTAGTTATAAAATAGTGAGGCAAAAGAAGCATGGAAGATACATGCTATATAGGTAAAATTGTCTCGATAGACTTTTCCAAAATTTTCCATGAGGTATTAGCAAGGCTTTAAATAGCTGCAAACTGCATATTAAAAATACCCAAGTGTATAACATATGTATAAGGGCACCTTGGGTTGAATACATAATAGATACAGAACTGTCAACACCCCCTTCACAATCATCTATTCACTTGCTTATGTGAATAGACAAGGGTAGTGAGGTGCACTCACCAGGAGTTAAATTAGGTGTATAAATGGAATAGAACCCTTCTTTTAAAAATGAGCATCCTTCTGCCTGGCTCTTTTTTTTTCCCTCCTCTCTCTCAAATGAAGCCATTTCTATGCAGATCTTAAGTTCTTTATTTAGAAGAAACGTCTGGTAAATGGCCATGTTTTATCCATGGCAGACTGCTTTTCTGTGAGACATTCACCTCCTTCTACAGCAAAGACATAAGCCCATCTGCATTTATGCACCTCAGGCCCGGTCTACACGACGCGCGAAAATCGATTTTAGATACACAATTTCAGCTACGGGAATAGCATAGCTGAAATCGATTATCTAAAATCGATCTACTCACCCGTCTTCACCGGGCAGGGATCGATGTGCACGGGCTCGCCATGTCGATTCCGGAACTCCGTTGGTTTTGGTGGAGTTCCGGAATCGATGTAAGCGCGCTCAGGGATCGATATATCGCGTCTAGATGAGACGCGATATATCGATCCCCGAGCAATCGATTGTAACGCGCCGATATGGCGCGTCATATAGACGTGGCCTCAGACACAATTCAGCCACATGAAATGGTGAAACAGCCAAAACAGGACTGTTACATCTACTGTATAAGATATGTATATATCTATATCTATATATCTATATATGTATAGGGTTGAAACCCTTTTAAAAGTTCTGTATATTTAGGAGAAGAGTGTCTAATAAAATGCAGCACCAGGACAGGACTTGTATATTTCAACAAGTTATGTAGATTTTCTGCTCTACTGTTCAATAAAATATATATATTTACTATTACAAGCCCTACCTTGATAGCTCTTCAACTCACTATTTAAGGGAAATTCCTTGTGTAACAGTTATTTTGCAGCTAGCTATAGCAAAGTTTATTTGTTTGGCATTTTAATGTTGAATTCCTAATAGAAGAGAAAAGAAATGAAAGATTTTCTTTGGCAGAGGTGGCTCTCATCTGTGACATTGTTTCCGTGGATGTTGAGAGAGTGAAACAACAGGTAGTTCCAAATGAAGAGGCTTATGAATTGCTGTTATTGATGATATCTTGCTGAGAAAATGAGGTGCATACTCACACCTCTCTTTTTTTTCCATGTAAAGTAAGATAATTTTCAGCCTTGCATGAAGACCTATCCAGCTGTCTGAATTGTATTTCTCTATCTGACTCATGCCTATGTGATTCATTTGTAGCACCTTGAGCAATATGCAGAAAGGATCTTCATAGAATATTCTTGACCCATCCAATTAATTTTTTAACCTCGTTTTAGGCAAGGAAAAAGCCTTTTTTTGGCAAGACAAAGTTACAACAGAGGAAGTGAAGACTCCCTCCTACTGTCCATCCACAGTACACTCAAGCTATTTCTACCCAAGAGAAAGGACCCTTACCTATATTTACAGTACCCTGATGGTTGGGGGAAAAGGTCAAGCAACCTGCCATTTTGTTTCTAAATATGTTTCTTCTGCTTTGTACCTGTCAAGTCAGACAGCTTCACCGTGTGACCCAAAGACTGCATGTGGTCACATGGGCAACAAAAATGTCACAAGGTTTCAGTCTGTTCCTCCAAAGGTTGCTTCTACATTCTACCACTCCTTTTGGATCTTCCCCAGCCGCTCTACTGCTGATGCTCCCAAAGTGGCATAGATGATTAACAGCAATTGTGTAAGGCACCAGTTGGCAATCTATATGTGACTGTGGTAATGCATCAGTACTCCAGAAGGAAGAAAGGAAGGCATTTTTCTTGTAGAATCTAGATTACTGAAGTAGCAATTCTAGCTTTGTTTTAAAAAAATCACTAAAGAAAGCCATGGTACGTAAAGGGCTCTCAGTTTACAGAGGTTTAACTGTAAGTGTGCTATGGACAGCCGTTCTGTGCTTAAATTCTATTTTTTTCCCTCTGACAGTCTTTGAAAGCAGATTCTAAAATGTGCTGTGCTTCCCAGTTCCACATAAACATGTACTTCTGCTTGCAAACTGCTGCCAAATTCTGAAGATAAGAAAACAAAAGAAATCAATTCCTGTTTTAAATGATCAGATAATAGTTAGCAAAATATTTTTCAGGGTGTCTTTTACAGACCCCTACTGAGATAAAAGTTTGCAGGAGGCAAGGGGTGGTGGTTTCAAGACATCGTTTTTATTTTGATAATTTTTAGAAATACAGATTAAAACAGAACAAAGAAAGAATGATACATCCTAAAAGGAAAGCATGAAACAGTATTTAAATGAGGTGTGACTTCATTCTTGCCTACAGGCCTGCTGAATCTTTTTAGAATTCATAAAGAAAGTCCCCCAGGATATTTCACAGTATGATGGTACACAGCCTACTTTCCTGACAGGTCATTATTGCATATCATGCTGGGATCCAGTACATGGCATGCTAGTGGCTGCTCTACCTGCCTCTGTCTCCATGTACCCTCGGTAAATATAAGCAGAAGAGTCTGTCTTTGGAATCCTGAAGGTCCAAGAGAGCTCAAAAGGTAGTGAGTGATTGATTTGCACTACAGGGCAGTGCTGTCATAAAAATTTCTGTTTAATTCAGAAGGCTTGCACCCAGAGTCCTTGGCAAAAGCCACGCATATGATGTGGACCACCGTGTGGTGTACGGACTTATTGCTGCAGCCCTTTCTGATTTTATGCAAGGTAACGCTTTTATTTAGTGATTAAAGGAAGTTCAAATGCATGAAGGAGGAAAAGAGTAAATGCAAAAGAACGGTCTATTGAATTTAACGTGCACAGCAGAGAGATATCAGGATGGGTGAAACTGTGAAGAGAAATTGCCTCATTAGTTCACTCCTGGGATATGGTGGGGGCACAGCTCACAGCTAGAACTCTGTGCCTCCATAAACCCTGCCTTTCCATAATAATGTTGCACAGTGTTTCTCAGACCCTAAAATATGAAGTTTGTGAGAAAGCATTGTAACAATGGCTCCTGTAGTTAGGCTAAGTATTGTCAGTGGGCTTGAATCTTGTTAATCTCTGGAGAAACTACCATTTTACCCTGGTTCACATTCAGTGGGATAGTAGCAATCTAACAAGTGGGTATATTGGACATTATGTAAAGTTCAGTAGAAATTGATGGGACTGCAGCTCACTGAATCACTCCCGCATTCCTGACGAGGGCAGTGTAATTCATTTGTGAGACCAATAAATGTTCAGGACCAGCCTTGTCGTAACCATTAGAAATATTACCAGTTACTGATTGAGTAACTAAGAGGTTATTTGATAAAAAGGTTGCAATAAGATTCCAAGGGAGCTTGTGGAATCCCCATCATTGGAAGATTTTAAAAACAGGTTGGACAAACACTTGTCAGTGATAGTCTAGGTTTATTTGGTCCTGCCACAGCTCTCAGAGCTGGTTTTGATGAGTTCTCAAGGTCCCTTCCAGCTCTATATTTCCATGTTTCTATGATTCTATGATATAAATTAAGGCTAGTTTTTTCTTATATCCTTAAATTCTCAATGGTGCATTGAGATTTGCACTTAAAGCAGAGATTAAACCTCTTTGCGGTGTCTGAATAATGTAGTGTTCTTTCCTCAAATTCTCAATATTTATTCTTCTGAGCGAAGAATTAGTTTTCTGGGAAGTTACAAGTAAATCTGCTAATTAGTTTAGGAGTTGGAATTATTTAAAAATGGGACCTATAAGAGCTTGTGTTAATGAGACCGTGTTCAGATCCCTCTGGTAAATTAATTATTGATTTTTTGACAGTGTTGAGCACTGCCTGCAAAGTTCACAAAGTACCTGGCAGGATTGGGCCCCTAATGAGGGCTGGGTAATGATTTCCTTTCAATATGCTATTGATCTAACCAGGGATTTGTAATGTTCTTTCATTCTTTTATGGTCATACATGTTAAATGGCTGTAAAACAACACAAGCACTATATAATTAAGTGTCAGACATGAACATTTTTGAGGGAGCAGAGCAAAAGGGGATGGAGCAGGGGCCCTGTATCTTGAATTGTCAAACTGCAGCATCTTTCATTTTGACTATGCTTGCAAGTTATAGAATACTGAACTCCAGTCTCATACTAAGCATCATTTTTTGTGATGCAGGAGAGATACAATAAACTGAAAAAATGTAGTGGATTTACTAACTTCGTCTTTTTTGGTATTGTATAGTAACTGTTGGAGAATGAGGACTTTTTAATGGTGACCAATGTTTATACAAATGGTAAGAGTAAAGCTATAAGATTGCCTGAATAGGATACTAACTATTAGAGATGTGTAACTAATGACTGGTCAAATCCAAAAAACCCCCTAACTTTGTGGAATTTGATTATTAGTTGACTGGATTTAAATATATTGGTTATTTAGACCTCCTTGGATTTAGAGTCCAAAACTTTAAAAAAAAAATCTTGCCTGAGTACTAGAACACTCATAATGCTATAGTAACATCTAATAATAATAATATGTGCCTCAAATCTGTCAGAACAATTGCCTTGATCATAAAAATCAGAATCTATGAATGTTACAGCAGACCCTCACTTTTCTGATATGATTTATTTTGATTTTTGTTAGTATAACCATGAAATTGCTGTACAGCCTTCTTTTTACGATCAACCTCTCTGGTTCTTCACAATAGATATTCTCTCTCCATCTCTCTCATAGCTTTCCTTGCCTGGTCCATGATTATATTTACTTTTCTGAATATTCTATAGACAGAAAAACAACCTTAGATAATGTTAGAGTAATCTGTAATCCCCTGCCGTTCATTTAAAGCTGTGTGAACATTTCTTCGATTATATGGAAAAATAGGTAAATTTAAAAGTGGTGCCATGGTATTATTTAACACAATTCATGAAGTGCAGCTGAGGATAAAAAACAACTTGAGGCTGGCTTGTAGATGTTACTGATCTACCTTGTGAAATTTTCACGGCTACATGTTTGCTTTCTTTCTTTTTTCTCAGAAATAGCTTCAGTCGTTTTTTGTTTTTACCCCAATTATTAAAGCAGTAAAAGTAGTTGTGACTCTCAGTTTGGCACGATATCATTACCTTGACAGCACTTATAGGGTTCAGTCAATGCCCCCTATTAAGTTGGAAGAATCTGATAGATGGTTGGATGGGAAAGACAGCAGTCAGAATTATTTTACGACATTCATTTGCAACACAATACTATAGATTAATGGCTTTTCAGGAGCTTTAGTTCCTTGTTTCTGCATTAGCATTTTTAAGCCAGAAACACCACAGTATGAAAAGAGGGGAAGGCAGAGGGGTAGGCAGGTTGATTATTTAGCAGAGAGGATTAAAGAACAAATGAAAAGTTCAGTGCCTATATTGTATGATAATGTAGCCAATCAATGCACACTTGTTCTTCCTTTGATCTGCTACTTCACAGAGAATTAAATCCCACTACCTGCTCTGTGGTACAGAGAATTGCCTTGCAGTTCAGCCAATGTGGTTCTGCTGTTCAAGGACAGTAAAGGGGTCAGGCTGCACAGGGGGTACATCACAGTAAAAGAGTCAGGCTGCACAGGACGTATGGCATACAGCTCAGTGCCTCCAGAGTGCATATGTTGAAAGTGACCAAGGCATGAGCAGGGCAAGGGCAAAATATACACTGCTACACAATGTACCCTAGGGGCTACAGCAGCCTCCGCACTGTGAAAGCAGCCATGGAGTAGCTCTGAAATCACTCCATGGAATGAGGAGGACAAGGCCTCTCTGCCTCAGTTCCCCCCTCTGTAAAATTAAGGTAATAATGCTTAGCCAGCTTTGTACAGTGCTTTGGCATCTTTGGGAGAAAATGTGCTCTGATGTCCTTGGGAGACAGTTCTTTTCCATACTATATAGATGTTTCAGGACATTTTTCCATATAGTCATTCGTTTAATTATATCCCATTATTTCTTGTTATGTCTCTTGGCCCTCTCTAAATAATTCTTCTCTCAGCTTGGTATTGGCTCTCATATCACTCTTAGTCAGTCTTCAGCCAAGTTATACATAGTCAGTTCTTGTAAATATTCCACCTCCATCAAATTGCCCTAACCCTTAAACATTTACATTGCTTTTTCCCCTAAACTCAATACCTTGCCATTTATCATTGCTTTTCATAATGGGCCAATTTAAAATCCATGAGACAATGCTAATTTCCAAGCCAATTCAAATTAATTTTTCAAGTATAATTTGAGACATTTTATCCAGTTCCTTATTGATGCCTGATACTGGGCCAAAAGCTGCTCTTCATTACACCATTACAATCCCACTTAAGTCAGCCTCCATTTCAGCAAGCATGGCTATTATCATTATTTCACTCAGTGGTTTCCATTTGCTCACAGTTCTGCTATCTTCTGCATACTTACATTTTTAAAAAAAATCTTACTATTTATTCCATTATTTTACTAGGGATTGTAATGTGATTTACCAGATGATATAATTTCAGGATTGCTCTTTATTTGTCTACTAAAGTTCAGTACCATATTTTCATCCAGCCGTCTGCTGTCTCCAAAGGCCTGATCATTCAAAGCCTTACGCACACGAATCTCATTGAAGTGAATGAAACTATTAATATGTTTGAATTTTAGCATGTGCATGACTTTTTGCTGGATCAGGGCCTAAAACATTTTCATAAATAAATACCATTGGTTAATCTTATAAAGTAATTTCCATGAGCCCCTAGGCTTACGTCATCCAAAATGGCTAATCTGTATATATTAGGTTTCTGCATAATACTTTACCGGATTATAATCAGCAGCTATGGTGACAAGGGACCTGATTTTGACCTTCTTTATCCTGGTATAAATCAGTATTAACTCCATTGAAGTAGACAGTTATACCAGGGGAAAAACAGTGTAAGGAGGATCAGAATCAGGCCCAAAGTCTTCATTACTTCTTAATTATTGATTCTGCACTCTCTCTCTCATGTTGTGAGGCCAATTTATAAAAGCAGTTTAATAGCACAGCCATTTTAGAATCAGCATGATTTTCCCCCCTCCTTCTACATTTATTAACAGCTCCACTTTCTCTCTAGCACTTTCTTTTCCTCTGATATATTTTTAAAATCCTTTCTTATTATTCTCAAACCACGTAGCCAGCATTAACTTGTTCTGCTTTTGAAGAATTATACTGGGAAAGGTCTCTTTCCCTCTCATCCACTAAACATACATTTGGAAAATTCCTTTTGATTTGTTGATGTGCTCTTCAAAAAGTGCCTCCATACTGCATCAGATTGTAGAGTATCATTAAAGTACTTAGTGTTTCCTGAAAGGTGACTTGGTATATCATATTCAGCTATATAAACCCACACTTTTGGGGGTTTGTGACTCATCTGTATGGCATCTCAAACTCACTTCAGCTCGTTCCAATTAGAGTACTTCTTCATTACCATGATAACAACAATACCTAGCTAAAAGAGTGTTCCACTTCTAACAAATTTTTCACATTTCATTGCTTTCTGTCATTCCCAATGTTAAGTCATATATTTTTATGCAATGAACTGCGATATAAAGATGGCCAAAGAGGTTCATACAAAAAAGGGACCAGTTGCATTTTTGCCTGTGCCTGACACAGAACCAAACTTGACTTTTTCTATCAGAGTCAGATTAGTTCAGATGAGGACATTCTCCCACTCCTTCTTCCTGATCTTCACCATGTCCATAGCAAATTTTTCCATAGCCCTCCCATAAGCTCTGAAAGCTTCTCTGCTAGGCCCCCATATACTGCTGAATTCAACTCTGATTACCTGGAGTATGCAATATACCTTGTGAGACAGTCACAAACCGTGAACAAATTAGATTCAGCAGCAACTAAGGCCAAAAGGCTGCTGAGCCCTGTGATACATGAGGTGGTGTTGCAGGGAATGCAGTCAGGAAAAACGTCAGAGAGATATTGTAGGATCACAGGAAGGAAATAAAAGGCTCATTATTTTGTTATAGGGGACAACAGAGGGGAAATGGATTGGTGTAGTATATTACTCAACTGAAGCAGCTATGGTTGCTGGTAAACAAGAGAGACAAAGTTGGAACTTGAGTCATTAATGAAGGTATTTTCTTTAACAAACACCTGCTGTTTAAGATCTTCGATTCCATATATTGTATTATGACACCAATAACAGTACAGCTGGTCAGAAATTTTCTGTCAGGAAATGCTGATTCACAGAAATTGAAATGTTCTGTGAGAACCTGTCAGTTTAGACAAAATTACAACAGAAACCTGACAAGTTTCTGATGGAACTGTCTTTTCCAAGCAGGTGTCTATCAGAAACCTGCCTGGTTTCCTGTGAGCTTGCCCGCCTGGCTCCTCAGCAGCCATTTTGACTAGCTGCTAGAGTATTCTGGCTTCCTGAGTCCTGGCTTCTTAATAGCCTGCCTGGCAGGCACCAGGGAACCAAGAGTCCTAGCTTCCAGTCTCCAGGTTTGTAACTCCTCAGCAATCTGGGTTCCTAGGGTTCCAGGATCCCTCTCTACGGGCTAGGCTACTAGGCAAACCCCTAGCTTCTCTGCAGCACACCTGGCAGGTTCTCAGGGCTCCCAGGATCCATGGCTCTGCAGCAACTTGCCTGGCAGGATGTCATGGAGTCAGGTCTCCAAAGGATCCCCAGTTCTTCAGGGAATGGGGGGCTGGCTTCTGGGTTGCCCTCGTGGTGGGCTGCCTGGTGTGACACTGCTCTCCAAAATGTTTTATGGAAATATGCTTATGAGTGTGAATATAATGTAACTGGAATATGCTTTATGAAAAAGGTCTCTTGTAAGGTATCATTACAAAGCTTATAATCTGCTGAGTGTGTTCATCCTATTTGTATGTAAGTAGCATTCTTGTATCTGAATCTAGGAATATGAAGTATAATTATGAGGTCCTATTGTAATTATTCAAAATGTGGGCTATTAATGGTGGTTTGGAAGCTTGATGACGACAATTGGTTGTAAATTATCTGTTTACTTGCAAACCTTCCTGGGCATAGGCGGTGAGTTCCATAACCCACGTTCGGGCACCAGCAATATTCAGAGCCAGGGCCCACCTACAGCAAAATTTGAGGCCGGTGCAGTCAGAGCTTTCACCCCCCCACCACACCCTCAACCCTTTACCTTAGCCCCGAGCCCCTCCAGCACCCCAAACACCTTATCCCCAGGCCCAGCCAGAGCCCTCACCCTCCACACTCCTACTCTTGCCCTGAGCCTTCTCACGCCCCTCCCACGCTCCAAACCCCTCATCTACAGCCATACCCCACAGCCCTCACTCCTGCACCCTATCCCTCTGCACCCCTCCTGTCCCCAAACTTCCTCCCAGATCCTGCACCCTGCACCCAAATCCCCTGCCCCATCCTAGGGCCTGCACCCCAGACCTCCTCCCTCACCCAAACTCCCTCCCAGAGCCTTGGGCAGGTGGGGGGTGGAGTTTGGGCAGGGGTGAGTTCTGGGCACCACCAAAATTTCTACAAACATCCCACTCCTGTTCCTGGGTGCATGTGGGGCAGTCTTGGAAGAATGAAGGCTGGGGTCTCACAGGACATGTGACCATGTCCATCTTAAACCTGGTGCTTTTCCATTTAGAAGGGTTGGGGGATCCAGAGAGACAAAGGATTCTCGCCTTGGGCCAGAGCTATAAAAGAGGATGGAGCAGGACAAAGGGGTCCAGTCATGAGAGAGCCCCTGCTTTTCACCTAAGAGGCCTGCTGGAACTAACAAGGACTGACTGTCCAGGGGAAAGGATTGGTAATTCCAGCATGCCAGGTGACATTCCCAAGGGGGTCTCTGTGACCGAACCCGTCATACCTGGCTCTTCAGCTGCGGACCTGGGAGCTGGACAGCTGTTCTCTGAAAAGTTGAAAGATTTTATTTTTATTTGTTTTTTCTTACACTGCAGAACAATTTTTTCCCCAAAATCTCAGAATTTTTCACAGAACGTAAAATCCTGTTACTGCTCAGCTCTGATTTTAAACCAATGACTGAGAGACTATTAGCGAGGCAAGGGACATCAAGAAACCTTGGATTGATCATAGGGAGAGGAAGATGAGGGACCCTCAAATAATACAGATAAATACCCAAACTTGTAGTGGACACTAATAAGAAACTCCTGCTCTTCTGTGCCTTACTCTGCTGGTCTTTAAACGCTCAGAAGAAATCAATAACCTCCATATCTATAGCAATGTGCAGTTCAACAGCTAGTCTTTCACTATGTAAAACAAGGAGGGTTTTCCAAGGCTCACAAGGATCCATTACCAAGAATTGTGGCTAGTTAAGAACTTTTCTCAATACTCTGTACACACAATTCACATGATGCATGACCTAACACTTTTGCTGCTAACTATGTATTTATTCAAATGGTCCACATCAATGTAGTGTTAGAGCACCTCACAATCATTAATAAATTTAGCCTCCCAACACCCTACTAAGATACGAGAATATTATCCCCATTTTACTTATGGGAAACTGAGGCAGGGATCATCATGCATCTTCTTCCAGGTCACTTGGGACATGCATCAGTGAGCCAGTTCCGAAATCCTAGTTACGTGCCTTAAGCACAAGATCATCCTTCCTCAATGGATCAGTTCCTTCAGCCATTCATAAATTGCTAGGAAATATCTTTCCCATTATTGCTTACTTAGAATATTTTGAGGAAAATTCAGCCAATCACATTGTATTCCAAGTGACTTCTGACATATTTGAATTCCTCTGGAATTAAACTGCTATTGTGTTATTTGTATTGTGGTAGCATTTGGGAACTCCAGTCATGGATTAAGACCCTGTTTTGCTAGGCACTGCACAAACATAGAACAAAAGGATAGTACTTGTCTCAAGACTACTTAAACTCTTACCCTCAGGGTGGAGTTATTACCAATGTGTTTTTTTTTAATTATTTTTAAAGACAATCCCTAGAAATAATCCTTTCAAGTAAGAATATTTGGAGTGGCCTAATGCCTCCTTATTTAATCACAATCCAGCTGAAAAGTGAGTGCTGAATATTGATCAAGTATTTATTCTAAATGTCGACAATTCCTTTTCTTTTTATCCTGTAGTGTTAAAAGGTTTATAATTTACCATTATTGTTTATGAAATAAAGGCAGAAATTAATGGCTTCCAAGGTTCAGAAAACATTGTGCATATGAACATTATGCTAAAATAAACAATAGTCACTTTTTGTAGGACAATCAGTCTCTAGATCAACTGCACTGGGACTTCATTTTCAAGTTCAGCATAAAGGATTTGTTGGCCCAGCAGGCTCACAAGGCTGAGAAAACATAACATCTAGGGAAGGAAGAGACTTCAGCTGAGCCAAGTCAGTTCAGGATCATTTAATTCAAAATCTCCACATAATTTCCTTCTATTTAAACCATTATTAAGAAATATCCTTCAGCTTATCACATGTGAAGCGTAAGCTTCCCTTGGTATTAACTTTGACACATACAGAGCACTTTGGGGATTATGTTAATTTAAGTGGTAGTACCTGTTAGTGAGCATTTGATTGCAGACAGTGAAAAGGATTTACTCTTGTTATTGATTTGTTGGCAGATATATTGGGTGAAAATCCCCTGGTATTGCTGGTACTGTGCATTCCAAATTTTATTGGATTTGTGAGTCATTTTCCTCTGTGTTTAAACTTGTGATATCTTTCTATTAAAAGAAGTGCCCAGGTGTTAGATGGAAATGTTTGCTGTTATTTTGATGATAGGGAAGCCTCACTTGTTTTTTATTCCCATTCATAAGTTGTTGATTACATTAGTTTGGCTTTAGTCATAGTTATCATTGCATTTAGTAACAGGAAAAGAGGCAGCAAAGCATGAGTACGCTAATAGAAGGTCATAACCAATTGCAGACAAGAGGGGCTAAGAGTAAAATTCACCCAGATAAGGCCTATGCATTATTTAAATGTCACTTAAAGCTTTAAAAAAATGGTTTAAGTAGTCCTCTGCACAGGGGTCAGTTTCACTCTAGATAATTGTTCTATATTCTTGAGACCAAGTTCTGTCTAAACATGAACTTATGTCCGGAAAATTTTGTCATTCAGGATTGTGAAAAACCCTCTGAGCGACATAAGTTTTGCCTGCATAGGCGCTCATGTGCGCAATGCTATGTTGGCGGAAGATGCTCTCCCACCGAGATAGCTACCACTGCTCATTGAGCTGGTTTTATGTAGAAAGGACAACTCTCTCCCATTGGCATAACACAGCTACACGAGCAATCTTACAGCAACACAGCTATATCAGTACAGCTGTGCCACTGTAAGCTTGTAAGTGTAGACTTGGCCTTAGGCAGAAGTTAACGAAGCTGTCCAATATGCACCATTTCAGGAGAGGTCCTATGAATTTTTAATATAATAAAGGAAACTTGAGTTTATATTAAGGACATAAGAACTAGAAACAGATAGACTGAGTGGCTTATTCTTCTCCCGTAATTTCTCATCTCTGTATTAATACTTGTAACTAATGATGATAATACTTACCACTTATATAGCACTGTTCATCCATACATCTCAAAGCACTTGACAAAGGAGGTAAGTATCATTATTTCAGTTTTATAGATTGGGAAACTAAGGGTATGTGTACACTAGAAATGCTACAGCTGGAGTGCTGCAGTTATGTTGTGTAATGTAGACACTACATTGATGGAAGGAGTTCTTCTTTGCTTTAGTAAATCTACCTCTCCGAGAGGCGGCAACTGGGTCAACAGAAGAATTCTTCTATTAACGTAGCAGAGTCTACACTGGAGTTTATGTCAGTGCAATTACATTGCAGAGCATGAAAAAACGCACAGCCCTGAGTGAGGTAGTTAAGCCAACCTAACTTTGTAGTGTAAAACAGCCCTGAGACATAAGAGGTGAAGTGAGTTGCTCAGGATGACACAAGAAGTCATTGATGGAGCCCAAAATAGAATGCAGGTCTCCTGAATCCAAATCCAGTGCCCTTTTCTAGGCCATACTACCTGCCATAGTATCTTATTCACTTTTATAAAATGTGCTAGAAAGATAGAATTCTTTTACCTTGACCTTTTATTTTCCAAACCCAATCCAGCAATCTTTACTTGGATGAATTTCTACAGAAGTACTTTGGAAATTTTGCTTGAATAGGGGAGTGCAGGACCGGGCTTCCAGGGAGGATAAACTTCTCCTCTACAGAGTTTCCTGAAGAATGATCCGTTAAACCTGATCAAAATCTAAAAATTAAAAAAAAATGAAATTAAATCCATACCGTGGGATGTCTAAAGAGATTCATGATGTTCTCTTTATAAATCCTGCAACATACATGCAATTCAGATTATTTTGAAGAGGTGGCATGAATGAGATGACCTGAGATATAACATGATTGCTCCTGCTGAGAGACAATAGTTGAAAACCATTTTTTTCCAATGAAAATAAGAGCTAACAGTGCTATTAATCCATGCTAAATGATGCTATTGGGAAAAACTGTATGAATAATCAATGGAAACAGATTAGTTTTAAGCAATAGAGTGTGTGTGTATGTGTGTGTGAGAGAGAGAGAGAGAGAACAATGACCGTGTCAAAGAATGAAGAGAAATCAAAGCATATATAGTTTAATAAATAACCAGAATTGTTTTAAAACCACACATTTAGAAAAGATTTCCATAAGTAGTCAGTAATTCTTTAAAACATAACTTGTTATAATTGTTATGCTTACTTATTTCCATTAACAGTCACAGATGTTTGTTTCTACCTGGTACTTTTCTAAACCATAGCTTACTCGCATGAAGAAATATGGTCCCTGGCAGATTTCACTTCTCCTTTCCCAATACAATAACAACAAAAGCAAAACAACACGTTTAATAAATTTACCGTGTTACCTTTTGTCCCTCAATCCCCACTATCTCTATAAAGTGGGCTGCACACATTTCTCTTTGTTGCAGATGTATTTGCTTAACTTTTTCTCACTAATTGAAAACACTTCACTTTTGTCAGAATTTCTTTTTACTCCTGTTTATCAACTTGATTTTTTTCTCCCTCTCCCAAACTTACTTCTTTCCAGATGGTTTATATTTTTCCTCAGTCCATCTGCTTATATTGTTTAGTGCTTATTACTACTTAATCATAGGTGCCTTGATTGTCCTCTTACCTGTTTAAACGTAACCTGGATGGTTCAATTGCAGTGTCTCCAACTTTTTTTTAAATACATTCCAATCTTCTGCAGTAGGTTTCCCATATATTGGAGGCTCAAATCAATTTTCCTTCAAGCACTTTGCACTTTCTCGGATCAGTTCTCCTAAAGTAATTTGTCTTGTTTTTATTAGAATTTACCCTTTTGAGTAGCTTGTCATCTTTGTAGCTATGTAGCAATTATGATTTCATTTTCTGTGTACAGCACCTTGGAAGGACTAGAGTCTGTTGTCTACAGGAGCAGCTTCCTTTTTGTGAGACAGACTTAGGCTTCTCTACACTAGAAAATTAGGTCAATTTAACTATGTCAGTGAAAAGTCCTCACCCAGAGAGATATCGTTAAGCTGACTTAAATCCCCATGTAGACAGCGCTAGGTTGATGGAAGAATTCTTCCATCAACCTAACTACTGTGTCTTCGGAAAGTGGATTACCTAGGCTGACAGGAGAACCCCTTACATCAGCGTAGGTAGAATCTACACTAAAATGCTACAGTGGTGCAGCTGTGCTACTGTAAGATTTTAAGTGTAGACAAGCTCTTAGGAAAGTTAATTTAAATTAACTAAAAGCAAGAATTTGAAGTGGATTAGTTACGTTGCATTAAACTCCTGTGTAAACATTCAGATTTAAAGTGGCCTTAAATCAGTTTAGTTTAATTCACTTTGAGGTGAATTAAACTAAAGCCAATTAAGGCCACTTTCATTCTGAGTGTCTACACAGGGATTTAATGCAGTTTAATTAATTAATTTTAAATTTACACCTTCTATTACTTCTCATTACCTTTCCTATCTCTATGTAGATAGGTCCAGATGCAGCATGTAACAGTAGAAAAAAACACTTTTCTTTTTTACCGAGTTTTATGTCCTTCGGTTTCTAATCTAAAATATAAATAATTCACACTCAAACTATAGATTTGTTCTTTGTGTCTGGAAAGATAGAGCTAATTAAAATATTATGGCTAGATTTTAGAAGACCCCTAATATTAGGCTTTTTGGAGCTATTACTTTTCTATGAGGAAATATACAGATCGACAGAACTATATAGGGTGAAGTCCTGGCTTCACTGAAATTTTGCCATTGACTTGAATGAAGCCAGGATTTCACCAGGTAGGTGTGGTATGTGGTGGACATATTGCTCCACATAAGACTATACACAGATGGTAAGATATTTTTACGTATCACTTTATACACAAGTATTTGGTGTAATATTAGCTAAACGCAAGGGTGAGTATTGATTTAGAATTATTATAGCATGCAGGTATATATGCCATGCAGGTATTGTTGACACTTTTTTTCTAGGTATAGTTTAGTACAGTGAAATTCTAGATTGACATATGAAGGGAAATATGAATCTGTACGTTGTAACATTTCATAAATGTGTAAGACAGATAACTAATCCAAGAAGGAACAGTTCTCTGTACCTGCATTCTAAACATGTTTTGTTTCAAATGAGGGTGATACAATAAAAATATGGCAACTTAAAAGCTATGATTGCATTGGAGCCGATCAGTACTTCAGGCAATCTTTAAAATCATGATCTTATCACAGCAAGCTACGTTGTCACCATATTCAAAAGCTTTAATGTGCCCTTCTGAAGCGATCAAGTTAGCAATAATTTTAGGTGAGGGGTAGACAATGAATCTTACAGTCAAAAGCATGCTGAGAAGAATGCAGAGGGACCAGGCATGGCTGACTCAGTTGCAATGGCATCTCGCCTGCCCTGGCAACTCATTCAGCTTGTGCGCCTCTCTTCATGCAGCACCCTGTAGTGTAGTCTGTAGTGAGGATGGGGCATTGGACTTGAAAGTTTACTAGAACATTTTACTATTACATTATTAAAATTGTTTAATTTTGGCTCATGGGCCTTTGCTGAAAGGGGCTTTGACTTACTTTTGCCAAAGCAGTGGAAATTCTTTTAAACTTTTCTTAAACATGCATAATTGAGAAAAAACAGAAAAAATGAAATTATGTGGAATTCAAAAGCAAAGTGCTCCTGCCTTTGTGGAAAGTTCCTCTTTTTTGGAAAAAATCAGAGGAAAAATGTTCTTAAGTGTCTCTGGCTAGTATTACATTTCTTTGGCAGGCAAATCAGAGAGAAAACCTCACAACCTTCAATTCTGGCTCAGTTACTTTTCTTAAAATTATTCCTGCTCTTTGGATAGTCATAGCAAAACACATGAGGGGAAAAGAAAGGATAGAGAAGGAAGAAAAACTACTATGTCACTGATGCTTGCTTTTTCATATGCTACACAGGATAATGTCCATGACTAGTTAGGATGGGCTAGTTAGTCATGGACAGGAATCCGTGATCTTCTAAATCCTGGCTTATTGCCCTAGTCTCGCATGACATCTAGCTGGCATGCTCTGGTTTCCCAATAGTTCTCCCTTCACGGTGAGGCTAGAGTATTCATGCTGTTTGAGCCTGTCATGTTCTTATGGCAACAGTATAAAATGGAAGTTAATACCAAAGCCAGTCAAGCATGGAACCAATTAGAAGACAAAAAGAAAGATTGGGAATAGAATAGAATAGAATAGATTGACTTGACACATACAAAGAAGTTTGCTGAGGGTCCAGCTGGTCAGGTGGTGATGACCTGGCTTCTTCACTAGTTCCGGTTGTTACATAGATATATTGGAGATCCTCCAAAAGTAAAGATATCATCCATTGGATGATGAGAACTAAAAACCAGAGGATCTGAAAATGCGTTTGTGCTTTGCTTTTTAAAATATCCAGAATGGCATGATCAAATTAGAATTGTTTATAAGACTGATTTTATGGTAAATCAATTTATCAAAATGGAATTGTTTTAAATTGCAGTTATGAAACGTATTATTGATAGGTTCTAACAATCCTGTGTTATATGTGTAAGCCCCACGTCCTGAAGCCTTAGAGAAAAGGGATTTCACTACTGTCACCTGTTGGTGAAATGCAAGAAGAGTGGCCCAGAGCTGCTTAAGGACTGCAGATATGCACGGACTCCACTGGTAAAGGAGTTCTCTGCTGGCATTTGTTGGAGAGCAAGGGGAGTTGGCTGTATATAAGTCCTGTCTCATTCACATTTCACTTTTGACACTTTGGGGTATTTTGGTTAAAATACAGGCAGGTTTTGAGGTTTAGGGCTATAAAATGCAATTGGCCTCACTGGGAGATACAAGGACAACACATCACCATCAAATGTGCCTGGGATCACCCTGACTTGCCTGCTTTCAAGTGCCGTTGGGTAAGGGAGCCTGGGCAGAACTAGAGAAGGGGGAGGGAGGCAAAAGGGGTGCTGCCTGGTGCTGAGCACTCTGTTAAGGGGCTTAGGTACGATCGTTCTCTCCCTAAGAGCTGAGCTGAGGCTGCTGAACAGGGCACATTATGTCAGCTTCAAGGTAGTCATAGCAGCGTGGAGGTGATGGACAACACAGAGCAGCAGTGGCGGCAGCTCCAGTTCAGCATAGTGGTGGCAGTGGCAGCAGCTTCTCTGAGGGAACAGAAGGCTCGGGGCAGTGGCTGCACCGTTGCAGGAACAGACTGCGCAGACCAGTAGCAGAGCTAAGCAACTTGGGCTGAAACTACAGAGGGAGCAACAGCCAACCCAAAGGACTCTGCTGTGGCCCCGCCCACTCAGCAATTAAAACTGAATTCACTCCAGCAGGTTTAGGTAGTAGAGCACCCAGAGCAGCGCAGGCAGCCCTGACTTCCTAGAATCCTCAGACTTCTTTAACCCAGGACAATTAACTGTGAGTAGGAGGGCTGGGGAAGAGGAACGTAGCCAGAACATGTTAGCCATTCACAACAACCAACGGAGGGCTTAGTTTGGGACTACTGTTAAGACACAGTAGCTATACCTCATAGAATTGGTTAATTTGTTAACTGCTGATTTCCCAAAGTTATTCTGTTCTTCCTTACCCACCGGTCACTGCCCCAATAAAGTTCTCTTCGTTGTACCCATCAAGGGCACCCAGGTGAGAAACATAGTTTCACAAGTTTCTGGGTGGGGGCTTGAGCCTATGTGAGTTAAGTCTTTAAGGAAACCCCCTAGAAAACTGAACCCTCTTTGCTGCTGACAACACCTTGCAGAAGGGTTACATAAATATATAAACCATGCAAGGAGAATCTTTTTTCCCCTTCTTTCTCTATTTGTCATTTCAATATAATTATATTATATTATAAAATTTTCATTTGCATTTGGGATATCACCACCAGAACTTTTCACCCTATTCAAGCATACTTAAATATGTGCCAGAAGGAAGATATGAAATTGAAAGAAAGCAGGTTTAATTGGCCTAAGTCAGGTCATCAGAGGAAGTGTAATTTCATATAAGCCCTACCAGACTTGGCTAGAGTTGGGTGAATAATCAATAATGGGTAATACATACAATTATTTCACCTTTTTTTTCAGTTCATGATTTATCTGCAAACAAATCCTGATTTTTTCAAATGTATTCATATTTGAAATTATTTTCTGAAAAAAGTGGCTAATTCTGCATATGCATAATATGTGAATATATGAAATTCCAGCTGCTTAGACTAGACAAATAGATCACATAGTATGTTTTTTTCATTGGATAAGTATAAGTCTTAGGTTCAGGTTCCTGGTGTGAACACCTATATTTACAAATTTGAAATTAATTTAAAATTCATACTTTCTATGAACATTCCTGACAGGAAACTTTTTTGCTGGAAGATTTCCAGAAAGCAGGCTCAAAAGGGACCTGACCACAGTGAAAACTGTTTACAAAAATCAAAAGAGTATTCTTAGGAATTGTTTTGTGATACTCATCGTGCTTGAGGCCTAGAAGAGCAAAACCGTCAGAAAGGTGCACAAATAGTTATTCGACACATGTTGATATAAACAGCACTGATGACAGATGACACGAAAGAATATTGACAGATTACACAACAGAAATTTGTATTGTTTCCAATTTATTAAAAATCTGCTGCTGTTTTGTTTTGTTTTTTAAAGTGATACTGTTTGCAGCAGTTTACTCATGGAAATGGATGCAATTATGCTGACTCAGTTGACTCCGCTCATTAAGCCACAAATGAATTAATGTATGTAGAGGGGAAAATACATTAATGTATGTATTCTGGGGAAAAAATCAAGAGGCAGATGATAGAGTAGGGAAGAGAGCTCAGCAGCTGACTGCCAGCTGAGATAGTGATGAAGTTATTCAGGTCACAAGGTCTTTTTCATTTCTCATTTTCATATTTCAGAGGATTGGGTGGATAGCAAGTTTCCACTAGCAAAAAGTAATAAAACAGAGCTTTCTGCCTTCAAGAGTTGAGATTTGCTGAGTGAAGTTTTCAGCCATTCTGCAATTCTAATTATCTCAGACTTGTAGATAGTTTGGTAGCGTAAAGTATATTTCTTACTGAACGAAGATCCTATTATGCTAGATTCCTTACAAAGCATAAGCAGCTGTGGATTTTGATTCTGATTCAGAAAGAAGAATTTGAGTCTGAGACTAAGTAACCTTTTTGCCACAATGTGGGTGGCTCTCAAAGATATTCCACAAGCTTCCTGTATTCAGAAGACATGTTTGGTGGGAAATCAACATTGATTCACCTATAATTGAAGTTGTATCATAGATACTTGAAGGATTTCTGCATGAAAGTATTAAACTGCTGCTAGGAATACTCCAGCCCACCTAAAAAGAATGCAAAAAATCAGAAAACTGTCTTGAAGCTAATTGATACAGAGGGCAATAAAATGTAGCAAATGTGCTTCTCTTGGGTATTTTTGTATAATACATGGAAGATAAGTTATTGAAAATACAGATCTTTAGTGAAAAGAACATATCATATAAAATAAAAAAGATATACTGGACAATTATGACAATGAAATGAATATAAGTATACCCAGATGAAAAAAATCTTAGAAGATGCTCCTCCTATTTCAGCTTGTATAAAAAATTGTATAACATATAAGGTGAGAAATATAATATAATTTAATTATATAATTAAAGAGTGTCTCATAATGCACGCACTGCAACATCGTTGTACTTAGAGCTGGTCAGACATTTTCTGACTGAATATTTTTCTGTTTTGCCAAAATATTTTGATTTTGATAACATCACAACTTCCGTTTGGACCATTTTTGAACAAAAAAATTAAGATTTTCTGTTTGAAAATTTCTTTTCATTTCAATTTTTAAAATGTCATATAACAATACAATATAAAAGTTGAAATCAGAGCAAATCATTTCAGTTTTAACAAAATGAAACACTTTGATAGATCAGCAAAAACTATGAGGAGTCCTTGTGGCACTTTAGAGACTAACAAATTTATTTGGGCATAAACTTTCATGGGCTAAAACCCACTTCATCAGATGTATGGAGTGGAATATACTGTAGGGAGGTATAAATACACAGCGTATGAAAATATGGGAGTTGCCTTACCAAGTTGGGTAGATCAGAAACAGTTTTTTCACAACTGCATTTTACATGAAATTTGAAATATTTTTGTTTTTATTGTGTTTCATGTGGAAATTTTGAAATCATGGAATTTCCCACAGAACAGAATATCTAGTTCCTTCATAGCTCTAGATGTATTTGCAACTTTAACTTTCTCACTGTTTGCTGACATAACATATTCTTAACATCATTTTCTTGATGGAATAAAAGAACGGACAAAAAACAATTAAAATGAGTGTCTAAAGTTAGACTGCTAGGTGGCTAGAGTGGGATTTTCAAAAGTACTTAGTGATTTAGGAGCAAATGAATGTCAGTGGGACTTGTGCTCCTACATTATTTAGGCAATTTTCTAAATCTAATGCTTAGACAAATGCCTTCATTTTCAAATGAGCTCCCAATAGCCCCCCACTGACTTCAGTTGTGGCCACAATCTTTACACTATATAGTTATCAAAGTACCAGAATAAACAAGCTATCACTGTATATAGCTAATTGTATCAAAAATACAGTAAATATAATATTGACTGTTTGAGAGGGGATAACATGCACAAACTTTATATATATGTTTCCCCCAGAGATATCATTCCATTGTGTAGTCTTTCCTCTATGTCTTGTTTATTTATAATAATATAGATTGAGAAGAAGAAAGCTATTTCATCTTTTGCAATTTATAATAGTGTAATTTAAAAATAAGCAGAAACAGAAATGACCTACAGTATTCTTAAAGGAATTATTCTGCAGTTTGCAAATGACTGTTTGCTTTGTTTACTGTTGTTAAAAACACATTATGTGCAACAATCTTAAGCAGTCTTAGGTAGTGAAATCAGGTGAGTTCCTGTTGCTTTCCAGACTGTTAAATTACAGGAGAGTTCAAGTGTAATATCTGATGATGTAGGCAAGTTTTTCTTGTGCTTTCTACGCTGAAGAATTATTAGATAAATGGAAGTGTCTGACATGCAAATTCTTTGCTGGAACTGCAAATGAATTGTGACCTATTTACCAAATAGAGGTGATCATCACAATATTGACAGTATGTGCAGCTCTGAGGCTATGATAATTAAACAGCATTATGCCTTAGGCATCCAGCCAAAACTTCAGGGCCTGATTTGAAAAAAAAAAAAAAAGGTAGATCATTCCATATTTTTGAATTCCCTTTTGTATAATTTTATGCATTGGCACCTTTAAAATCTACTTAGATTTGTATTTTATTTATTTATGTCCATTCACTTTCAGCAATGGTAGCTTTAATTTCATTGGATAATACTGGTCCTTCTATTATTTCTAACTTAGCACTGGCATTTCTCTAGAACCTGTGCAATGATTGTTGGTTTGGATCAGTTTAATAGGGAATGGAATGTTCTTGCCATCATCTGGCTTGTTCTTTATGTGTTTTCAGCATCTGTCCGTGGAAGTCCCTGATGGGCATCACCTGTGGAGGCCTGGTTCTTCCTCAGAGGTCTTACCATGCAATTGTACTGAGCACACTAGTGCATGGAGCGGAGACTTGACAATGACAGTGGCTAACAAAATGACATTGGAGGCCACTCATTACAGATGGCTGAGGAAGATATTACACATTTCATGGTAAGACAAAACAACTAGTATGAGAGTAAAGGGAGCTGACAAAGCAGGACATGTTAGAAAATATCATCAAAGAAAGAAGGCTCATGTGGTTGAGACATGTGCATAGAATATGGGAGACATGCTAAGCAAGCATTGAATTGGGTACCCAAGGAAAAAAGGGAAAAGTAAGGAAGGCTAAAGAAGAACTGCCAGAGGACAGTGACAGAGGATATTGAATGTGCTGATATCACCTCAGAAGAAGTTCCACAACTAGTGAGCAACGGTAATAGATGTCAGCAGCACAGGAGGAACTAAAGTATAAGTTATGTTTCACTTTGTGCATTTTCAAGTGTGTCAGTTTGTAAAACCAGGGTAGAAAGCCAAAAAGGTTCAGTGGACTGTATTCTAAAGACACAGTTAAATATTAAACCTTAAATTACTATAATCTCAATGCATATTTGCCTATGGCTTTACAATCTTCATCTTCAGTTTCAAATTAATTTAATTTTAATAGAAAAGTGATGTATACATGAAAGTAGTTTTAAATATTTTTTATGTTGATCTGATTAGACTCTAGCTGGATGTCCTAGAAAGACAGGAACTAGGAAAAATACATATACACAGTTAAGTCATCCATGAAATTTTTGTGGAGAAACTTTCTGTACCTTTTCATAGACCTGAGCAAATAATTCATGATCAACAATTTATTTGATTAATTCAGCCTTTTTTCTGCACACAGAATATTCATGAGCATATAGTGATTTTCCTAGATTTATTCATTATCTAAACTTATCCATTCTTTAAATTATTTAATCTGTAGACTGATCTCAAGTCATGCTGTTTTGCTTAGTTGTAATTTGTCAGATAAATCACTTTTATTTTTCCTGCTCACTGGTTGGGGGACTATGCAAGAATTTCTGGTGCAAATACTGAAACTGGCTTTCTGTGAATATACCAGGAAACAATATCACTCAAATGTTTGCAAAAGGCAAGCACAAAATGAGTGCAAATTTAGGCTTAAGAAAATTCATTAAAAGATATGAATAAACACTTGTGAAAAATTATATCATTAATCACCCAGCATCAGTCATGCATAATTATATATCACTTTATCATAAAGATGCAAGGTGGGTGATGTAATGCTTTTTATTGGACCAACTTCTGTTGGTGAAAGAGACGAGCTTTCAAGCTGCAGAGAGAGCTCTTCTTTAGGTCTTCTTATCACACGACTTAAATCATTTACTGCCTGTGTTCTACAATGTGATTTCCCTTTTAATTCTGTATGGGATGACAATCTCCAAACCTGCAGCTGTTTAAGCCAATGATACTTAGACATTTTAAAGTATATTATCATCTAAATCCTATCCATGCCTACGTGATGCGTAAAGAAAGAGAAGATAATATAATACAGCAGAGTCAGGGCACAAGCAGCAGCATGTGTGAAATGGACCTGTAGATGATATCCTGTTATGACATACACCAGGGCAATGGGAAATGTGGTTTCAGGGTAAGGTGTTATGGTTTGCCGAAAATCTGGTGAGCACTTTTGCTGTAATTCATAATAATCTCGGGCTTCAGTTCAAGAAAACTTGATCCAGAACAATACTGACAAGTCTTCCTAAGTCTGAATGAAGTAAATGGGAATTAACCATAAACTTAAAGTTTAGATTTCCTGAATTGGACCCTCAGTGTGGTGCCATTAGCACTTTTTGCTCTGCTCTCACCAACAGAAGATAGTTCACCCACCTTGTCTCTCCGCTCCTGAAGACAGATGCAGTTAAGAACATTTGTGGAGTGTTAGGAGCTGGATTTCTCTCTCAGTGCACATATTTTGTCGGCTTATTTGAATAGACGCGACTGCTTGGACTGCACAGGTTTTCTTTCATCCTACCAGGTTTGGGCTCTCTAATACTTCATACAATGTGAAATGTGCAGTAGTTCTTAAATCACACTTGCATTAGAATTACCCTAACTATTGTGAATAAGACTTTTTCATTAAGATATGCTTTCCAGGTACTTCAGTGAACTCACCGTCTCTAGAAAAATTTAGAACAGGAAGGATTTCATTCTGCCATATTGATTGCTAGCTCTATCTGATTTAGACATATGTTTTTGTTTGTTTACTTTTTTGTTGAAGGACAGATTATTTAAGTTCAGGTAGATATGACAGCTGGATAGCTGGTTCAAAGCTGGCTTGCTGGAGCAAAACAATGTCCTCAGTATAACTGTACAGAAAAGTTATAGTCATGAATAAATGCAGACATCTTTTGAGATGCATATAGACACCAAGATAGAACTTAGATAATTGTCCTTATTTCAAAGATGTTATAACACAAGACTTGCACAGAAGATGCTGATGCAAGACTTGGGTACCATTTAAGTGCCTTGTGTTGGCCCTCTGCACCGTACTGAATTTTATCCATAATAAGCTGTTTACTTAATAGCTGCCCCTTAAAGATTTGGGAAGCTTTTAGTAAATGGATTTAATAATCTTTCCAATAATCTTTTCTAACATATGCACTTGTGGAATATACCATGATATCCATTTTAATACCATTCTATACCACTGTAATATCCATTTTAAGGTCCACAAACTTAACCCATTATTGATTTTCCTGTATATCTTACTGTTACATTCTGGCAGAGTTGTGGAGGTAGAATGTCTTTAGTAGTTTAATGGGAACTCAGTTTTATTACCCTTATGAACTTTCATTATGTTATGAACAGTACTACTATAGTAGGGTAAGTTACTTATTTCTGATGCAGAAGGTGAATAGTGATATCCTGATGGTAATAGAGTCTGCAAGGGTTCCTGGAATATAGGGTTACACTTAATGCTCATATTACCTATAAATGGCAACACTGCCACCGAATTCTGATCTCATTGACAATGGTCTGAATCAGGAGTAACCTCATGGAGTTACTCTAGATTATGGGTAGGCAACCTATGGCACGGATGCCGAAGGCGGCAAGCAAGCCGATTTTCAGTGGCACTCATACCGTCCAGATCCTGGCCACCGGTCCAGGGGGCTCTGCATTTTAATTTAATTTTAAATGAAGCTTCTTAAACATTTAAAAAACCTTATTTACTTTACATACAACAATAGTTTAATTATATATTATAGACATAGAAAGAGACCTTCTAAAAAACATTAAAATGTATTACCAGCATGCGAAACCTTAAATCAGCGTGAATAAATGAAGACTCGGCACGGCACTTCTGAAAGGTTGCTGACCCCTGCTCTAGATTCAAACTCTTGCCATTGAGACAGAATCCAGAATCTGGCCCAGTGAAGAGTTTGTATTTTTTTACAGGTTACATCATACAATGGAAAGTGATGCAAATTCAGTTTTGGGGTATGAAGGATGGGGTGTCAGAAGTTAACTCCATGTTTTTGGAGTTAAAATGTCAGGTATAAAAAGTTTAAAATATAGCTGTTTCTCACTTACTTTGATCTCTTACCGGGACATGTTGATGTCATCATTATTTGCATCTTCAATACATGTTCCCATTTTATTGCATCTCTTAGGGAACAGGGTGTGATAGGCATGAGAGAAGGGGATCACTACACCTATACTGTTTTGTTAGCGTGGCAATAGCCTCCAGAATAAACTGCGCTGAGCAAAGGAAATTGTTTCTTTCCTGGAATCTGAATGAGAATATAGAATTTGGATAGAAATCAGGTTTTACCATAAGAATTTTAACTTGATGATTGAAATTTATTTTATTAGATTTTATTCTAAGAATATTAGTCCTACTTATAAATAATTGAAGCTAATAGCTGACTTGGAAAACAGTTTTCGAAATCAACTCATATGTTTAATGCACCATGCAATATTAGTTAATGTTGCTGCAAATTACACAGATGCACAGGTTAGAAATATGAGGCCAGATTCTCTGATGTAGTGCAACCTTATTGCACTAGATTGGTGGCACCATCTGATCTTACAGCTGTCTTAATGGAGTCGAGAGGTTCATCCCAGTGTACAGGTAATCTTCTTGTGGTGTGGAGTAGACAAGGGCCTCTTACGTTACTCCCCTATTTGCTCCTGGTGTAAGAGGGGAAAGGGTGCACCCCTGTTCCATGCTGATTCTCATCTGAGTTTTAAGCCTGTTGATATCGGGCTGCTCTAACCTGGCACATGGGGAGACGTGCTCAGAACAGCAGCAGGATCAGGGAGTGCAGATGTGCACTTTAAGGGTATATCTACAATGCAGCTGGGAGTAAGCCTCCCAGCCTGGGGTGACAAGTGTATGTTTGCAGGGCTCACACTAATGCTCTACAAATAGTTGTGTGGACAGTGCAGCACTGGCTGGGGCTTGGACTAACCACCCAGGCTTGGAGCCAGGGGCTCAGGTGGTTAGCCTGAGCTTCTGTTGGTGCCACAATATCCACACAGCTACTTTTAGCATGCTGGCGTGAACCCCACTAGCATGATATGAGTCTGTCTACCTAGAATGGGAAACTCATTTCCAGTTGTATTGTATATATTTTCACAAGACACCTTCGCATGTTACCATTTCATCTGTGTTCTGTGTAGTTCAGTTGCACCCAGAGACCTGATGCATGATTTCTAATTTTTCTGGTTGGCTTTCTCTTAAAAAGATGCCCCTCCTGCTAATATATGTCATGCCCTATAGATAAATCAGCAAAGGCACACATGCAGCTGTTCTGGATGCACTGGATTTTACAGGTGTCCAATTTTGGAGGGTACTGGCCATATTTGTGCTTTTGGCAGAGAAGGAAAAGACAGAGTGAGAGAGAAGCCCATCAGCATTCAAGATAACTACAGTCCTCCCTGAATCAGCATCACTCCCCTTTTGCTCACTAAATTATGACTGGACATCTTACTTTTGTCCCTAGCTCTGATGTGTGAGGACGATATCATGTTAGAATTAAATGAGAGTTGTGGCATTACTCGATGCAAGTTTTATTCTCAACAGTTGTTGGTGCTACAATACTTTTTGGACTTGGCCTCTTGATAGTTCATTTAGTGTGAAATTTACCGTATGCAGATGGCTGAAGAAGAATGTAGGTAATGCAAAGCCCTTAAGCTGGGCCTCTGCACAGGGGCCATCCTCTGTGAATGGGAACAGAGAGACAGTGAACCATAGGATTGTTCAGGCTGATATGCTGTGGACTGAAAGCATTCTGTACCCTCTTCCAGTATGTGCACTTTGGGGGATTTGTGAGCATTGAGCACAACTGGTCTTTCTGTCAAGATCAAAGGGGCCTTGCTATTTTATGGGATTTTCTCTTTTGCTGAACAATACCCCTGCAATAGGAAACATAGCAGTGACAGAAATGGTAGCATGCCCCTCTAACATGGATCGCATTGATTTTTCCACTTTTCCAATGTTTCATAACATTTTAGGAAAATTAAATATGTTTGGAAAAATTCACATGCACCAGAGAAGGTATGTTTAGCCTCTGCAGCTCTCTAATCTTGACAGAAAAATTTTGTGAGGTCTGGGCCTTTTTTAACCAAGTATATTGAAGCTGAAGGGTACAACAGTAACTGCTGGGAGCCATAATGTGCCGCACTTCAATCTGGTCTAGACAGACCTCTGGCTGATACAATATGGAGCATCTCACTGAACCACGTGTTAGTTGGAAACTTACGTCATAGGCAAAGTGTAACAAAGAGGCAGTGGTACTCCTGAAAGAGCTACCCAAGTGCATAAACAATGAGGAGTCCTTATGGCACTTTAGAGACTAACAAATTTATTTGGGCATAAGCTTTTGTGGGATATTACATTACACTAATAAATTAATACCAACAGGATCTTATAAGAGGGACAAGGCAAAACACCACGTTTATTGCAAATGCAACAGACAGTTGTTACATTCATTCATTCACACAAACACACTCACACAGGTTCTGCATTAATCAGTTATAGTTTCCAGCCTGGAAGTTGCTCGTGACAGAATACTGGCCAGGTATCCTGTCTACGAGAGTGGAGCCGAGTCTGTGCCAGATGCGCACCTGATGCTCCTGGAGGGTGATAGCAGAACCAAAGACTCAAAGTTCTTAGTCTTTAGAGTCCATTTTTATAGGGATTTATTCCTATGTCAGTCTATGGGAATTGCTTCATCCTGCTGTTGCTGAATCAATCAGCAGGTTGCACATTTCTGATGGCTCCGTGGTCTACACTGCGACTTTAAATCGGTTTAATGGCCGATATACCGATTTAACGCTGTATCCGTTCACACGACGTCGTCATTAATATCGAGTTAAACGGCTCCTTAAATCGATTTCGGAACTCCTTCCCAAACGAGAGGAGTAGCGCTAAATTCGATAGTTGTATCGGATTAGGTTCATGGACGGAAATCGAGCGTTATTAGCCTCCGGGCGGCTCCCAGAGTGCAGCACTGACCGCTTCTGGACAGCAATCTGAACTCGCGAGAGTGGCAGGTAAACAGGGAAAAGCCCGGCGACATTTTGAATTACATTTCCTGCTTGCCCAGCGTGGAGCTCTGATCAACGCACGGCTGGCGATGCAGTTTGAAATCGAAAAAGAGCTCCAGCATAGACCGTACGGGAGATAGTAGGGCTGATCGCTGTATGGGAGACAAATCTGTTGTATCCAGCTCCGTTACAGAACACGAAATGCCAAAGCGTTTGAATAAAAAACTCGCAGGATACACAGCGCTGTGTGACAAGTGTAACGGAAGCCAGAGACTAAATGACGCTCATGAAGGGGAGGGGGTACTGAGACTCCAGCCATCCCACAGTCCACAGCAGTCTCTGAAAATTATTTGCATTCTTGGCTGAGCTCCAATGGCTGTAGGTTCAAACACAGTGTCTGTGCGTGGTTTCAGGGAACAGCTCCCTCAGTTTATTTCCCCCATCCACCACGTGAAAAAAAAAAAAGGGAAAGATTGCTGTGCTATGGGTTTGCTCAATGCACGCCGCGAAAAGGCGCCAAAGGTTGTCTGCTGCTCACAAAGGGAGGGGTAGGCTGACCCAGCACCACCGGCATGTTTCTGCCCCATCAGGCACTTGTGCTCTTAACACGAAGGGGAACTATGGATAGCTGAGGAACGCTACCCCACAGTGCACCGCTCCTGAAATCGATGGTAGCTTTGGACCATGGATGCAAACAATCGATTTCGGGATCCCACTGTGGACGCGCTAAACCGATTTTATTAGATCTGTTTTGTAATATCGGTTTAAGCTAATTCGAAATAATCGTGCAGTGTAGACGTACCTTCAGATGTTTGTTTTTTCTCATCCTTTGAGATGGTGGGGTGGATTCCAGTTTGCCCTCCGGGGGTCATCTGATTGTTCCCAGTTGACGCCTTCTTCGGCCGATAGATATTGCATTCCTAGGCTGGTGCCTCCCTGATCATTCATGTAAACCAAGCATTCATTCACATACATTCCTTCTTTTAATCACATTTATTTTACTGTCTCCACCACTTTTAGGGTGTTACTAATTTATTTGAGACTCCCTGCCTTTTGATTACAGAGCATGCTTAGAGTACAGAGTCAATTGACTGTTTGCAAGTTTTACATAGCGATAAAGTATCTTTCTGAGAACAGATTCAATCAATAGCTTAAAAGTTTTACACAGACAGTAGCTTGTAAATTAACAATAAATCCAAGAGATCTTTTACTTGGTAATGCTGTGAGATTTAAATTATGGATTACAGTTATGGGGGAGCAATTATGGGGAATCACTTTCATTTCTAATATAAACCTTCTTTAATATACCTACAATAACCCACTTCATCGGATGCATTTTTTGTCATTGAAAATAAAAATATTTTGGACTGCCAACTAACCTCCTTTTTACCTGATGGAAACATAGTTTTGACCAAACTTTTCAAACATGAGCATGTTTATTAAGCACCTAAATCCACAGGAAAAATTGAAGTAAAAACATTACTGAATTGCAAAAATTGCTTTTTACAGCGGAATATTTCAAGTGAAAATGGGCATTAAATTGCAAAACAGTACTTGAATATAGCCAGAGATTTGCCACTTTATACTGTGGTACAAACTTTTTGTTTCAAATGTAATTAAAGAATCTACAGGGAAATGATCCTTCACTGCATCTTCATCCACTGCTTTTATTTGTAATTTTCCTTTTTTCCCCCATGATTGAGTCTCACTTTATAGCACTGATGTTCCTCCATACTCAGAATCTTTTTCTCCCTGTTTCTTTTTGACTGATCTGATTTTCTGCTGTGTAGATGAAACAAACTAAAACCTTCCCAAAAGCATTACAACATGCTGCTTCATTTTCGTTTTAATGTAGAGGTGCCCTTCACTTTTTCTCTTTTACTCTGAGCATATGTAGAGGAAAATAGTTCACTTAAAGTATTTTGTGTGGGGGGGGATGGTGGGTTCTGAGAGAGGAGAATAAAAGTCTGTGTGAATTTTCCCTTTTTTCTTTGATTTAGTTCTGTCAGATCAAATAAAAAAGTATGTTTCCAAGACAAATTCTTGCTTCCCTCATACTTTTTCTTCTGTCTCTACTATCTGTGCTCTTTCAAGACTCCCCATTGCTCACCTTTTTCTTTTCCTTTGTCTCATACACTTTTTCTGGGGAGGGCCCATTTGTAAGTGCACATTGAAATCTCTTCCTGTTCTTCCGCTCTGTTTCTCAGGTCCTTTTTAGGAGAAACCAAATCATTTCAGGCAGAGTATGTGTAGCTATTGTACCCTTTGCACCCTACACAATTCTGCTTTATCCTTGTGCCCTTTTGGTCTGAATTCCTTGTCATGGGATCAAACTGCATTTTTGTGCCTATGAGGAAAATAAACTGTGTGGGCCAAATTCCTCACTGAAATGAAATCATGGTGAAAATCCATTGACTTCAGTGATGGGTGTGTGTGCGCTTTTATGCTGAAACTGGAATGAATATACAACAGAGAATACATAGTGCAATGGATATCATTAATTGACTCTGTAAACCGTTCTTAAGGATTCTTAACTGGCATTACTGTTATTCGGGCATGTACCAGTATATTACTTGAAATGCTTTTATATGGATTATGTGCTTCCCAAGCAGTTGGTCACAATGTCCAGAGTGGGAAGCTGAGCCCACGCTGCAGGACAGGCCTCACCGCTGCAATGAGAATGCAGGGTTGACTCACTCACTCTCCAATCCTCACCTCCCGAAGGCCTCCCAAGCTGCAATGGGAGCAGGGTTGGGGGAGCCAAATGGGAGGGCTTTAGGGCTGGGCTGGGAATGGTAGCAGTCGCAGGAGAAGCCTGGGATTGTGTGGCTAGGAGGGGGATCTGTGTTCTTTTAGAGTCTTTTTCAGTTCAGCCCACCAGACATAAAAGGAACTTTGAGAGGCTAATTTTCTCCCAGAACAGAGACTGCCTGAAGCGCTGTTTTGTGTTTTCATTTTGCTGTAGCCCGTCCTCCACTGTCACTTAAAGGAGTAATGACTTCAAATTATATGCGTGTTAGCAGGAGCCCTATTAGAGTTCACTATCCACACGAGGGGGCTAGGGTGGGAGAGTAAGAGTAAGGGGGCTGAATTTATTTAAAATTAAAAAAAATAACAGAGTAGTTTATAAACACACACACACACACACACACACACACATATATATAAAAATAAAATAATTCCCCTCTCCCCCCTATGGGTGGTATGTGTCTTCCTCAACCTGGGTCCTCTGACCAGAGGCCTGGGAGTTTGAGGGTTCTGCGCAGTATCTTAGCGGTTCCTAGCACTGCACTCTCTGGACAGAGAGCTCTGATGTTGTTCTGGGATCTGTTGGACCACTCACCAGCTTAGGAGTCACAGCCCGAGGTCCTACCACCACTGGGACCACTTTGGATAGCGACTGGAAGCGTAGTGTTAAAGAGCGCTGCCTTTGATACGGGAGACGCCCTTTGATACGAGAGACGGGGTTTCAAATCCTGGTTGGTACCCAACTTTCCAGTAGGGGTCCTTGGGCAAAGACCCCCTAACTGCTTCAGCTGCTACCTCAAAAATATGAGAGTGACACGAACTAGGAGAGTCATGCCGGCTCGGACGTCGCCCGGATTAACAAGGCCGCGCCAGAATGTTGAGGAACCAGGACAATCGACGATAAGTGGGCTACTGGAACAAACCATTCATGGACGAGACAAGAGAACCTGGAAAATATTATATAATATATAACAGTGGGTCCGCAACACAAGACAAACATGCAGTAGGTGGGTCACCTTAGTAAAAAATATGGCCAACATTGATAAGTACATGATTTTTGTTCATGTTCTTTGTACAGCTAAGATACATCCTTTTCAGGAGCTGATATCAGAAGTCACAAGATCTTAAACAAGTAAAACTTAAATTGAAATCTAACATATTCCTTCTGTCTTCTGTGCTTTGTCAGTTTGTGAAATTCCTATAAGTCATCAGACTCCTTTGTTTTGATGAAGTAAGCAGGATTTTATAGTGCATTCCATACATGAGAATACAGGCAAGTGCAAGGGTGTAACACTTCAGCTCCATAAATGAAATATTCTCAATGACCTATTTACTAAATAATAACTATGCTACGTTGGCACTCCTTATATTCTCCATTGTGTAAAAGCTCACAAGCCCCAGAAAGAAAAAAAAATCCTTCGTTTCTTATTCATTAGATCACCCTTTTCTTACCTTTCATCTGAAGAAAAAAAATCAAACAACATTCTATAAGTCTTATGAGGCAAGGATTCCTCTGTTCCTCTTTAGCAAATGCTAAGAGTTTATAAAGCTCAGCATAAAACAGCAACAAGTTAATATTAAATGATTAATGTGTATTTCCAGAACTACATAACTTTCTCCTGAAGTGAGAAAACTGATTTCATTTCCAAAAAGAAACCCTCTAATATCAAAAACCCTCTAATATCAAATTATTTTGATTCTTTAAACATGACAAAGAAATTTAAAACTATCTCCCTTAGTGTAAGTCTAAAGTGATGAAATTTTGGTTTTATTAAATCTGGATGGTAAAATTGCCATAGCAGATTTCTCTATTTCCGTAAAATTCCTAGCAATAATTGTTAATATTGAGCCTAAAAGTGTCCATTTTTAACTGCCTTTCTGCTACATGTAAGGTTCTACTCTTCTGATTTAGATATTCAGCTGAATACGTATAAACACAAAAATATCCCCTAGAGAGGTTCGTCTGAAGTGTGCTCTAGACTATATATATTTTGAAAACGTGCACTACACTTTTGAAGCTGACTTCCCTTTACGGAGGTGTACAGTCTAGGAGATAGGTGTTCAAAGAGTATTGAAATTTGTTCAGGTATTCATTTTTCTTCTACTTTTCCAGTACAGTATCTGAATAATATGCTGAGGAACTGAATATTTGAGACTACATTTTATTATACACAGTAAGATGTTTTACTACTAAGTAACCTTAGTATGTGAAGATATTCAAATTAAGAGTTAATTGCCCATCTAATTTTTAAAAGGAATGATAAAACCATATTATGGTTACATTCATCAACATTTTCTGGGGATTGACATGGATAAACTCATTTTGTCTGATTTTGACCCCACAGTGTAGGTTTTGAAAACCCATTTGTAACATTATTGGGTTCACATTTTTCTTAATGAGACCAGTATAGGGGGAACAGAGAAAGAAACCAAAACAGAAGGCCAGATCCTTAGCTGGTGTAAATCAGCATAGTTCTGTGGAAATCAATGGGACGACTTGATTTACATAAGCTGAGGCTCTGGCTCAGAGAGACTGTTACAAAAAAATCTGAAATTGAGAAAAATAACTCTGGTATAAAGTTTGTTAAGAATTCTTACATATGAATTCTATTTTAGAGGGCATCCATTTGTGTGAGCCTTGCCTTGCCTTATAGGGGATTCTTTTGTCACTAGTACAAAACACTGGCTCTTCTTTAGACAGAGAAACCGTTTAAAAATTGAGTCACCTTTGGAATAGAAAAATGGATTCTTGTTCTGAGGGACAATAGTTGGTAAACTTGAAGAGATTTTGCAGACCCATATAAGAGATAACAAAATCTCAAACATTTTGAGGTGCAGCCATCCCTCACTAAAATGTTTGATCTATAGAGTTTTTTCCACATCCATCTTTTAGCCGGCAACACCTCCTCTTTAAAGATTTTTATGGAAACTTCAGGTTGTTTTCAGTTTCCAGATGTCAGTTGTCTCAACAAACTTTCAGTTACAGCTAAGTTTTAGATTTAGATTCTCAGGCCTCAATTCTCAATTACTCAGTTCCTGTGCTTGGGGCAGGGATGGAGAGCGGGGAGGCAAAGATGCTTTAAAGCTTTTGTGCTAAGAGAGTGAAATCCTGGTTCCATCGATGCAAAACTCCCATTGGCTTCATCAGAGGTATTTCACCACCTATATTCTGGGGAAACTGTGGTGCTATAAGGCTGCTCCAACTTATGCTGTTTACTATGCCTCCCTATGGGCTCTGGAAAGCAGTACATAGTACAGAGCCATATCCTCTGCCTGCCCCCAGCCAAACTCTGACAGGGTTGTGTAGAGCCGTTATACTGTTTGGGAAGGTTCCTTACAAATGAGACATCCTCAAGAGGCTGTTTTTGACCCCCTTAAGACATTTCCAGAATGGGGGAAAAGGAACCTCACTGTAACTGAGAATCAGGCCCCCAGTTTTTATTTTGGTACATAATCGCTCATCTTCGTGATAATTTTGTGGTGTTTCCAGCCATTATCATTTATCAGTCATTGACTTTAGGGCTTAATCAGCTATCTATATGTAGATCTTATCTGATAACAATAGACAGACCTCAGAAGGTTCAGCTGAAATAAGCATGCACAAGTTCTCATGCTTTCCCACACAGATCTGGAAAGCATCCCCAAAATTTTACAAGAATCAGTTTTCTATAAGATTCCCAGTACTTCTCGGTTTGGGTCAGACCAGAAATATTTTGAAACGTTCGTAAATGTCAGAAAGTGACTTTGATTTTAGGTTTTGGATGAAAGTTTGCATCTATTTTTATTTTATCCAAACCACTTTGCTCACCTTTTACAGTTATCCATCCTGGTCATTGTAGCACAGCTACACCGACAGTGTGATTTGACACAATTCCTAGAAGTACTGCTCCTGAAAGAAATACTTCCCAGAATGATGTTATAACATTAGGCAATCAATACCTCCTGAAATAGCATTATAATTCCCAGAAGTATTGTTTGCTGGAAACTTTACTTCTGCTATTGATTTTTAAAAAGAAGTTTACAGGGAGCAGCTTATTTCTGATTCTGCAAGCCCCACAACAGATGCAGTCTGCACACTGATGTGCACAAACATCCACACACCCACATGTCTATCCAAGGGTCCACAGGACCCAATCCTGGAGTCTTTATTCATTACATAGTGACTATAAGGTCAATGATCTAGAGAAATGTGTCCAACTGGTGGGCTGCGACCTTCAGGAGGATCATGAAAGGCAATCATTGGGCTCATGAGGCACTGGAAATTTTCTGCAGCAAAAAAAAATCTCATTTTCCCATTTGCCACATACCTCTACCCTTCCAGGTCACGTATTCTCTGTCAAGTAGAAACACACACAAAAGTAAAATATAGACATTTGGTAATCATTGATACCAATGTTTACTCTTCCTTTTATAGTAAACAAAAGGGGATTGCAGAAATGTTTGACTTTGAATTGGGCACCACCCTGAAAATATTGAGAAATGCTGATCTAGATTTTCATCAGATAGAATAAAGAAATGTAAAGTCTTCATAGTACAAGGTATAAGCTGACAAGTAACTGACAGATGAAGTTAGAAGATAAGTTCCCTATTGGCAAGTTATTCTATAGTTTTCCATTACAGGGGGGTTTTGCACCTTCCTCTGAAGCAGGAGGATACTGGACCAGATAGACCACTGTTCTGATTGTATCATGATCAGTGGAACTGGAGTCAGTCATGTTCCCTGGAGGGGCCGTTATTGAGACAGCACCAGGGGAACAGTGAATGGGTGCAGTTAGGGTGGAAGCAACTCAGCCACATGGACAGAGCAGTGCACAGGGTTTACTAAAGTTCCACTTGTTCAACTGAACCTGCATTCAGCTTCACTTTTTGCTAATGCAACATGGTGTCAGCATCTGAGCTGTGAGTTCCCTGAAGTGTAACAGCTGGCAGCATGAACCATGAAACTTGATTTGAAGGCCCCTGGAGCCCTGGTTTTTGCAGACATGAACACAGCCCAGTGATGGCCCTGGTGGGAGGAGATGTTTGAGCTGTACATAGACCTAGTCAGGAGGATGACATCAGCAGGAAAGTAAATCTGTATTGAGGAACAAGGCGGAGAGATCTGCACTACTCTGAAGCTCAGCGCTGCCTCAAGCCTCACAGCAGTGCTAAGATCCCTGAGAACATAATGCTCCCCACAGCAGAACAAAACTGTGGCACAACCCAGGCTTTTCACTAGAGGCAAGTCCAAAGGAGAGGAGACAGGACCCTGTGTTATAGCCTTTTGCACAATGGCCGCTACATGCAATTTTGGCAACTTGTCAGACTCCCTGATTTGGAACAGGGTAGTCTGTGGCACTTAGGATCACCACATACATAAGTGGCTGCTTGTGGGAAGGTGATCATACATTTGACAGATGCTTAGATATGGGGTGTGCAATAGAAGCCTTAAGAGGATGAAAGCCCCAGCAGGCACACCACCACCAAAAGTACATGCAGTGAGACAACATCAAAGGAAAGCAGGTGACTAGGATTCAAGACCCATCTGGAGATTCATTTACTGTGGGAGACAGTGTGAGCGGGTAAGAAGATATGCTCCACACTAGTCTGATATTGCAAGGAATATGGCAAGTTGAACCATTGTAACAGTGCGTGCAAAAGCAGAGGAGGGTCCCAGAAAAGGTCAATCAGACATGTGCAAGAGATGAATGGCACTTCAGATAGTGATGTTGATATCATGACTTGCCTTGAATGTCGGAGCATTGGGTTCAGGCTGTTGGGACAGGAAAGCAACAAGAGACTAATACCAACTTCCATTCATGCACCAGTGTTAATAGGGAAACACTTTGTATGATTTCAGCTGGATAGCAGTGTAAAGCTGACTAGAATGGCTCCCGACTCTGAGTGTCAACCTCAGGGCAGATTGCTAAGAAACACTGAACAAACCCCCATCTTTTCCCCCAGATGGTCCCATACACCAAAAAATCACAGGAATATTCAGATTACTTCCAGTCCCAGCCAACCACTCATATACCCCAGGCCAAATGCATCTTAGATATCTCACTAAATGTAATGCTTGTAGCAAATCCTATAATAAATTAACTAAAGACTTATTAACTAAGAAAAAGAAAGGAGTTATTTACAAGGTTAAAGCAGGTAAACATACGCATACAAATGAGTGCAGTCTAGGTTTCAGAAGATAATAGAAGCTTTATGTTAATTAATGTTTCTTTCCTTCAGTGCAAACACTCAGTATAACCTTATACCATGGGCTACAGATGTAGCATCCTACAAGCATTTCATCATGTCTAAACATTAAACAGATTCTTATCAACTTAACCTCTATTTTAACAACGCTGACACACAGGTGAGCCAGACTTGTGTCCCGATATGCATTTGTGAGTGTTAAGTGAGGCCTAGGGGACCCGAAGAGGACACCGCAGTCAGGGAGCGACGTGGGTCCAGATGGTGGAGACGGTGGAAGAAGTGGAAGTAACAGCGAGTGAGATACCACTAGTAAAAGGCATTGTGGTGGTCCAAGAGAGCTAATTCCCAGCATGACCAGCAGGAGGTACCTCTGTGGTGAGGTGGCCCTGTTACCCCATGTTTCAGAGAAGACTCACCCAAGTGCTGGAAGGACTGCCTGGGATGAAAATAATTTCAGATTATAGCCTCATTGTAGGTGCAAGGACCAGTGATACAGAGGCTCAGCAAAATATTTTTTTCTACTGCTGTGCCGGGGCAAAACATAAAACTGAACCCAGAAAAAATTTGATTCAAACAGCATGAGGTAACATGCACTGGACAGCTGCTCACAGCAGATGGACTGAAAGCAGATTCCAACATGATCAAGGCAGTCAGGCATGCCAGCTCTAATGGATATGAAAGAGGTGCAGCGCTTCACAGGAAAGATATATTTTCTGACCACACCTGGCTGCAGTAGTGGAACCAATATGCCAGTTCACAAAGCAGGATGTTGAGTGGGACTGGGCAGGTCCCCAACAGCTACCTGCTGCCAGAAGCTGGTAATAGGCAATGGGATGGATCACTTGATGATTATCTGTTCTGTTCATTCCCTCTGGAGCACCTGGCATTGGCCACTAGAAGACAGGATAGTGGACTAGATGGATCTTTGGTCTGATCCAATATGACCATTTTTATGTTCTTATGTTGACATGCTAAAACCAATTATTATTGATGCCCCTATACTGAAGTACTTTGAGCCAGGAGAGCCACTGACAATCCAGTGTGATGCATTGGCAAAAGGATTGTTGGGTGTAGCTCTTTTGCAGGAGCAGTTGGTTGCTTATGCCAGCAAAGCCCTTTCAGGGACTGAACAGGGCTACAAACAAATAGAAAAAAAGAGCTTCTGGCTGTGAAATTTGGGGTGGAGCAATTCTATAAGTACACCTATGGACACTCAATAATCGTGCAATCAGACCACAAACCCCTAGAGACAATCATGGCAAAGTCCCTTCCTGTTGCTTCAAAGAGATTGCAGTGTATATAGGTGTTCCTCAAGCACTACCAGATGGAGATCAGACATTGACCAGGATGATTACTGGTGTTAGCTTACACTCTGAGCAGGACATAGATACCCAGCAT
This sequence comes from Chelonoidis abingdonii, assembly GCF_003597395.2. Lineage (NCBI taxonomy): Eukaryota > Metazoa > Chordata > Testudines > Testudinidae > Chelonoidis > Chelonoidis abingdonii. The sequence goes on along the minus strand of NC_133775.1, from coordinate 40,990,635 downwards.
CAGCAAGTTGGTGGAAGGGGATCAGGGCATTTAATCTGCTAATTTCCTTTGCTGTCTCCTAGATTCAGCAGCGAAACTGATGGAAATCAACATGGCTATGGAAAAAGGACACTCAAGTATAGGCATCAAGACAATGATACTAGCAGGGTGTCCAGAAGACAAAAATCCAAGCACTTGTAGGAGCAGAACCATATTTTCAAATTGAAGAAGAGCTGAATGCACAAGACAAAATCCTATTTCAAGGACAGAGTGCTGTCATCACGCTTCATTACGTAGGAATGGTATGCAAAAAATACATGCCTCACCTGGGCATTGACAGCTATCTTAGAGGGGCTCGAGAGTGTGTTTACTGCCAGGAATGATGGAAGGTGTGATACCTGCTGGTCATGTGATAAATGCCAAAATAAAGAGTTGCCACATGAGCTGCCCACCTGACCACAGGGAAAGGTAGGAGTGGATTGCTATTCAAACTTCTGGGAAGTCAGTGTCCTGTCTGATACAAAAAACAAGTCAATAATTGGCAAACTGAAGACTCACTTTGTGAAATATGGCACTCCCATTCTATTCACTGACAATGGATCCCAGTTGGCCCCCATAGAGATTCAAGGTATTGGCACGCAGATGAGAATTTGACCATCACAGCTCCTCCCGGGCATACCCATAGGAATGGGTGATATGTAGAGGGGGGGCCATGCTGTGTGAAGGGCCCTTCCAGATTTCTGCTCTGGAGGAAGGGAGAGGGAGTTCACTAGAGTTGGAGACAGTTGACAAGGAGACAGAGAGAGAGGTCACTTCTGGTATGGTCATCTGTTGAGGAGACCAAACTATATCCCAAAGACTATGTAAGCAGATGAGTCTGTAGTAAAGACAAGGTTACAACTAGGCTATATGCTAGCAACCCCTTGCCAGAGGGACATGGAGTGGGAGTCCAGGTATCAATTATTTGTTTTTGATGTTTTTATATTTAAAATGTTTGTAAAATAGAGATGTTATATCATGATCGGTGCAACTGCAGTCAAAGGCCCATGTTCCCTGGAGGGGTTGTTACTGAGGCAACACCAGGGAACAGGTGGTAAAGTTAGGCTAGAAGCAACTCAACCACAGGGACAGAGCAGTACACAGAGTTTAATAAAGTTGTACTTGTTCAACTTAACCAACACGCAGCTGCACTCCTTGCTAATGAAACTTTGAACTGATATGGAAACTCCGATGGTCCAAAGTTAAGGAGATTTGTAGTGCTGTCCTTCATTCCAGTAAACTGTTTTTAGCTAACATCTCTTGCGACAGAAATGGGGGAGTGACAAGCCACCTTGAAGTATTTAATATGAAATGAAATGTGCTGCTTCTTGTTGCTTCCATTTATTAATTTTTTATTTTAATGGCATGTCATCTAAACATATATACTTGAAAATGACTTATTGCTTTTGAATTTGGTGGAGAATTAGTCTGCAAGTCACTTTATTATTTATTTATGCTTTCTCTCTGCAGTGTCGTGCTACCAGATTTGTGGCAAGGTGATTCTAGTTATTAAGAGATCAGTGAGCACTGAAATAACTAATCTGTACCTCTGCAATTTCAGTCAGAAACACGGTGGGCCAGATTCTGCTCTTAAGGGCATGAACATATCTTCAAAAACATACTATTGATTATAATCCTACTTTTGTAAAGGACTGGGCTGAATGTTCTAATAAATCTATTCCTGTCTAATTTCTATGGTTCCGTTGCTTCCAGCTGGTCTTTTCCATGTGCAGATTGGTAGAAGATATGGCCTTAGATGACAATCAGAAAACAGTGTTTTTTAGCTCATAACAGCCATAGAATTTACCCCTGCAGCCAAAATTCAGGACTTGATATATGTGCCTAATTTGTTCATGCTCAGTCATGCATGCATGCAAGTTGGGGATCACATTTGGCTAGACAACTGTCAATCTAGTCGCATATGCATGCAAAGTTCCCAGTTGGCACATATAGTTGTGTGTGCTATTTTGCTCTGAAAACTAGGTAGTAAGGAGCAAATTCTGTTTCTGATATTTGCTTGGGTCCATCATTTATTAATACAGTCGGTCTGATCTTGTACTTCTTACTCAGAGTCAGGCGAAAGACAAATTAAGTGAATAAAGTCACATTGAGGTCAGTGAGAAGCTTGCTTACATGAAGAGTGTAAGATAATGCCCATTAACGGTACTTGTACATGCACTGGGACAGAAATTGGCCCACAAGTTGTATATTCACAAACCATGAATGCTGAGTGCTTTTGGATACCATCCAGTAAAATGGGTAAATATCATATGCCTTTTTATATAGATTTTTGTTCTTTTCCTCTTTCATTCCCTTCTTGAGATTAATGGTTTTCAGACTTGAATTTTGTTGTTAGTTCTCTTTAATGTTTGTTTCCTAGTCAGTGTTTAGACCCTTTATCCATAGTTCAGCTACCTTTCCAGCCATATCAAGTCTTCCATTTACATGAAAGCTACTTTAACCTAAAAAAGTAAGATCAAATTATGGCCCTGCCTGCCACTAGTGCATTTAGGTAGGAGAATCACCTCTCAAGCTCCAATAGTTACAGTATGAGGGAGTGGAGGGACATGCTGAAGTGGCTCTGAATATCGCCATGCAATGCACTTGCCACCATGGTACCTGACGGGTCTTATTGTTAGATCTTTAAAACCATGTAAAGTGCTCTTTCCCCTGTTCTCTTTTGACAGTGCTGTCCAGTGTAGAGTGCAGACAGTAACCCCAAAAAATGGCTGCCTCCTTCAGATGTGTGCTGACATAGTCGGGGCACCATGTACCTCTCCCCTACCGGCACGGCTATTATTTAGCATAGTTTATAGCTTGACATCTCTATTTTAATGTTGGTAGTAGTTTTGTTCATTGCCCTCTCTTTCTGTCCTTATGGATAGGCCCTACAGAATGTCATATGAATGAAATTATACAGATAAAAGTTGAGTAACGTTATATAGAAATTACTCTAAAAAACTAGAGGCTCAACTTCTCTCTTGTGCTAGGATTTGCTCATTACAGGAAGAGGAAAGAGGAACAGTCAGAAGTCACTTACATTTCAGGCTACCCTGGCCTCAGCCCCATGGTAACCTAAAGCAACCCAATGGCTGTTCTAACTTTTACCAGTTGGCTGTGCTCCCCAAGGACCTTAGGCAATTGGGAATTAGCAGAGCACAGACCCAGCAGTCCATGTGCTATCTCTGAGTTTGGCTAGACTTTTCTGGTCTTTTCTGCCACTTTTTCTGAAATTGTTTAGGACTTTTCCATTAGTGATACAAATTCAGCTACCAAGTTCCAATTCTAGCAGTTACATTTAAAGTTATGTTCTGCACTAATGCACTAGCACTAATCCCCAAGATACCTCAGTAGCTTAAACGCACCCTTTACCACATTCCCACCAAATGTGAAACTTCTAGTGTCCCTTCAAAAGACCATCTCATAGGTTTAAGATATAATACATAGATACCTTGCACAGAGGTCTAGCACATTATTGCTTTTTATTTAATCACACAAGAAATTAATACAAAAGTCAGTGCTCATGCTTTTCCCTGCCTCCATTTTCTCACCATTCCAGACCAGTCTTTGGCTGGGATTAGTATCCTTCCCCTGCAACTGCATGACTTCTTTTCTGAAACATGCAGCTGCTCTTCCAAGGTCAGCTTGTTTTCTCTGTCCTTGCCTTCCTTTCTCCTGTCCAAACGTCCTTTGCATCTTCCCCTGAGTCTTCCTTCTGGGAATCCTTTTATAACCTTTTTGGTTTGGTCACTTGTCTTTGTCCTGTTTTGATCATTTTCACTGTGCTCGAATTCCACACTCCCCTCAGACAGGAGGAGGATGTATATTCTCCCAGCAGGAGCTAACCCATTGTCTGAACATACTTAACCCTGGATTGTTGGTTGGTAATTCCTAATGACACACCATTGCCCTTTGTCTGACGTGTTCTTGCTGCAGGTCCTTTCCACAGTGGTGGGTTCCACATTTACATAGGGCACACAGCAATTTTCAGAGCAACAACTCAATAAAAACTTAATAATACCAACCACAATGATAAATTGTATAGACAGATCCCCCCCAAACATCATCCCTGGTCCTAACACACACACACACGCACGCACGCTTCTTATACGAAGGGAGACACCTGAGGTAGGAGCTGGCTATCATGTATGCTAAGAGCTCTGTTACACAGAGGGAATTCTCAGCTGGCTACATTCTGGCCAGAATCTGCCTGAAAAATGCAAAGTGGCTAAAAGAAGGAAGATGACACTCATAGAGTTAAATTGAGAATGAGATCCTTTCCATTGGTTTTATTTGTAAACTATCCTAAGGAATGGTCTAGTTGGGATCTCATTCACTATTAAATCGATAGAATGTGTCAAAAAAATCTATTCAGAATTTGCCACTTTTTCTGAAATTGTTTAGGACTTTTTCATTAATGATACAAAATCAGCTACCAAGTCCAGTACTAACAGCTGCATTTAAAGCAATGTTCTGCACTCTACTGCAAGCTTCCGTTAACGTCAGTGGGAGCTGTGCATGCACATCTAAGGGCACAATTTGATTCTAAAGCGTATATTCAACTTTGATGTTCACAGAGTACATAACCCTTTAAAGTTAATGGAAGTTGCGTGTTCCAGTATACATGAAGCAGAAGATATTCCCCCCTAGTTAAATGGAATTAAATTTCTCCTCATCTATCAATAGTGAGCAGAATATTCATGCTGTTGAAGAATGTTCTCTGACAAAGGTACAAATACTGCTGTAACTTGGGAAATCACGTTTGCTTTCATTTTGGTGTGTAGAAATAGGAGTAGGAAGGATATGTACTGAGTTGGTCCATAGTGATTGGCACATAAATTATAGGTTTTTACAGTACATGGGCAAACCCTTGGTACAGTATGTCATCAGTTGTTAAGCCTATTTAACTGCCAGCTGCATACTAGAATTCTGTGTGAAATATAGAGTAAAAGGGACAAACTGCTAGCATAAGGTGATTTCTCTTGTGAGTGTTGAATCTATGCAAACAGGATTCTATGCAGTCCTGAATAGATGTTGCATTATTATCATTTATGTTCCTGAAATAGAATTTCCTGGTAATTTCCCATAGTCCCCTCTATTGTTGGGGGAGGGTAAGGTGTGCAAACGTGTGTGCACACACTCACACAAGGGCACATTTCTGAAGGAGATTGTATGCCTTTGGCAAACTTTTTTTCCCCCTGGCTGTGAGACCAGCCAACCAACCTTTAATCTCATGAAATGGAAAGATTATCATGGATCACCTCTGAGCTCTTGCTACATAAATGCTCTATTCTGCTGGGTTATTTTATTATTATTTAGCACATAATAACTAATTCATAATGTAGACAAACAGTGCACCAGAACTGAGAGTGACACAAAGCTGATGTTTACACTAGAGAATGGGATATCATTTGATCTGACTGCTCTGGTGCCTTTTGTATGCAACACAAATTTTATACTGTCCAAGCAATGCTGCAGCAGAAGCCTGCATCTGCTCCCTCTCTGTTGCCTGAAAGTGATAGTGATTATTAACATAAGAGCTAATCAACAAAAGTAGTTGCCAGACACTATTTAATGGCCTCCAATTTCTCTCATCCAGTAACTGAAGACATGAAAGAAAAAACAAGTCTGCAATATGTTCATCAGCTGCAATATGTTCATTCTTATCTCTTTAGTTGGAATCCAGCAGCACAGTTCCAAAGGAGCTAGATCAGTGATACTAACAAGAACCTATTCTATGGCATTTGTTAAAAGGAGAATAAAAACAAAGCCTGCAGCCACCACTAATTTGTGATTATCTTCCCATAAAAAATTACCCAAGGACCTTACAGTATAGTTGTAAACAAGTGTTATGTAAACTGTATGGTATGAATGGTCATATTTAAGTCAGCAAATACAAATCTATTTAGGGCAATTGCTTCATATTTTAAACAGTATTGCCACCTTGTGGTTCAAACTAGGTTTATTATTCTGTTTCTTTACAGTATTGGCAACAGCTCCTAAAAGGATAAATAATATAAATTTGCCATGATGATGCATCTTCCTATTTACAAAAAAATGAACGCAAAATAAACCTTTAGAAGAAAATAGCACCCAGCCCATCAGTCTGAAAGTCTGAAAGACAAGAAGCCTTTGTCACCTTCAATCAACAGGAAATTATTGCAGAGACAAGCTTTTAATTACAGGAATCACTTCTGAGATGACTGGTGATGCTCCTGACCAAATGATTTTCCTCTTCTGACATGGAGCTCAATCCTACAGAATATATTAATACAGGCTTTTGGGAGCATGAATTGTCATTTTTTGTATGTTTGTACAGCACCTAGCACAATGGGGCCCAAATCTGATTGGCTTCTGTCTAGGCACAACTGCAATATTAAATAATAATAATAACTTACAACTCCCATTGGCTTCAATGGGAGCTTTTCCCGAATAAGGAATGCAGTATTAGGCCCAGTCTGCCCATTACAAGGGCTCAATCAATACATCAAAGTGATGAGTCCCTCCTGTGAGCACCCCAAAGCCTCATGGCCTGACTAGGAGATGTGTTGAGCACCCACAGCTGCTATGACTTCTCCGGGAGCTGGACATGCTCACAACCTCTGAAAATCAGGCAATCCATAACCTCTGGCATGTTCTTGCTAAGTGCATTTGGCTCCGCACACACCCTCCAGCATTGGGCCCCAAAAGACTGTTTGCAAATTTCCATCTCACTTTATAACTTTCTTTAAAATAAGAAGAGTGAAAAACTTTAGTGCTTAGTATTTAAACCAAATGTTTCCTTTTGCAAGCATAACAGTCCCACTGACAATTAAAGCAGGGCAGACATTGTTTTGCAATACAAGGTCATAAATTTCCCACATCCAGTACTAAGAGTCAGCCACCATCCACTCTTCCCAGGATCCCACCAAAGGCCTCTGCGCAATGGTTGGAATCCTTGCAGTGGAGCGAACTGAGAGGTCTGCTTCTGGTTGGGGAAACTCCTTCTGCTGCAGCAATTCCCCTTTAAAGGGCAGTCCCAAGGCAGTTGTGGCCAAGGGGAGCACTACAGATGGGAAACAGTGAGGTTCCAAAATCAGTGAAGCAATGTGGACTGCACTGTAGAGAGCAGAATCTGTCCCACTGTATAGACAATCCAACATGTAAATAGTAATCCAGGTACGTAATTAATGTCAGACATCCGGATGCATGCCACATGTTTAGGGCATGTTGCTGCAAGCAGCTGAGTACCTTTCCTGATGTTCTGAACACCCTCTACTCCTACTGACGTGATTGGAAGTGAAGGGCACACAAGAGAAGTGCTGAGTACCTTGCAGAATTGGATCTTTGCCTTCAGGTGGTGAAAGAAGAAAAATTCTTCACAGTTTAAACCACAAGGGGTCAGGGGAGAGCCATGCAAGGATTCTTCTACACTATCTGCATGTTGTGGGAGGAGTCTTTTCACCTGCTATGAATAGGTCAGTATTGTAGCGCACTGTACTCCTAATACCGAGTGATGGCCTACTCCACGGAGTGCAACTGGCTGGCCCCAGGTGTAGTTCATGAAGGGTGATCTATGTGAGCAGGCAGCAATAAAGGTCTGGTTGTTGAAATTGTTTGGGGTTGCATGTTTCTGTCTGATACTGTATCAGGGACATTACAATCAGAGTTCAAAATTTGGAATTTCTTTTCCACAGGAAATTCTGACATTTCACTATTTGTTTTTCTCCTGAAATAGAATAAAAAGATAAAATTTTGAAATTTTCCACAGCATGAAAATTCCTAAATATTTCAATTCAGACATTCTTGATCAAAACCAAACATTTAAACATTCCCTGAATCAAAGTGGTTTGTTTCTATTTGGTGAAATGATCAGAAATGCTTTGAGTTGTTTTAGCATTCACATTTCCTTATGGTGGCAAATTACCTATGGAACAGGGTGGATTGTTCTTGGGTTGGACAGCCTGGGGGCCAAGCCAACCCTGATTAAAGAATGAGCCCCACCTCACAGGACTCAGGGAAGTTCCTATCAGGAGCAGAAGATAGCTGCAGGAAGAGGGGAAGTGTAGGAGACCACAAAAAGTGAGAGAGGCTCCTGAAGGGAAGACTTGGAGACTAGGGGAATTGCTGTGTCTGAGGCCATGGCTACACTGGCGCTTTACAGCGCTGCAACTTTCGCGCTCAGGGGTGCAAGATACAGCGCTGTAAAGCCTCAGTGTAAACACCCGTAGAGGATGTGGAGTATGTGCAGCGCTGGGAGACCTCTCTCCCAGCGCTGGCACTGCAACCACACTCGCACTTCAAAGCGCTGCCACGGCAGAGCATTGAAATTTCAAGTGTAGCCATACCCTCAGAAGAGCTGGGAGTAGCCTCTTAAGGCAGAAGAACAGGAGTACTTGTGGCACCTTAGAGACTAACCAATTTATTTCAGCATGAGCTTTTGTGAGCTACGGCTCACTTCTTCGGATGCATAGAATGGAACACACAGACAGGAGATATTTATACATACAGAGAACATGAAATGGTGGAAGTATGCATACCAACAGGAAGAGTCTAATCAATTGAGATGAGCTATCATCAGCAGGAGAACAAAAACTTTTGAAGTGATAATTAAGATGACCCATAGAAGGTGTTAGGAGAACTTAACATAGGGAAATTGATTCAATTAGTGTAATGACCCAACCATTCCCAGTCTCTGTTTAAGCCTGAGTTAATTGTATCTAATTTGCATATTAATTCGAGTTCAGCAGTCTCTCTTTGGAGTCTGTTTTTGAAGTTTTTTTGTTCCAAAATTGCCACCTTCAAGTCTGTCACTGAGTGGTTCGAGAGACTGAAGTGTTCTCCCACTGGTTTTTGAATGTTATGATTCCTGATGTCCATTTATTCTTTTGCGTAGAGACTGTCTGGTTTGGCCAATGTACATTGCAGAGGGGCATTGCTGGTACATGATGGCATATATAATGTTGGTAGATGTGCAGGTGAACGAGCCCCTGATGGAGTGGCTGATGTGATTAGGTCCTATGCTGGTGTCACTTGAATAGATATATGGACAGAGCTGGCATCAGGCTTTGTTGCAAGGATAGGTTCCTGGGTTAGTGTTTATGTTGTATGGTGTGCGGTTGCTGGTGAGTATTTGCTTCAGGTTGAGAGACTGTCTATAAGCGAGGACTGGCCTGTTTCCCATGATCTGTGAGAGTGAGGGATCATCTTTAAGGATAGATTGTAGATCTTTAATGCTGAAATAAATTGGTTAGTCTCTAAGGTGCCACAAGTACTCCTGTTCTTTTTGCGGATACAGACTAACACGGCTGCTACTCTTAAATCTGTCATTAAGGCAGAAGGACTCTGCTTATACTGTGGGAGTTTGGGCTTACCCAGCTAAAGGAAAGACTACTGTGTTTAGTTTTAAACTTTAAATTAATAAATCTGTCCCTAAGGAGGGCTATTGTGTTTGGGACTGGAAAACCCTATGGGGAGTTTATTGGGGGATCCAAGAAGAGAAACTGAAGTGAGAGGCTCTGTGCAGGGCAGCACTAAGACTGCCAAGGGGTGATATGAGGTGGTCACTAGTCTAAAGCCTTATGGGAGGTTACATCTCCTACATACACCCAACATCATATAACTGCCATAATGCACCACACAGCTTGATCAAAGTGACACCAGTGCATTGCTTTACCAGAGATGTAATCTTCCAGGGAGCCCAGTCCATGAGAATGGAACTACAACTCACATAATGTGCCACAATAGGTAAATGTGGTTTAATGTTTGTTGAACTGATTTGAAATGAAATGCTTCAGGTCAGTTTAAAAAAAAAAAGGCAACATTTAAATTTGATTGGAAAGGACCCCAAATTAAATATTTCAATTTGATTTTCTCAATGAAAATACTGAAAACTTTGATTTTTGCAAGAACTGCATTTTCAGACTGAAAACCCTTGACCATCTCTAATTACAGCTGTGGAAGGCTGCAGTGGGGGCAGGCAGAGGCTATGGAATCTGTATCTACACAGTATGTAACTATCACAGAGACACTATAACCCCTCCACATCAGCTCAGACGTTGGAGTAGCAGCTGTAGAGGAACTGTGCTACATATTCACCACTTTTACCCCAAAGTTTAGGAGTTGATTGTGAAAGTGCAGCTTTTCATGGTAAGTGCATCTCTCTGTATTAAAGATAACAATTTGCTTTACAGCTCTATCAGAGGTAACTGCAAGATTCATATAATTTTTATATCTTCCGATGAATCTGGAGCAGAAAACAAGACAGAATTCTTTTCATAATGGAGACGCTAAAAAATGAAGAGCTCATTTAGAAATATACTGCAGATTTTATGCAATATTGCAAAGCAAAAACAAATAAAAGTGACAAATTAACTTCAGTAGAAACATCAGATGGTTGTAGGAAAGAAAAAAACCTTTGTTTCTGAACATGGTAATATGCTCTGAATATGACAAATTATTCAGCATCTTGGTTTTTCTATTTTAAAATGGATTCATAATGTTGTTTTAAACTGGTTATTTTGCTTATGGAATATTTTATTCTTTTGTGATATGATATTACAAACTACTTGCAGCTTAGAATCTAGATTGCAAAATTAAAGGATGAGGATTAGGCTTCTTTATGTATGAATATAGTGAACATCTGCCAAAATCTATCTGGTTATTTTAACTCTCTGTTTCAACGAAGATGACCATCTGCTCTGTCATCAACAATGATCTTGTTCTAAAAACTAAATCAAAAGATCACCTGTCTTAGGCACTTTGTTCTCACTTAATACAACACAAACAAAACTTGAATGGCATCCATCTGTAGCTATGATTGGTGACCTGAAACAGGTAAATGAACAGCCATTCTGACAATTCCATCTCCAGTTGCTAAGTTTTGACTCAATTAAAATTTTCATCCTGCATTCAAGAATAAAATGCATGAAGAGTAGTGTACTGCCTAAAATAATTGCTCCATGTAATCACAATGCATAATCTCCTGAAACCTCTAAAACCCAAGGACATAGACATTAAGTTTAAAATATTAAAATGTACCGTGATATTTCCAATTTAAAAATGCAAAAGCCAGTGCCATCTTTTTGACCTTGTAACTCTTGTATATTTTGAGACATAAATATAATAGAATTATTATATCAGATGAATTTAAAAAATCTACTCAGCAATACAGTATAGTCAGTGTTATTATGAAAACCTAAGGTTTTTAAGATCCTCACTTATGAATTTAAATTCATAATAGCGTCTTCTTGTTGTTTTTTTGACAATCACTTTGGGTCAATTGAAATAATTTGTTTCAGGAATTTCAAAATGTTTTTGTTTTGATTTTGACCTTTTTAATTCTATTTTTTACTATAAAAAGTAAAAAAAAAATTGAAAAGTCATTTCAAGCTGGAAAAAAATAATATTTTGTTTTTAAAATGTCACAATGTTTCAACGATTTCAAAATCTCTTTAGCAAAATTTTTGAGTTGAAAAATTTGTTAAAATTGACCTTTGCCTGTGAAAAGCCTTGGTTTTGATTTATCGGATAAAAAAAAAAAAGAGAGAGAGAGAGAAGGAGAGAATCTCAACCAACTCTGCTTGTAATTACTGCAAAATAGCAAGAGCAAATTCTGGACCTGAAGCCAGGGGAGGATATAAACTTGGCAAACAAATTACTTCAGTTCAAGATGCTTACAAGCTCTGCTGGTGAAACCAATCAGTGGAGTTGCATTCAATGATATTTGAGAATGCTCAGCTTCTATAGAAGGTGAAGAGCACGGGTTAGGATTGGGTTCTCCGTTCTATACAATTCATATTATACGTTTAAGGACTATATGAAAAGTCACTCTGGAATCTGACAGTGTGATTCCTATTGTTTTTTATAGGGTCAGGAAAAATTATTCTTAGTCTAAAGTAACTATCAAAATAGAGAAAAATTATCAAATTATCTGGATATTGCTAGAGAACACAGAGGATCAGATTTTTCTCTCAATTACATCTCCGCTACCCCTGTGATTCAATGGAATTACTTGGGTGTAAATGAGAGCAGAATTTGAACACAGAGGGGCCTAGAGTGAATACCCTTCTCCTAGATTCCAGCTATAAGCTCTGAATGATCTCTGTAGTGAGCTGAATTTAAACACTGAATGTGAACATCCCACACCTGGAGAAAGAACATACTTGGATCCAGTTTATGATACTCCTTAACATTTTGGAATATTTGTATCCAATAACTGGGTTAAGTTTGCCCCACTCTAGGGATATGAGGTTATATCTTAGTCCCACTGAAGTCAATGGCTAAATTTCATTGACTTCAAAAGGACCAGGATTTTACCCAGGAAGATTGGATCTAGATCTGCAGACCTGGGATTTTATCTTTGATCTGTGAAAGTGGCCCAATATCATAATTTAAATTGAACATACAATAAACTTCAAACTACTTCTGTGAGTAAGGCTACCACAGTATGGCCACAAGTGGCTATAAATTGTGGATACTTGTCACTTAGTGAAAGAGACAACTTTTCTGCTATAAGAATCAATCAAATTAATGATAAATAACTGTTAGTCTTGCCTTGGGGTGAAGTGTGTTTCTATGTTCTATCAATAATGTTTGCAGAAAGAATTGAAGTGTTTTTTTTACCCACGAAAGGTTATGCCCAAATAAATTTAAGGTGCCACCGGACTCCTTGTTGTTTTTGTGGATACAGACTAACACGACTGCCCACTGATACTTGACTTCATAAGCCTTTGTACAAACCAAGGAGTGGTATTTTCAGTGACAGTCTAAGTAGAAAAACTTTCGGGGTAAGTGGAGGTACTAGGTTATTGGTATTTAAAAATATCCTGTTGATCCTGAGCCAGAACGTGCCACCAAATGTGGATGTGCCAGGTTTTTCTTGGCAGGCTTTCCAGCTGTTCGAAGAAATAGTCATTAATCTTATTTAATCTTGCAGGTGCCATATGTATTCCAAGAATTATTTTCATTGTATTCCTATATAGCATAAGGAAACAGGACATTTGGTCATAGATCCATGAACTGTTCTTACCATTTAATTTTGGATTTTTTCTCTGCACACATGAAATCATTAAAGAATTGATTAGGCATGTAAACCCCTAATAGGAATACACATGGGGACTAGACAGATGACATTTAAAAAACCTGGAAAGGGAAGGAGGGTTACACAAGTGACACTGATATTTCTATACCAAGTGATAAACAGTTTGGATGATTTTTTAGGCAAGATGCTATTAGAAATGATAGTGGTGGCCAGGGGATTAGTGCCTCAGGGGTGGAATGAAATCCCTAGATATTTATTCATCTAACTTTTTATTTTTTTTAACTCTTCACCTCTATGAGCCAGAGCCAAAACCACTGAAGTATAAAAGAGAGTGTCTCCATTAATTTCAATGGGCTTTCAAGCCCATAATCATTCCACTTGTCTTTATCCTCTCAGCACCTAATTCCCACTCAACTCAAACTCATTTTCACTAGGCCTTACTCTGTCTTCATTCTTTTGCTGGTTCACTTCAGTTAGCCTCTCAGCTTGAACATACTATAAAAATGAGTCTTGATATTTAATAAATACTTGATGCAATTTTCACTTTACACAGAATGGCTTGTTTGAATATATCTCAAATATGATATTAGCATACTATGTCTGAACGAACCATTTTCCTCGCTCCAAAGTTGTCCAGGTAATGATAAAAAGTAATTTTGAAGGTTATATTAAGTATAATTGAATGCATTCAGAGCACAACTGCAAATCTCTTGAAGCTGTTATAAACCATGCAAAACTACTTTCTCTGTTACAGTTTGTTGAGCATATAAATGGAATCAGAGAGCCTAAGCTATCTATTTCAATTTAGTTAGATATTCTGCAAAGCTTACAGTTCTGTAACACTCTGTGGAAACTCAAACTCTGCTAAATATATACAGACTTCAATAGCACTTTTTGTAAACCCTATGTTAAGAAAATGTTAATGTTGCATAATTAGGCATCCAAAATCAGGAAACGACAAAGTTAAAGATTGTATATAAACTCTTAACTCTGCCATATTGTGAAAATCCATTAATGTTCAGCTTGTAATTGCACCATTACATACAATTCTCAAATAATAACAACATGGTCTAGTGCAGTGGTTCTCAACCGGGGGGCACATACCCCTCGGGGTACACAGAGGTCTTCCAGAGGGTACATCAATGCATCTAGATATTTGCCTAGTTTTACAACAGGTTACATAAAAACCACTACACAAAAAGTCAGTACAAATTAAAATTTCGTACAGATAATTATTTGTTTATATTGCTTTATATACTATTCACTGAAATGTAAGTACAATATTTATATTCCAGTGGATTTATTTTATAACTATAAGGTAAAAATGAGAAAGTAAGCAATTTTTCAGTAATAATGTGCTGTGATACTTTTATATTGTTATGTCTGATTTTGTAAGCAAGTAGTTTTTAAGTGAGTTGTAACTTGGGATACACAAAACATATCAGACTCCTGAAAGGGATACACAGTAGTCAGGAAAGGATGAGAGCCACTGATCTAGTCGACAGGACACTGGATTGGGACTCAAGAGACTTAGTTTCTATTCTCATTCTGCTACTGATTTCCTGTGTGACGCTGGGCATGTCACACTCTGTGTCTCTGTTCCGCTCGCCTTTTTTGTGCCTTGAGTGTTTACATTATACACTCTTCAAGGAAAGATTGTCTAACTACAGCCCTGATTCAAGAAAGCACTTAAGGTCATACTTATCCTTAAGTATGTCACAGATGTCTTGAACAGTGCTACTTTTCTGAATTGGACCTCATATGTTTATAGTGTCTGGCACAATGGAGCCTTGATCTCACCAGAGGCCTCTATGTTCTGCAGTAACACAATTAAATATACAATTTATTTCTGCAGTCAGCAATCCGTGTGTGAAACTTTTTATAGTATTTTTCATTTGTAGTGGGGCGGATTGCCCCACTCCTTGGGAGAGTAGGCTGGGGCAGGCCAGGGAGCCTACACAGCCCAGGAGCCAATTAAAAGAGGGCTTATAGGGAGCCAATCAGGGCCCATATTGTAGATAGCCAATCAGGGCCCGGCTCAGAGGTATATAAAGGCTGCCCAGAGCAGGAGCAAAGAGTCTGTCCCAGGCCTTTGACAGGGGAAGGTCAGTCTTCAGGGGGGAGACTAGCACGTAGACAGCGCTGGCTGGGCAGGCTCAGGGAGGCTAAGAAGCTCTAGCCGCCTAGCCGCGCTGCGAGGGAAGCAGCCTTGAAGAGAAGAGGGTAGCGGGTGCAAGGGCCGTAGGGAAGGGTGCGCCAGGCGACTAACGCAGAAGAGGGAAAAAGGAGGAGGACAGCGAGGACAATCCAGAGGGTCCCTGGGCCGGGACGCCGAGTAGAAGCTGGCCGGGCCTGGGTCCCTTCCCCTTGCAGTGAGTCATCCCAGCCACTAAGCCGTAGAAGACACGCCAGATCCCTGCCAATGAGAGATTAGACTACTTGGAGGACGGGTGGTTGTATATAAAGGCTGGAATCGTGGGACGCGGATGATTCGATCCGGAAAGGGGAGCGAATAGACGAAGGGCCTACTGCCGGAGGGAGTGCTCGAGAGGAGACGCGATTGAGCTGGAGCAACGTGGGTCAGAGACACCAAAGAGGGCAGAAAACGGACTGGGAACAACAGGAGGGGTGCCCACTGGAAACGAGCTAATTCCCAGGAGTGACAGCAGGAAGGTGGCCAGGTGTTGAGTCCAACCGTTTACTATTCTTTTGTACTTGCACTATTCTTATTGTTATAGAATGCATAGACTGGAAGGGACCTCGAGCGGTCATCTTAGGCCAGGCCCTGCCTCAGGGGCAGGACAAGTATTATGTAGACATCCTGAAGTGTTTGTCAACTGCTTTTAAAAATTCAATGATGGAAATTCACCACCTCCCTAGGGCAAATTTTTTTGATCGTCCAGTGCTTACACTGACGTTAGGAGCTTTTTCCTATGTCTAGCTAAACTGCTGTTGCTTGCATTTAAGCCCACTGCTTCGTTGTCCTATCTCAGAGACTTGGTGTAAAGTCAGCTAGCTCACGACCTAGACCATTTTTTTCTTGGATAAGTTATTTTATCTCTTGGTGATATTAAAATGTAGCCAGTAAGAACAGCAATTGTACATCTCTTTTACCTACAACCCAAACCTGCAGCATAACTATGCTCAAGATAGTTAAGACAATAGACTGTGAAAACTTCAAAAAGATCTCAAAACAGTGATTGGGAAATGAAATTAATGTGGATAATGTAGAGTAATGCACATTGGAAAAATACCCAACTATACATACACTATTGATGTGGGTAGCTTTAAGAACTAATCAGAAAAAGATCTTGGAGTCATCGTGGACAGTTCTCTGAAAACGTCCATGCAGTGTGCAGCGGCAGTAAACAAAGCAACCAGGAGTTAGGAATCTTAAAAAGGGGATGAGAATAAGATGGAGAATATTTATTGCCTTGGTGGAATAGACACTGGTACGTCACATCTTGAATGCTGCGTACAGATGGTCTCATCTCTAAAGAGATATAGTGGATTAGAAGAGGTTAGAGAGGGGGCAACTAAAATGATTGGTTTGGAACAGGTCGCCATAATGAGGAGAGATTAAAGAGAGCGAGGGCTTTCGCTTGGAAAAGACGAGGCTCAAGGGTGAAGATTATGAATAGAGGTATGTAAATATGAGTGATGTGGAGAAAGTGCTAAGGAAAAGTTATTATCTTTCCTTAATAAGATAACTGGGCCACCACAAATGAAATAATGGGCAGCAGGTTTAAAACAAATAAATAGGAAGTTCTTTTCACAGCGACAGTCAACCTGTGGACTTGCCTGAGGGGTTGTTGAAACGTCTAGGATTATAAGGGTTTAACAGAGACTAATAAATTCATGAGCTTAGTCATTATGGTATATTAGCCAGGATTGCATAGGAAGTGTCCTAGCCCGTGTTTTGTCGAGCAAGGAGTGGAGAATGGATTGGAGTAGAGAGATCTACTTGATCCACTTAACCTAATTAGGTTCACTCCTCGGATGCGCCTGGATTGGCATATGTAAATAGGATATGGGCTGGATGGACCTTTGGTCTGACCATGTGACTGGTCTGTTTCTTAGAAGGGAGTAAGAGGCAAGGTTGAGTGAGGCAGAAATTCTAGCTTGGGTGGCACGTGGGTGAAGGCGTTGCCTGAGTGTACCTGACACTACTAGTAGAGAAGTGTAGTGGAAATTTTGTGCTCAATTCTTAGTTTTTCCTGAGATTCATATCTGCAGAATAAAATATCTGTACAAAATGATTGTTAATTATGACTCAAGTGTATTAAAACCTAGTTACCTCCATAACTAAACTAGTCATAAATAGATTATTGTGACCATACATTTTTAACAGAGGGAGAGCAAAGCCGAAGAGAGGGAAGAAAGCTAGTCCACTGAAGAAGTATTGGGTTAAGGCAAGGTTTTGGAAGAAAGAGACCCAATCTAAGTTCCAGCGTCTGCCACACAGATTTCCTGTGTGTGATTGGCGTGGTCATCCTTGATCTTCCATGCAACGAGCTAACCAACTTATCCTCACAAGAGTGGCGGCTAAGTACCTTTATTAATGCGGTCAACATATCTCACGAATTACTCGGGGTGTGGGGGTTCATTAACAGATACGCTAAGGTTAAAGTGTTTCTTTACCTGGTAAGGGTTACAAGGGACCAAACCTGAAAGTAGGACAATCAAGACGGATTTTTCAAAGCTTAAGGGAGGGAATTTGTGGGTTTTTCTTGGTCTTGGTTTTGATCTGTTCTGTGCCTCTCAGCTTGAGCAGGGTCTTGATCACAGTCTTCATTGTAGAGTACGACAGTTAGGGAAGGAGTGGAAGTGTTTCAAATGGTCTTTTGGCTGTATTTGCTCTTGTCTATTGTAGGCGACTGGTGGCAGTTTGCATTGTGTTTTGGCTATAAAGTATATTTTAGCTTAAGATTGTATGTAATTGGGGTAAGGCTGTCCTTATCCCTTTCATGTTTATTCCATTTTCTATAAGTGAAAACTGTACGACCCATCTAGATTAATCAGAGAACGTTACTATTTGTTCTTATCTTCCTTCTTTCTGTTATTAAGTTTTGCTTTTCTAATAAATTGGTCTCGATTTTTTCATAGCATATTGCACGCATTTCCTACTCAGATTTGCAACCTGAGCGTTGGAAACTGAAGAAGCTAAAATGGCATGAACCTTAGCTTTTATCGCTTGATCTGATATCCCTGCGCACCAACTGGCAGTGTTTGGCTCATCTTGGTCTTCCCGAAAACCTCCCTGGGGAACCTCCCAAGACTCAGAGGCTCACGGAGTTTTTACCACAAATATAATAACATTCCCCCACCTCTCTCCCACGTGCAGAATTTCTTCTGGGTACTAGAGTTTACTGATCAACCTCTTTACTACAAACCAAGAACATGTCATCCTCACGTCATACACAAGAGAGAACTGCAAGAAAGGAAACAGAAAAGATTCTTGGTCTCTCCGTAGTTCTTCCGCCATGGGACCTCTAGGAGAGTTTAACACATGCCCAGAAGGCATTGAGAGCAATTCCCCCTGTCTTCTCCTTTCCCACAATTTCCTGGTGGGTATTGAAACAAAAATCAACAGGTCTTAAAAAGCAAACTTTAATGAGGAGAAGAAAGAATAACGTTTCTGTACGAAGCTGGTAAGATAAGGGTTTTCAAACTTATAGAAAATGAATAACATAAAAAGGGATAAACAGCTTACCCAAACAATACAATTTAAAGTACTTATAGCACAAATACACATAAAGACTCCACCAGCAGATACACAGATGCAAATACAGGCAAAACAATTTAAAATGACTATACTTTTACTAACTTTGTACTTACAACTGCGGAAACAGAAGATTAGAAAGGACTGAAATAGACCCTCTCAATAGCTGAGAGAGCAAGAACAGACAAAGACCCCAAGGACAAAGAAAACCCACAAAATTCCCGCTCCCTTAAGCTTTGAAAATCGTTTCGCTGATTGGTCCTCTATGTCGGTGTTTGGTTCCCGTTTGTTAGCCTTTACGGTAAAGAACATTAACCTTAGACTGACTTGTTATTGACGAGGGGGGGGGGGATAATAAGAAACATAGCTTAAAAGTTGACTGATTTACGCCAGAGCCATAAATTGTAATCGCAGCCTGAACTGGATTAAATCCTTTGTCTCAAAAGGGATCCTTTCTCCCAATAATTCCATGTCATTTTGCTAAATCAAGAATAATAAATCTGTATGTCATTCCCACAACTCTTTCTGTTTGAGCCTGTGGCTAAGAATTGCTATCTTAATATTCTTCTTGCTACTCTCCACTTCTTTCACACACTCCCAAAAATGACATGAACTGAGTAAGTGGTTAAGTGGTACAGAATTAGCCATCCATAAGGGGCACCAACCTTTTAAGGGGAGAAGGCCAGAAATCACTTTTACCAAGTAAGCCTCTAAATGTAAGGTTGAAAAAAAACAACAGTTCTACGAATAAAAATATTAAATAATAACTTTGTTTTAAAAAGGGAAAAAATCAAAATACAGGTAATTTAATATGGAAAGGGTGATGTTCTTCAATAAAATTTTCTACTTGCCCACTAATTTCTTAGGATGAGAGTGAATTAAAATTCCATCTGGCCATGCTGTTATCTCAAAAGCTGAGTAAGAGTTCAAGATTTTCTAGGGAAAAAAATGCAAATAATTTGACTGTATCAAACCAATCTGGACCTAAGCCTGTTTTTCACTTATTCAAATCTCCCTTTGACTTCAGTGGAAACTTTAGATGCACAAGGAGAGCTTCACCTGGACAGTTATTTTCCTGGAAATAAAATCTACAATGCTAAACTATTATGGCAGAAATTCAACAAAATGATAGCAATCAATATTTCATTGGACATAATTTAATATAATTTCCTCCTGAGAGCCTATGAGATGTCCTGTAGGTAGAAAGAATATATCCTCATGATTATTCAGTATTTAATTTTGTATGAGGCTACGTGCTTGCCTAATCTTTTCTGAGTAGACAAATATAACCAAACCTGTGATGATTACAGGTTAGCAAATGAAGTTTGCATTGGTTGCTGACAATGCAATGCAATCCATTAATTCACTTAGGATCAGAGAACAATATTAATCAGATTTCTGTGCCTACCTGGATAAAGCAAAGGAGAGAGAAAAAAAATCTAAAGTGAGTTTCTTTGTGTCCCTGAAATTAACTCTGAATATGCTCCTAATCTAAGAACTACTGACATGCCACCATAAATATGCTGCACAATATATACTTTGTCTCTCAAATACTGAGAGGTAACAGTATTGGGGGAGAGAGAGAATGTATTTAACATGGTTAAAAGAGTAATGGACTGCAGTATAAAAATGGAAAATCTAACTTAGATGCCAGGAAAAAAGTCCTGCCCTTAAGATGCATTAGCCAATAGAGTAGTTTGTTAAGGAAGGTCACTGAAGCACCAAGGAAGACATGTTTCAAAATAGACCAGATAACGCACTTAGTGGACAGGATAAGTTTATAATAATAGTGCAGCCCAAATGACCCAGGTGGTGGTATGAGCTCTGACTGTGTGGGATAAACTGTACATGGCAAAATAGTGAGAAGCGCTAATGAACAGACAACTGCTATTGGCAGTAGCCAAAATGAATATGTATCTACGTGAAAGAAATATAAAAAGTGAAATCCCATTGCAGCAATTACAAATGATGAGATAGTAGTATTAATTCCCTGCTAGAATAGATTGTGGCTCCTCCTCTAGCTACATAAATCTACTGCAAATATGTGTAATAAGTTGAAAGCTTGTATAAAATATTCACACCAGGTGAAGGACTGAGTTGATTGTGCCTCAGCTGGAAAGCAGCATATGAATGGGCTTTGTGCCAAGGGAGTTAGTGGGTTTTGTGCAGGGATTTTCTGTGGGGTTTAGGGGCCACAGAATCATTCCCCTAGAGTGCAGATCACTAAATTGAACTGCTTTGTTGCTGCTACTGCGACTATAATGTAAACTTAGGGTCCCTGATCCATACCTTAGGGTGGCTGACTACAGAATCCATGGACTTGCAGGTCCACTGGCTTTGCCTCCAACTTTCCTCCTCCTAACCCCCTCTCCTCTGCCATGGGTAGAGCCCCTCTGGCACAGAGCTGAGCAGTGAGAATGCAGACTCCATTAAAGCAGGCTCTCCAAGACCTGCTCTGTGTTTTCCAGGCATCATAAAGTCCTAGCACAGCTGTTCTGAGATGTAATCTTCAGCTACAACATGTAAGTAACAAATCCTATATACAGTGCCTAAATAAAGTGACTGCAGAATCAGTCCCTTTCTCTTTGGTGTTTCAATCATTTGTATTTGCTACCCATGGATATGCAGCTTCAGCTGTTAACTAAGTAACCCAGAAAGTTTGCCCGTGTTCTGTTATTTGTATTCTGTTCTATCATTTATGCTATTTACCTTATCATGTCACCTATTAGTCAACAATAATATTTATTTATTCTCTTATCAACTCTTGCTCTACCATGCCAGCTGTCATTAAATGCCCTGTCATATCACTGGCACTAATACGTGCTTTGGTCTGTCAATATCAATTGTCACTAAAGCTGTCACTATCTAGTAAATAATAGGTTAAATAAACAAATTGTATGATATCTAGTATAATAGGTTAAATAACAAATTGTAGACAAAGCAAAAAAAATGGATAACCATGCTTTGGAATGTTACCGTTCTGCTTAGGGCACATTCATTCCATGTGTGAGAGAGGCCTGGACACAGCACTGGGGGCTCGCAAAATAAAGCATACTAAAGGGGCTGTGGTGTGTGTTTTGGTGATGCAACATCTCTGTTCGTCTGCGGTTCAAAAGAGTTTTTCAGGACATAGTTGTCATCAGTTCCCCTGCTAGCTACAGTGCAGTCCCCCCACGCCTTGGAAATGGATATTCTTTCACTTCCTCCTCCTGGATATACAAATTACAACCAATGTGTAGTGTAAGTCCCAGATCAAAAATTCGCAAATGGAATAGATAACCATGGGATAATTCAGACACTTATCATAGCAGAAACAATGTTTTGTGAGGGGCTTCTTGTCATAGATACTTCCTCAATTTGAACCTTAGAAGTCCCAAAATGAGGATACTAGCATTGAAATCCTCTAAGCTTAAATTACCACTTAGATCTGATAACGCTGCCACGCAATCAGGACTCTGAGTGCCCCGATAACTACTGGTCTCCCAAAACCTTCCTGGGGACGCCAAGATCCAGACCCCCATGGATCTTAACACAAGGAAAGAAACTCTTTCCTCTCTGGGTTACCCTGGAAGATTACGTGACTAACTCCTTGAATCATTAACACAGAGGCTTTCCACCATCACCCAGAGGCGCATACCAGTGAAGCTCTGAGTGAACTAGACAAAGGGATTCCCGTCCATCACCTTCTCGCTTCCTTCCCACCATTCCCTGGTGAGTCAGACTCAGTTCCTTGAGCCTAACTGGGGAAAACACAAACAGATCTTTAAAAGTTTTTAATAAAAGAAAAGAAAAAAAAATTAAAAATAAATCTTTGTAAATGTCGCAAATGTAATATTACAGGGTTTCTTCTCAGCTATATAGAAAACTGGAGAAAAAGCTTTCCTCCAACAGAAATACCATTTAACACACTTCCAGCAAATACAACATGACAAAATAAAGAAAAAACCCAGTTAAAAAGACTATACAGCCCCTTTCTACCTTTGTACTACAAAAATTGGAATAGAAGATTAGAAGAGGCCTGTAGGTATGTGTGGTCACTCATCAGAACAGAGAGAACAAAAGCAAAACCACAACAAAGGCTCCCTCTCCTTGAGATTTGAAAAAGTATCTGTTTCCATGATTGTCCTGGTCAGGTGTTGTATTGTTAACACACTTTCCAGGTGAAGAGACATTAACGCCTTAGCTACGTTTATACACCTCTGTATCTGACAGTTCAATTATGTTACAGAGGCATGAGTTGTTTATATATAAAAAATAACTAGATAAGAAGAGAGAAGACTAACAGGTAAGTAGACATAATTGGGTGAATGGATTTAAATGTGTTTGTTTTTGTTGAAAATTATTTTTAATACAGCTATTGCCTAGATACACACGTCAGATATAACAAATATTTTGTGGAACAACTTTAATGTACATTATTTGTTACTAGAAAACCCAAGTTTAGTAGGGTCCTTTTCCTTTTTAAACATCTGAGCCCCAAAATTCTAAAACTGTGTTCTGAACGCATAGGTAGAATACAATAGAACAATGATGTTGCTAAGCTTTGTACTAAAAAATTAAACTGTGACCCTGTCATTCTTCTACTCAAATGGCCAAGCTTGTTTACTTTGCTGTTCTTCTAAATGAAGGAAAACAAGAGGTTTACAGCTCTGCACCCTTAGCTTTAGCCAGCCTCAAAAGAGGGTGGGTGGGTGGAATCCAATTTTACTAACAGGTATAGGAACAGGTTATAACGGCTGGTCAGTTAATAATCCTTTCATCCTGCATTTTTGAAAATGCATATGGCTTTTGGAAACCAACTGTAAATGGGAACAGTATCAATATTACCATAAACCCAATCAATAGCCCTTTGGTAAAAGGCAAGCACAGTGAACCATTGTTATTCAAGGAGCTCAGGTAATAATTACTTGAATTTCAGAAGATCTCAGTCCTCTATTTAATACATACATGTCTGGAGACAGATATTATTTCCAAGCTAACTGCAAG